>NC_054867.1:18247354-18847354 GCF_018320785.1 Cheilinus undulatus | reverse complement strand
ATGACACCTACTGTAGATGGCCAGTATTACCTCATATACCAATTACGTATTATTTTTTATTTAATCACAGTCCTAGGTGGTTCTACATGGTCTCTCTGCTGTGCTGCAGGACACTGCATGGTTTACTTATATCCAACTATTGCAACACACCTAAGTTTGCAACACACACCAACAAACCCTGGGTTTATCATCCTTTATGCCTGACCTCCAGGATGATGGCTGAGATATGTGAACTAAATAAGCTGCCTATTAGATGTCATCATTGCCATCAGTTTACTGTTGTTTATCTTTGGGTTACAGAGCATTATGGCAGAAACTGTTAGCTGGAGTTATAGTGCCTATCAGTGGTTGGGGTTTGCAAACTCGTCTGGACAGAGCATGACCAGGATTAAGGGCCTAAACTTATTAAAAATTAGGTTAACCAGCCTTCTTCTGGTGCAAATTTCCAAGGGACCAGTCATTTAATCATTAAGCCAGCTAAGCATGCTCATCCCTCGCTAGTATCATATCAAAGTTTAAAATTCTGGGGTCATGACAACCCTAGTTTGAAAAGTAGCCACTCTCCATCAATTGCCAAGCAAAGACCTGTCTCTTTCCCTTCCATCAGCCGTTCTGACAAAGCACTTGGCTCCCTGTCAAAACACCCGAGGCATGTTCCCAGAAAGATCCCAAAAACTTGTACCTTCCTCTCCCTTTAGGTCATACACATGAATTTCCAGGAGGTAAAAATAAGCCACGAATATAGACATGAAAACATTCAATTTTAAAGAAAGAAACTCTGCTTATAATAACCCCCAGTAGTCCCATTCTGTTTTCCACCCTTGTCACTGCATTTGGACTTTAAACGCATAGAAAAACCCTCTGCTGCAGATTCAAATGAGGCAGAGCAGAAAGAAGCTGAAATCACGTAGAGGAAGCGCTTATTTTGTGAAAGAATTTTGCTTTCAGCGGGCTTGTGGCAAGAGTCTTGACATTCAGGGAGTGATCACAAAATGTCACGTACACTGTAGCAGATGAGGACACTAACTTTTTCTTTCTTTCTCTTTCTCAGATACATCTTTTTGTTTAACTCTAGAGCCAACACTCTCACTTTGAGAAAGATCCTAACGGTGCTTTAGACTGATTTTTTGATCAAAGTATAAACCATGAAGAAACTCGCACAGCAAGGTGCAACCCAGTGTGAGTTTCAATACAAGTCCATCAATATTAAAACGTCTTTTGGTTTGAAGTCGTCTGAGGTTAAGTCTGATAAACAGAAAATAGCTTTTATCAAATGAAGTACGGTGAACATGAAAAAGGTTGTGCAACATGTTGATAAAATTGCAAGACATGATTAGCTGCTATAAAATCACCAAATCATTAAAAATAGGTTTAGTTTATCATAAATACATATGTGTTGTTGGTTTTTTTGTTTGTTTCTTTTCCAAGAAGAAGAAAGGGGATAGTCCGTGGATACAGCCATATAATCATGTATTTGTTCATCCAAATTCATGCATCCTATAAAATTTGCAACATGCTACAACCCAGCAAAGGTCTCAGCTGGCAGAATGAAATGAAAAAGTAACAAAAATAACAAGACATGCTGAAATTGTAAACAGAGTTGCATTTTCAAAGGCTGACTCAAGAGAATTCTTTTGTAAAATATTTTTTTAAAAAACATTAATGAACCAATAAACACATAGGGATGTAACTACAAGGAATTTTCCCACTCCACTAATTTTACAGTCAGTTAAATGGGAATTTAAATTCAGATCTATGTAATTTACTGTATCTAGTCTATTTGGGGGAAAAACACAAAACAGTCTAAATTTAGCAAAGTTTCTTCAATTCTTAAACTGGTTTGCTAAGTGTGGCTAACATTAGCAGTGCTAGAAAGTCCAGCCTTCAATCCCTCATGCATGTTATCCTCATGCCTTTGCTGGATGTGGCTACACTGCTTCAGCTGACATACTAGTTTGATCTAGACAGCTTCCTTACAACCTTATCTCCATTTTCCAGATCAAAAAACATGCAAAACGTTTATGTATATATTAGGAATGGGCAGTAACACACTAATACCATACCACAGGGTATCAAAAACTAGCCACATTATTGTTTTTATTACCGCCATGAAGACGGGGCTGCGTAATGAGCACACATTTACTTTGTTGGTGCAATTTAACCCCCTGACTGCTAGTTGGCGGCAGGCACCACCAGCTGGCAGCAAGCAGTTGACTTTTCCCTCTACTCCTCTGCTTAGACAACAAGATCACACAAGACTTCCAGTCTGAGCGAGCTGGTTGCTCATGCCTACCCAGCAGTGCAGCTTCTGCTGTATTCATAGTGGATATGTGGACTTCTTTTGGCTTCCAAAAGATTAAAGACAGTACAGACTTATACAGGAGTTAAGTCATTTGTAAGATATGCCACGCCAGAGTGAAATTCTTGGACAACACCACAAACCTGAGCGTGATACATCATAGTGATAGCTTAGGGGCTATCACTTTTCTTTAAAAAATCCTGAAAGCATTTTAATTCATTACAACAAATGGGAAAAATTCTCATCTTCAAATTGCAGAAAAAGGGTTAAAACTCTAAATGATGCAGGACCATATATTTTATAATACACCATATATTTTATATTTATACTATACATATAACTTTAATAGATTTAATTCTGTTCTATTTCTCCGTATTAACTTAAAATTACATAGTTGTTATTTATTTATATAAACATATATCTATACACACCCACATATACATACTATATATATATATATATATATATATACACATATATATGTGTGTGTGTGTGTGTGTGTGTTTAATTACAAAAATATCACGTTATATTCCTCTTGCTCACAGTATCGCAATATATCAATAATGGCACCCCTGTACCGCAATACGTATCGTATCGCCAGATTCTTACCAATACACACCCCTACTAACTATCCATACTGCTGTCACAGTCAGAAGACAACAGCAAATAGTAAGCTGCCCCCACAGTTATGACAGTCATAAACTGACTTCAATCTCATGTCTTTATAAAAAATTAGTAATTGGGATGCAGGAGGCCTAGTGGGTCGGTGGTGCCTCACGTACAGAGGCTACAGTCCCCCATGTGGGTTATCCAGGCCTAAGTTCAACCTGTGGCCCTTTTCCAGCATGTCATTCCCCAGTCTCTTATCCTATAATGGACCCTGTTTTGTAATCCTTATCATGTTAGGAGTGGAATGTATCATTACACTCCTCTAAGCACATTTAACTACAAACTATGTTGTGTTTAACTGCAAGGATAAATACCAGGAAAGAGGAGAAAAGTTGCAGTAAACTTGAAACAACCCAGAAAGGTCTCTGCTAAAATTAATAATGTCTTTTTAGGAGTAAAAAAAGAAGCACACCATTGGAACTATGAAATGTGCTGAACAAACCATGTCACCAGACTGTTTCCCACAGTGCCCTCGGAGTGGCTGTACCCTCATTCAAAGACACAGGGAGGGCAGACGTTGCTACAGCAGCAGCTGCATCAGATTGCCAAGTCCTTGTGGCAGCTGGACAGACTCATGAGTGGCACTGAAGGACGAATTGGTAAAGTCAACGCAATTCCTAAAACGGTTCTTTGGATGGTCCATATGGTATTCCGCGCAGCATCATGCTACATCAGGACTCCTCTTGAGAGGCTCGAGATTGTGCAGACTCGTGTTTGGTTGAGAGCAGCATGCACAATGTCAAACCACTCTTGTTGTGAGAAGTGTCATCACATTGAGGGGATGTCTGATCCTGACACTTTGCAAAGTCATTTCAAGACACTTCGTCTTCTGCCCTTCTGTTAAACTTAAGGAGTCAATATCCTCAGGCTAATTTAAAGCAGTTGCCTCTTTCACTGAGAGAGAGGGACAATGTCAAAAAGTCACCGTCTGACAGAATAGTTCAGGCTCCCTTTGGAAATTTATTAGAGCCATAAGCTTTAATTTACAAGGGGAAGGTTACAAAGCAGCCAATCACCTTTGATCAGGCCCATAAACATCAGCCAGTCAATGCTGCGCTGCTTGTTAATCTGTCACTCAAAAATTCAAAGGATTGACATCACAGGTCAAAAAACTCATTTGTTTCATGAATGATGGTGAAGCCTGGCAGGATGCAGACAATAGTGAGAGAACATGTGATTCTGCATGACAGCTGGTCACACTTAAGGAACTTTATCTGTGAGCACAGGCTATCTAGGGGCTATCTAGGGTTTTAACACACTATCCAAGACTATGGTTTCAGTGCCATAAAATACTGTACATGCATGCTAGCATGGAGCCATAGTTAGCTTTGCAAAATATTAATAAAGCTATTTCTTTCACAAAAGAAAAAACTGGAAGAGGCAGATCAGATATATAAAAAACAATGTCTTATCCATTCTGTTGTTCTCTCTTGTAATGCCCTGGATTTTTGTTGCCACTTTGACAAAAAAAAGGCATTTTTTAAGCTCCAATACTTTATGAAAAAAATTAAAGCCTACTATAACATATCATGGATACTTTGATGTTAAAAGCAGATATGATTAGAGTAGAAAGTGAGGGAAAATAAATTATCATCATCTGGTGTGAGCACTCCCTGCATAAGACTAGCTGGGCACCCCCGTCAAAAAGCTTGGATCCAGCCCAGGGGCTGAGCTAGGCTGGGGCGACTGGGTCTGGTTGGCCTGAGGTGCATCTGGGTTGCAGCTCCTCGTCCCTGCGGTGGGGGAAATATACAGGAGCTGTGGACTCATGATCTTTTGCCTGCTTCCAAAAGGAGAAAGGAAGAATGTGGCAACAAATAAGCAAACAAATGACAAATTAAAAACAAATGTGAAAAATGAAACCAAATTAAAAAGGCTTAATCAGGAGGAACAACCTAATGTGCAAACCATCAGTGGTCAGACTGCCTCCAAGAGGTCTGGGTGGTGACCAAGCGTGGTTGTGGCACCACCTGTCTAGAAACCACTGTCCAAGCTTTGGCTTACTTTTTGTTATTATTGTTTTTCCATGTTTACTTTTCTCTTTATAAAACTCTATAGATAAATTTATAACTCAAATACCACAACAATTACTCTTTTGCAAATCAGTAATGTTGCCGTCTTTACTGTGTATCCTGATTGTTTCTGGTTTTGTTTTATTTTTTATGTTGGTTTTGCAATTATTAACATAATGTTTTATTTTTCTACCTCATGTGCATTTTTCCCAGTTCCTCATGTCTGTCCTGTATATCACTAACCTGCTCTGGCACTTTTCACCGACAAAGGCAAAAAAGAAAAAAAAAAAATTCTGGACCCACCTTTGCTCTTACCATATTTGCAGGCATTCAGGAGAGAGAGAGAGCGAGGACTTGTTGAAGAGAGACAGGGTATCAAAGTAGAATGGGGACTTACAACTTTCACCCAGGTCAAAGACAATTTCTCAAAGATGTATGACCGTCATTCTTTCATCGATGAGAGAGAACTGTGTCTGGCTCCTTCTCTCTCCTAAAAGTCAGACTAGTCAAGCAAGCTCTCGTGTGTCAATTAAAATATTGAAAGTCTAGCGGGTGAACAAAGCTGTCTCGATAATGTTTTTAGAAGAAGGCAGCAGATTATGATATGAGGAAAAAGGAAACGGTCCTTCATGCTCTGCCAAAGTTCACCTCCTATCACGGCATAGCCTTCAAAGAATAAAGGATGGCAGAATGATAGAATCAAAGATGAAAATGCAACACACAATCAGAAGAGAGACCACTTAACATGTAAAAGATACTCAGGCTCTATAGTGATGACCCGAGAAAATCACATGCATTAAATAGATAGATTTTTTTGTGCCAGTGGGCAGTCACCATTCCAGATGATTAGAAGAGGAAACACTGGAAAAGAACCAGACCTTCTTTGAAACCAACGAAGCGATACCTGCAGTAAAACTCTGCAACACGCTAGGGGTGTGATGAGACTCCTAGCTCATGAGACAAGACGAGAAAATGTGAAAGACACACAATGCAAAGATAGCAAGTCCATTCTGAAAAGTTTGAACTATTAATTTTTATTTACTAAATATAGCTGCTTATATGTAGGTTTCCTTGTCTTGCCATGGCTCAAACTAGCGTTTAACAGCACTACATAAAAAATGTGAGTAAAACAGACGGAAATTTAAAAAGCTGCATCAGTTTAATTAAACTACTTCTCCCCCTCTATCAGGGATAGGCTAATCACCAAACATCTAAAGAAATTTGTGTGACACTAACATGTTCGCTAAAAAAAAATGTTAAAACATTTTGAGTAAAGATTGTGCAACAGTGCAGAATGAATGACAAGGATTTATTGATCATTTTTCATATGTAGAGGAGCATGAATGAGCCTCAAGTCCTTTAATGGGAGAAATCTACATAACCGTTTGTTGTATAGAATTGTATTTAAGGTGTTTTTTGTTTCATTTTAGCCAGTAGTAGACTCTTGATGATGTGACGTCTGGCTAATCTGGTGAGTGCATGTCCTGCTATGACTTTTCAGACTGTGTTTTTCCTCCAGCTCATATTGGTGCATATATGAGAGCCTACTCTACCCAGCCCAGCAAGAAGTTCAGCAGCAGACATCTTAGAAAGACTGCTCTGATTGATGATATGGAAGACGCATGCAAAGTGGTTGCTGCTGCATGAACCAATCAATACCTAATAGGACACTGGCACAAGAGCAGTCATCACTCACCAGCCTTCACAAGTCAATGAAAAAGTAACAAATGACCTCATGGAGTTTTTTCCCACCACTTTATAAATTATGAATACATTTAAAGCTCTATGAGGAGCTGCATTAAGGCAGTAAAGAACAGCAGGGACTGTGAAAAGACTTTAAGAAAAAGAGCCCATGCATCTCACTCTCAGAGTGTCTGCCATTATTTAGTCTCAAAGGCTGGACAGTGAGCGGCTCCATTAGGGGAGATCGCCATATGTTAATCCAGGCCTGATTCCAAATAGACGATGCAAAAATAAAAAAGAGAATGCTATTTGTGGCTACTGGCACTAAAGAACAATTTAACAGGCTTATTTGGGAGGAAAATCACTAACATTTATTGACCTCAGGCAGGACACTTCACCTTTATCAGTCAGAGAAACACACAGCTGTAATTACAGGAGGGTTCAAGAGGTGTTTGAGATCGGAGCTCAGGGGACTGACCTCTGAAAGAAAGAGCCTCCCTATCCTGAATTACTGATGTCCTAAATTAAAGCTTCTTTAGCTAGTTATAAAACAGACTTAGATTAATACTGATGCCTTTTATGAGCTCAAAAAGCAAATTAGACTTTTAGCAAGAACACTGTCTATCTCTATTTACTTTTTTAGTGCCTATGACTGCCACTAGAGGGTAGGTGTCAGGTGATATGAGTCTTTACATAACAAGACTAGTATATGGCTGACCGCAACTATCTGGGAGGCTTGCTGAAATGCTGTTGCTGTTGACTAATGATGCTGTGAGCAACCACGACTCTTGTGCTGACAGGTTACCACTGCCTTAGATTGTTAATGTAGAAGCTGCTCTGTGAATAAAATTGATGCCAAGACTGTTAATGCAGTTCAGAGCCTTGCTAAACTGTTTTTTCCAAGCATGCTAGCTGTTGAACACACTTTTAAATTTCCTGTTGACAGCTGTTGCCTTTGAAGTGTCTGGGAGAGGCAATGATTTTTATCCTTATTTTACTTGTAACTGTTTACCTTAATGTTAAAGCTTCTGCACAGAATGCAAGGCAAGGCTTCAGTTTACGACCAAGTGCCTGCAATGAAGTCATATATAAGATGCTAATAAGCATAACTTTATTGTATAGCACCTTTTAAAAACAGAGGTTTACAAAGTGCTTTAACATTAAACAGAGTTACAATAATGCCTGTTGTGTTGACTGCTTCATGTTAGCATGCTAACTGGCTTTCTGAGATTGGGAACACGGTATGTCACAGTATGTCACGGTCTCAATCCTCAGAGAAACCACGGCTGATCTGCTGATGTGACTCAGTGTCTCATCAGTCTTACTTGCTGTGATTTGTGTCATTAAAAGCAGCTTGGCTAGATTGTATTCAGCTCTTATTACATCAGAATAAAAAGTGTCTTTGTAAAAAGATCACTCATAGGAGCTGTGATCTCACTGCAGTACAGCCATCTAATAGATTTAGTGAAATGTTTACATATCACACACCAAATGTGGAATTGAATACATAATCTAAGCTGAAAATGAAATTGTGATTAAGCACTGCAGAAAAGGGTCTTAGAAAACACTTTTTTTCTGCTCAAACTCACAAACTCCAGCTTTTAAAAGATAGTGCATTTACTTTTAAAATGCTAACCACAGCAAGTGGACTTGTGAGTTTCCAGAGGCACTGATATTATATACAGTGGTATCCAAAGATGTCTGCTGAGGTTAAAATCCTCATTACTCGTTATGGCCAGACCCTCGCTGCTTTGCAATGACACTGGCTTATTAGTGACGACAAATGACTGCAGAGTTAATTAACCAGAATGCTCTTAAGGGGCATTATCAAATGTTTAAGAAATTAACAGATTGCCTGTTGAACTATTCTATGTAATTGATTTGTTCCCATTCAGGTTATGAACTCGTCTCCTTTTGCCATCCATTAGGCTAACCATCCGGGAAGATTTGAAAGGGGAACTTTATAGTGTCCACTTGCATGAGCACATGCTTTATCATGGAGAAAGCAGTGCACATAGCGACTATCAAAATCATTGCTGTACTGATTGCAGGAGAATGTTTTTCTGCTAATGAGGTGGCAGTTTGCTACTTAGTTGCAACTCATAAATACAGGCTGTGTTGCATTAAGACAAGGACTGTGTAGTAAGGCGTGAGAGAGCAGTACAGGAAACAGAGGAGGTGAGGAAGCAGAGTTGATGTGAATTTTCTGCATAAACAGGCCAGTGTGAATCGCAGGCATTTCTCCACTTTAAGCCAGCCGTGTAACAAGAGCATGCCTCATGAAGCTAATTCAGAGAGCTTGAATTAGCCTGGTCGCCTTTAATTAATAAGCTCCAGATAAATGATGGCAGAGGTCCTCTTTCTGTCCTCAGCTTTAGCAGTAGCGCCACAGAGAGAGTAATAGCAAAGACAGTCTGTGCAACGCTGGCATGACCTGGGTTCACAATATCATTTAGCGCAATAAAAGCATAACGCCTCATCTTCACCAACAGAAACACTGCAGGTTTACTCTGTTACGAACATTCACAATCATAACCTTTCCTTTCTGTTTCAGCTGATAGCGCAAAGTGTTTTCACCTAGGGTACATCACTCCATAATTTCTATAAGACTTTCTGATTAGATCAGTTTGAAACTTTGACTATTCAGATATAAAGTGAACAAAGAGAGTCAAATCCTATGTAGGCATAAAAGATGTACTTTTGCTCCTATTACTGCCACAACCCACTCAGAGCTTTGTACATCCTTCCCTCTAACAAGATAAGGTCGTGGCCAGACCAATAGAGTACAGAAAGAGAAATGACATCTGTCTGTTAGGGAGCCGGGAACAGAGCATTAGAGCAGAGACAGAGGCGGGAGCAGCGGTGCATGGCTCCAGGATTTAGATCAGTGAGATTTGCATCATTGGCAGGTCTTTATGCAGGGCAGGTCTAATCTCCTGCAGACAGGCTTAAGAAAGCAAAACCTCACTGTTGTGTCTCTACAGATAGGGATTTGAGTAATTAGCATAATTAATAAGGGGAGGCATATTCAAAGGTGTCAAGTCTAAGGGGAGGATAACGCAGTAACGAGGATGAGGCAATACAAGGATGTGCAAACTATGTCGAAGTTCACCCTCAGATACATCCATGTTTACATGTATGAACTTAGCTGCAGGCACATGGATTAGAAAAGGCTCAGAATTACAGTGGCTATCATTTTTCTATATGAATGTATTCATGCAGTCAGTATGATTTTTATTTTGATCATGAGTGTGGTCTTCAGAAACTGGGGGGTTCATTGATTAGGCTTTATTTACATGCTGAAAAGCTTTCTAATCGATCTAGGGCTGCTTTTTTTTTTTTTTAACTAAAAACAAACTCTTACTGATGTCTCTTTTTGAGATATTCAAACCACCAAGACCATCAGAGTCAAGATCTATTAACTCTATACTGTTAGTATCAACGCCTGGTGCAGCTTCAACTGGTTAAGTGTCAGACAGTGGGATACAGCTGCATGCTTTTCTTACATTTTCAAAGCAAAGATTTACAACATTAAGAACGTAGTATGGGGATTTCTGCCATAAAGCTACTGCTAGGAATGTGCGCATTAAGAACGGCATCATCTTCTCCAGTCGTCACCAGAATCAACAGCTGCTTAAACTAATTATTACCTCCGCCATTTGTGTGAGTATTCAGCTGTAATCATGAAGATTAAAACAAAAAAGTATTGAAATACTTTTGACATTTATCTAGAATATATGGAAGTTTCACTTCTTGAAGTAAACCACAGGAAAAAGAAAATATACATGATATTCTAATTTTTCTGAGATGCACCTGTATGTCATATGGCTATCAAAACAACATGTCTCTCATGTACCCCAATGCAAAAACTGTAACAATAATTCATTGTTGATACAGCACTGTCTTATTCAACAGCAGTAAAATAGAGCCTTGCAAGTGTATAATGAGACTTCACAAGTTCATGGCAACAAATCAAAACAGCAAGCTGGTTTAATTGAAAAAATGCCACAATTCTGAAAAGGATTACAGATGAATTAAAACTGGATGTGTTTCAACAGCCAGCCAAAGTGTAGCTCTGTTTATATGGAGTAATGTGAGGACAATTTATTACTTTTTAAGATAGCTTTTTCAATCTGAGTCTTTGTCATAGCAGCCGTGTTCCTCAGTAACCCTGAGTGTGCATCTAAACTGTAACACTTATTGATTATTAAAGCACAAAAATCAGGCTGCTCCTTCAGAGTTTTGGTTCCTTAATGAATGTTGGTATAAAAAGTACGATAAAGAGCGGCCTGAGGCAAATTTAATTATGAAATCCCAATCACACTTTCAGTATGTCTGAAGGTCTGATTTCAAAGATGATGGATAAGCCTGTATAAGAGCTGAACATAATCTCAAACGTACTGCACTTTAAATAAATTAAAGCTGTCAGCAATCACTGACATTGTTTTCTCAACTCATTTTCAGCCTCACTCCCACTTTTTCTTCATTATCCTCACTAGAACAACAGCAGGCGTTAGGCTTATCAGAGTGCATTCACTCATTGCATTCCCCATTTCAGTGGCTGCCAACATTTCCTAATGACTGCAGCCCTTCTAAATTATTGAAAAAGCCTAAGCACCTCAGCAGCTACAGAAATGGCTATTAACCTTGGTGAAGCGATATTCAAATCCAGTTAGAGCTAACTTCGTCCTCCAGTATCCCTCGCGGGGAGGAAATGTAAATGTGTTCTCGCTGAGACAGATGGGGAAGCCGCCCGCCGTTTGAAGTTCCAGCAAAGAAGTTGTTGCAAGCATCGTGCTCTCCACCCCCCCCTGTAAAATATTCAGGACTGAGTCTCATTGAGCCACCTCTCCTCCCAGTGTTTCCCTCCGAACCATGCTGGGCTCCAACACCGCTGGGTTATTACAGAGCAAGAACACCTTACAAAAAATAGAAAGTTAGCAAACGTTTACAAATTCACCACTGTGCAGCGACAGTGAAAAACAGCCTGAGGATTATCTCGCTGTGCAGACAAGAATTCACAAGATTTGATTTATGAGAGAAAAGAGAGAGAGAGAGAGAGAGAGAGAGAGAGAGAGAGAGAGAGACCACAAGGAGAAAAAAAAACAACATCCCACTACTGGTTTAAGAGCATCCTGGAGCTTAACCATCTGAATATTGTGATGTCCTCTGCATTGTTGTTGACAAATCATTGTAAATTGAATTTCTCAGCTGAGCTGACAAACTGTCAAAGCTGATTTGATTCCATTGTACAGATACCAGGCTGTCAATCAGTTTCAGGTTGTGATACTGTGCTACAGACCAGAGAGAATCCCCCATCATTACTCTTATCACCTGGCCCGGGAGAGAAAGAGAGACACAACTGGAAGCACAGGAGAGAGAGGCAGGTACAACCGACAGTAAGTGTAAAAACAGCCTATATGCTTCAAAATGGTATATTTAAAAGAGCATGACAATGAATAACCCTTTAAACCATACATTTCTGGAAAGAATGGGAAATTTTCCCAGCATTACTGAAGCATAAGAGCTTATATACAACCAAGGTATGAGCACACTGTCAGGAAGGAAAGTCAGGAGAGTGGGGAACTACATCTGATAAAACATGTTGAAAAAAACAATCAAATTAGAGCTGATAAATAAGGACTGATATCTCAGACTTATGGTAGGTGTCTGTGGTAATGTAACTGTGTAATTGTTGGGACAATGATTCATTTTGTTTAAGAGTGACAGTCAATATTAAAAGGAAAGGGTTAAGTTATAGTTTGGGTTCTTTTGACTGTAAAAACAGAACAAAAAGTTTGGCCAAATACTAAATAACTGCCTCCCTCACGCATTCTAGTAAAAAAAAAGTCACTTATTTTGGGACCCTTTGTTACCGACCAAAGACTTAATTTCCTAAAAAAAAATAAAAAAATTTAAAAAAATAAGGATGCACAACATTGGAATTTGTCGAATATCCAATATGCCAATACTGATATTATTACCAGTATCCTTCCCACAACTTCACAACCTTAATGCATGTTTATAAAGTGACATAAGAGATGGGCAATTTATGTCAAATCTCACTTTCTTTCTAAAAAAACAAAAATTTCAAAGAAAATCTTTACATATAGGCTATTGTTTTCATAATCTTTTGTTATCTTAATCTCGTAAATGTGCAGTATGATGGGTCTAATTAAGGTATATGATACAGAGTTGGTTAACATACCAGTGTGTTTAAGTATAGTTGTAGCACCTTCTTTTGTTTCACTTGGAGCAAATGAGTGACTCTTGTAAAAATGTTTACAATGTTTCTGTTTTTGGAAAGAAACAATAAAATCTAAAGTGAAGAAAAGAAGATCCTTCCATTATTTTTGGCTGGTTTAAATGCAGTACTTCCTCCAGATGTGTAGCACAACTGAAAAAATGTTTGCTGACTGCTATTAATCAACACTTTAACTTACAAAAAAAAAAACATTATACACAAGATTTTATATAAATAAACAACTAAACAATCTATCTAGCTGAGTGACACAAGATAAAATTGGTTGTTAGATGTACATCCCAGTCCATATCTTAGAATCTTTAATTTCTTCTGTAGGTGGCTATCCAAATAATTACAGAAATTGTAATATCTGCCGATATGGATAATGAATTTTAGTCTATTATCACGCTGATGGGTCACCCTGTACCTTCAGTACGGCTTAGGCCATCTATGGTTTAGTGAGTCAATAATGAGTCTGTTGTTTGAAGGATGGTTAAATATGTGGTCAATCTACCAACAGACTGTCACGACCTATGCCCCACCTCCTACATGTATGATAATCAAAACAAAACAGTAAGAGATGTTTCCAATTTGAATATTCAGCAAATAACCTCCAATTAAATAATTAAAAAAAACAATCAAACACTGAAGTAACCTGTATGTCCTCTACTCCAGATGGACTAAAAAACAACAAAAAAAAACCAAACTTACTTTTTAGTGTTGTAATGTTAAATGATTGTGCTCTGGGTTTGCCAGATATTCTACTGTTCTGACAAATGTAAACATGTTCCAAGTGTCAAGACTCAATAATGATTTTGAATTGAAAATAATCAGCATAACGCCGCGAAAGAAAAACTGAAGCATAAATATCACAGTCTAACTGTAATGTTGACAGTGCCGGACACAGTGTCCTCACTTTACTGGAACAGTGTTTACAGTATCAACAGGATTCTACTCTGTTTTTTTTCAGTCAACACATCCAAACTAAAGTCCCAAATATTTATACATAAACAGTGATAACAAAGTACAGATCTCAAGAAGTGAAAGAGATTAAAAAAATATCAAACCTGAGCTGAGTCAGAAAAGGTGCATACATTTGTCCTGACAATTTGATATGTATGAAAAAAAACGTGCACTTCTGTTTTAAAAAAGTAGGGTCATAATGGATTATTTTGCATGGCTTTGTCTGCTACTTTTTCATTTTCTGTGTTTTGCATGAGGCATAGTTCTCTATTTGCTTGAATGGATAATGATTTAGCCTACATGTCAGAGCAAGGCCTGCCAACAGCATCAGTAAGGATCCTGAAAAACCGAGAGAATGGGCCCGTTGTGATTTATTGATGATATCAGTGCATGTGTGTTGGATCAGTAGCATATGTCATTTTGGAGCTGAAAAGTGTCAAGCTATTATTTGATTCTGATGTTCAAATGTTCGCCACTTTTTAACCCCTTTTCCTCACTGTTTCTGCCTACTTTGCCTAATTTGTTTTCACATTACACCCATCTTTGCCAATTTAAGCTTATTTTCCCTACTTTTAACCCTTTTAACTACTTAAGTTGCCCCATTTTTGCCCTTTGTCTCCACATTTAACCCATTTTTGCCACTTTTTAAACGCTTTTCACAATTAACAACTTTATTTTGTTTGCCGCTTTAACCAATTTTTGCCACTTTTACTCATTTCTGCCACTTTTTAACAGCTTTTCACCATTTTTACTGCCCATTTTGTCTTTCTTTACACATATTTGCTGCTTTATCTCTTTTGTTGCCTATTTTAACCAATTTTTGCAACTCTAAACACTTTTTTAAAATTTATTTCCATCAAGTCTTGCCACTTTAAATCCACTGTCGCCACTTAAAACACATTTTACCACTTTTTTAACTGCTCTTCACCATTTTAACTGTCCATTTGACATTTTGAGTCAGTTTTTTGGCCAATTTTAACCCCTTTTTGACCACTTATTACTGCCATTTTTCATCACTTAGGTTAACCCATTTTTGCCAGTTTTCACCTTTATTTTACGATTATTTAATAACTTCCCCCATAAAGTTATTTCAGTTCCTTCTTTTTTTCTGTGGTATCCTGACACTTGATTTTGAAATCTGACATTGATGTCCAAATGGTTAAGTCAGTGTCCCCATCCATGTGGTTAACATCACCAATTAAAAGGTAATATTGTTTTAAGAAAATGGGTTTCGATTTGAACATGCTACCTTGTTCTACAACATGAATAAATAACATTGATTTTGTTGCTCTGATAGAAGTGGTTATTATTCAGGTTAAATGTGAAATATGGTTATCACAGCTTAAAGTTACAATGGGCCATGATCTTGCTGAACTACGTGAGCCCCATTTGTCTGGGCCCCAGAGAGCTTTCCCCTTTATCCCCCCTTATGGGTGGCCTTGCTCAGAAACATTGTCTATGGTCAAACCTCATCAGATAAATTCTGTGGGCTGTTTCTCACAGCTCACAGTCACTGGAAGATCAAAGTGCAAGAGTTAACCTATGCACTCAGATCTTATCCGCCATGAAGCTGCAGCTGCAAGCACTGAGCTGTGTCCTTGCCGCAGTGCAAAGGTACACTGCTCAATATGGATTTGTGCATGTGAACATGTGTGACTATTCATAATAATAAGGGCTTACCCAGTCACAGAAGAGGTGATAAAACTAAACAAGATGCATAAGTAAAGAACAATAGGAAAAACTGACTTTTTTTCTGACTTATTTTAAACTTCCTGTGCTTCCTGAAGTGTATAAGTGCACACAAAGACATAAATACATGAAAGGTTAGTGAAGGTTTAAAGATAAAAGCTTATCATAACATGTAACAAAAATAGTACAGAGCTCTGGCAGGTTTTCCTCAGCAAAGCTTCAAGGACGTAATTTTGAAAAATGGCAGTCACTAACGGTGTTACAGCGGTTGCAGTGTGTAATTTGCAGTGAGGAGAGTGTTGTTACATCAGCAGCAGGCAAACACATTGTTCAACTTTGATCTGTCAAACCCACCACTGCTCAGACATGCTAACATGTTAGCCACGTAGCTCCACATACAGACCCCTGAGACGATGACAGCGGACCAAAGGCAGCAGAAAACACCCGCCATGGATGACAAACACACTCTCGGTTATGTACGCTATCACAGTACCTTGACTTTATCCAGAAGGATGTTCTTTGAGGTTGCTGTCCTCAGCCCTCTTGCTGCAGCCTGGTATGCCATGGATGCCGCCATGTTGACACGGAAGACTTACGTGGTCTGACGTCGAAGCATGTGCGACTCCGTTCATAGGTCGACCGGCAGACATGGGCGGTGCTTGAAAAGGAGACATGCACGAGCTCAAAGTTCTAAGTTCGATTTTCACGCTGAATGTACATTCATGTAAGAGCTTATCAGTCCAGCTGAAGCAACTGTGGAAGAGTTTGGCGTTTAAAGTTAAATCATACTTGAACATTATATATACAAAAATTTATACAAAACAAAATTAATTGCTTAAAAGTAATCCTAATTATTTAAAGGCCTGATCTTCTTTATATTTGAAACAACTATTAAATTATTCAATACTCTTTAAAAGAAAGGAAGTGCATGATGGTATTGTTTAAAAGTTGTATCTCCATTTGATATTCTATGAAAAGGACAAGTTAGATTTTTCTTTCTTGTATCTCAGAAAACAAATCACACCCTTTTGTTTTTCAACTGAAGGTCAAAAGATCGATGATGAGAAACAGAACAACAAATGAAACCCCCAGCAAGTTAACCAAATGCATATCAGTATGCCTACTACATGCATCTTGTGTTTTACAGGTGAATAGACTTGGACTAGATTTTTAATATTTTATGATGCCCTTGGTGCCCTAATGTTTGAGAAATCACTGCAAAAGTTCCTTTTTGTATGTCATGGTGGTAAATAAACAAAGTGCCCCCTTTTGTGCCCTCTATGTGAACAAAAATGAATAAATTGACCTCTAAAGTGCCCTCTGACCCAACAAAATTTTGCAAAGTGCCCACAATATACAATATAGACCTAGAATATAGACAAAAGTTGACTAAGTGCCCTCTGTGTGGACAAAGGTTGACAAAGTGTCCTCTTAAGTGACCTCTGTGTTGACAAAGGTTGACAGAGTGCCCTCTAACTGGACAAAAAGTGACAAATTGTCCTCTTAATTGCCCTATGTGGATAAATTCAACATATTGTCCTCTCCAGTGCCCTCTGTGGACAAAGTTGCCCTTAAAGTAGATAAAATTTCAGAAGGTGCAGTCTCGAGCGCCTTTTTCGTGTGAGAGGTTCTCCTCCTCCATGTCCATCTGTCTGGACAAAAATTGACAGTGCCCATAAAGTGGATACAATTTGACAAAGTGCCCTCTATGTGGACAAAGTTTGACACAGTCTCATCTAAGTCCCCTTTATGTGGACGCAATCTGACTAACTATAACTTGCTTGATATGATGATTTTTTTCTTTCTCTTTGGGGGCCTTAAACATTACTGTCGGGGGGCAGGAGTTTCTCCCAGGCACTTTTGTAGCCTAATACATGTCAATATGCTTTGCGTCTATACAGCTAATCCAGTTGAAATAAAGGCCTTCCAGACTACCTCCATATAGTATCTGATTATTTGATATCGAACCATTCAGGGTTCATCAATTTATAATATTAAAGACTACTGTGTGATGTCCAAATACCTATGTTTATTGTGTATGTGGGGTGTCACAGGAAAAGTGCAGGAAACTTGGTATGACTGTGAACACACAACCCTGGATATTATCGAGGTATGCTATCCTAAATCCTTTCCAAAAGTGTCAGGGATTCATGTGTGACAAGGGCTCATGTGGGAGCACCATGACTGACCGGTGAGATGCCCAGAGTGTGCCATTCCTCTCATCCAGTGGAAGCCAAAAAGGCTCAAAGCCCAAACTACCCCCAAAAGAATTAACTGTTTAGAGATGGATGGATGGATGGATGGATGGATGGACAATGAATGGGTGGATGGATAATGGGTGGATGGATGGATGGATGGATGGATGGATGGATGGATGGAAGGAAGGATGGATTATGAATTGGTGGATGGATGGACAGATGAAGTATGTATGTATGTATGGATGTATGGATGGATGGAAGGATGGATAATAGATGGCTGGATGGATGAATGGAAGGATGGATGGGTGGATGTATGGATGGATGGATGGATGGATGGATGGATGGATGAATGAATGTAAAATGGCCTTTGGTGTTGTATTATATTGTATAATGTATTATGTTTGTATTTTGTTGTTTGTATTTTGTTGTTGACAGTAATAACTCCTGCAGCTGATTGGTCATAATGACTGTTTTCTTATTCTAAATGCATGTAAATGCAGACAGCTGTAGACACTGTTAAGGAGAGGTGCATGTGTTAGAACGCAGTCATGTAAAGCTGCTAAATTGAACATATCATGTTTTGCATGCATCAGGTGGAAAGATACATTCCCAACAACTGGCTTCGCAGTACTTTACCTTGTCCTCTTATTTGTCTTGCAGTGCAAGGAGATGGAGAATCAGGCCAGACTGAGCTCATGAATGTGTCTTCACAACCTTGTGTAGAAGGGGGTCATTTTGGTTAATCCCTTTGAAAATAATGCCAGTGCATTTTAAATGGAAAAATCTTATGGGCTTAATTGTTAGGAAACATCTTAATACTAGTCAGTGGGTTGCAGTCAAACAGTTAGTTTGCTCATTTGAATTATGTGTTGGCCTTAAACTGAGCAGACATGGATTCTGAATGTCTGATCTGCTCCTGCTGCACCCAGTGTGTGACCTTGTGAGCAGGACAAACAATCACTACGCTTAGCTCGAGGTATTGGTGGGGAGACGAGTTAAAGAGCGTGGGATGTGTGAGCCGATCTTGTCTGAATAGCTAAATAGCCCACTCACGCAGTCCTCCAGAGCCCTCATTACATGCGGCATCTTGAAAGGGCAGAGAGGGCAAACCGATCATAAAGAGCAGTGATTATGACAGAGGGAGAGAGAGGCAGAGGGATGAGATACTCACCTCGAAACCGTCAGTGTCAGCAGACTGGGAGGACTAGACAGAGGGGAGGAGGTGATGATGATGAACAGCTGCAACCAAGAGACCTTTTTCGAAGCTCTGTAGTAGGCCAGTATCTGAATTTACGCTTTGAAACCTTGGAAAGCTACTGAAAGTGCAAATTTGAACCAACAGAAAGAGAATTTATCTCATGTTTATTTGATATTTTTTGCTCTTAACCTTATTCTTTTGCTTGAGAGCTTTTACAGTCAGTGATCCATATTTTAAACAGTGAAATATTCAGACGCTTGCTGGCCTTTTTTAAAGTAACTGCGAGGTCCTGAATTAAGTGAAAAAGTGCTGCTCTGGCATGTTATTTCAGTGTGTCAACAAGTCTTAGCAAAGCATAAGCCCCTCTTCTGCTTCCATGTGTCAGTGAAGAGAGGCACGCTTAACTTCAAACTGAATATTCACCAGCAGCCAAAGCCAAGCAGAATGACTAAAGGATGATGCACTTCAGTATTTTCAAGCTTTTGGTTATTTTTTTCTTTTTGTATCACCAGGGTCGTATTCACTATCCCCAGAGAAATGATATTCAGACAGGACTGTCAGAATATCAATGACCCTAACTAATGCAATTCAACTTTTCTCATTTGGCCTGTTGTCCTCTCTCACAGAACAAAAACTGTTTCTCTTTCTACAGTGATAGCAATCATGTCAGCACTCATGTAGAATACAAATAACTACGCTGCTTTATCCGTTAATAAAACAGCTTTTAGTCTGGATTAGAGTCTAAGTGGAAAATACGTCTCTGCTTTATTTTTATTATTTGATCTAAAGTTTTATAATTGCCTTTCTGGTTGTATGCTCATTGTAAGAATTAATGAAGTGTAGAAAGCAAATCTTAAGAAGGCCATAAGTAAAAGAAAACACTGGAAAAGCTGGATAGATTCTCGCTTTAATGGTTTCATTAAAAAGAAATCAATACCAAGAACAAAAGTCAACACGCTAAACACTAGGTCTTATTTAGGCAAAGTGGTTAGCAAGCCACTGCAATGACTCACAATTTAGCCCTATAAAAGTTAATATATAACTTAAGAATATATTTTTGTAGTGTTTCTTTACGCTTTAAACGATTAGTTTGAGTGTAGCTGATACATTTATGAAACTAAACATGGAATAGTTCAGAAATGTGTTGATATTACCCTTGTCAATCGCCTGAATTACCCAAGCTTTATCTCATTTATCCAAAGTGGATTTCCTGTTAAAGTTAGGGTATAGGTTGTTTGTAGTCATGAGTGTCTGTAAATGGAGGAACATCAGCTGCATAATGAGTTAGATGATAAGAAATGTCCACATACATTAGGTATGTTCCTTGCACTTTTATAGTAATGCATGTGAACTAGAAATTTGTGTCTGGTAGATTATTTGTTGTTGTACATTCTCAGTAAATCCTATGTGTTAATTTTGTCGGCTAAAACTATTCATCGACAGCCTTTATTCCGATGACAAAAACTAGAGTAAAACTAACAAAAATAGATCTGTGATGACTAAAACTGACAAAAACTAATTTTAGTTTTCTTCAAGATGACTAAAGCTAGACTAAAATGTAATGTAGTTTTTGTCGGGCATTCAAAATCCGTGACATTTCTCCACTGTGGGTAAATCTGTCAAAAAACAATGCATCTATGGCTGTTCTCCCTCTCAGCTGTAGAAAGCAGGGAACCCAGATTTGGTAGAGTGCATAGAATACACTACCATGGTTTGGTACCAGATTTAGGCAAGAAAATAAATGCTTGGATTAAAAGTAAAGACTAAAATGAGAGGACTTTTCATGTAGTAAAACTAGACTATAATGTTTTGAGTTTTTGGCAACTAAAAATAGATTTAAACTAAAAAACATAGAAATGACAAAATGTAACTAAAACGAAAATGCATTTCATTTAAAGACTAAAACTATGGATACAATTAAAAATAGCTGCCAAAACTGACACTGTCATATACCTTTAGAAAGTCTGTATTTCCCTTTTAAATGGTGCCACATTTGTAAGGAGCATGCATTTGTGGGATGAGCAGCAGAGCTGAGTATGTGGGTTGCACCCATGGAAAATTTGCCAAATCTTCTCTGCCAATGCCAAACAACTTATTTTGCTGTTCCTATTGACTCATGTTTTGAGCTTCTTTGATTGTCACCTGTGGTGTTCAGCAATGACTCCAGATTCTGCTTATGGCAGCTGGATCGTAGGATCAAAATGTGGAGAAGATGTGTAGAACGCTATGCTGATTGCTGCACCGATAGATTAACATCTTTTGGTGGCGGCAGTGTGATGGTGTGGGGCAGCATCTCCCTCACTGGAAGAACAAGGCTTGTCATCGTTGGAGTCAGTCTGAATGCAGAGAGATATCGAGATAAGACTATACCAACCAGTGGTAATCCCATATCTCCACAGTCTGTGACCCAACTCTATCCTTCAAGACGACAATGCTCGCCCCCGCAGAGCGGGGTTTATCAGGGATTGTACCTCCAGAATTTGGGAGTGTAGGGGATGGAATGGCCTACCAGCAGTCCTGGCCTTGACCTCATTGAACACTTCAGTTTTGGTATGCCAGAGTGACCAACATTCTGTGAGACCAGGTCAGTGACCAGCATGAGGAGGAGGTGCCAGGCTGGTGTGGCTGTGTATGGTTCTTCCAGATGCTACTGTTTGTTCAGCCAATAAACTGTTAAACTGCCAATAAGCCTTGCTTCTCCAGACTGCAATCATCCAATCCACCGAACAACACCAAACCAGAGTCAATGGCAGAATCAGCTGTTTGGTGCTGGTAGAGAGGATGTGATAAATTTCTCATGGATGCAACCAATATTCTCAGCTCTGCTGCTCATACCACAGATGCATGTTCTTTACAAATGTGGCCCCATTAACAAGGGAAGTTGAAAGACTCTTCACAAATGTCCCTATTTTTTGTGCTCTGTATATATAAGTATCTTTGATATGCTTACATGTTTATAGAAATAAAACAAAGCCATCCCAATTAAAATCCTAAATATAGACAATAATGTTTTTGTTCACAGCTAAAACAGAGAGAAAACAAATTCTTTGATTTAAAATAATACCTGTAGTTCAGAGGACTCAAACTAACAGCATTTGAAAATAAGTATCATTATTAAACTGTGCAATCAAAGTGTGAAAATCATGCTCTGTTTCAGTCCCCAAACAAGTGTGAAAGCTAGGATATGTTTGTCTTGTCAAACTTTCTGATTATTTCCCCTACTCGTGTGCTCTAAGTGTCCCTGTTGATAATAATAATTCAGCGTGTCCCATATTGTCTTCCCTCTGCTCTGCTCCCCTGAGGAAAGTGAGCAAATGTGGAGGCAGAGCAATTAATTTGAGGTTTGCCTCAATAATCTATCGTCAGTTTCCACTCAGTGAACTGCAAGCTGTCAGAGTACCGGAGACAGAGAGCCACAGCTCCCAGCAGGCTATGCGGGAAGCTTAGCTAACAACCCACAGGGCTCGCAGCTAGGAGCTGACACCCGGAGCCTGCCCTGAGTCTGGACCACACGCTTGATCTAATGTCATCTGCCATCCCTCTCTCTTTTCACACCCATCTCAGATTTCTCTCCCTGTCCTTTTTCCACTGGTTGTTTCACTTTTACTCTTTCGTTCGCCCTCCTTTATTCTCCTGTATCTCTTTGTTTACACTCATTTTGTCCCTGCGTGTCTTCTCCTCTCTGATCTGCCTGTAAACCACACTCCCAACAGTAAGTGTTCAAGGAGGACTTAAGCACAGTTCTCATGGCAGCAAAAGCCAAACAGTGTTTATGTCCACAGTTCATTCGGGCTATGGTTATAACTCATTTAGGGTGTTAAACCTTTTTCTTGTTGATTTTGCTACCAAGTTAACAAGCACATAAATGTAGCTAACTCACTTTCTTCTATTTTTTCATTAATAAATACACATTTTAAAACAACTGGCACCAAATGAAGAGTCATTTGGGTGTAAATAGACTAGCTCCTATTACTGAGCTGAGCCATATGATCTGCATCTCTAAAAGGAGATAGATTTCCCATCTTAACAGGCAAGACTGGGTGGACATCTGTTTGTGGAAACACAAGCAAGATCAGGGTTTACCTGAATAAACTGTATTGAACCAAACCAGACAGCTTGGTGGAAACAGACCATATGCAGGGACTGGCTCTGCTTCTCCAGGCTTTTGTCCAAGGCTTGCAATCTATGTCCATCCCCATGTCTCCATGAGTTTTTTTTAGACTTTTTGCATGAATTTGTCACTATACTTTATGGATGTAAAAGTAGCACATTTTTTGGATAGTTTGAAAAGTTGGCAAAGCCATAAACAGCAATTAAACAATTGGCATTTTGATAGTGATTCTATATAGACAAATCACTGCCCCCCCCCGAGTTCTTCACTCTAATGTGGCATCATCTACAAACAACCTGTAAGAAAATAATAGGGATTTCCTGGTCATCTCATTAATGAGAACAGCTGGACAAATCACTAACTTTCTGGGGCCCAGCCAAGCTGGAGATCTATGGAGGTCAGCAAAATCATGGTTCATGTGTTTTATTCATTAAGGCTTTGGTACAAAAAAGTCTTTAAAACCTAAACACCTTTCTTTAAACATCGTAACAGTTTTATCGGTAATGCTAGCAATATGGAGGGCCACATTAAACTAAATGATTGGGAAATAAAGTCTAAGAAACGGAGACAACTTTAATAGAAAAGAGCTGAATAATTGTGACAAGAGACAGAAAGGTGGCAAACAAGGCAAAAATTGGTTAAAACTGGCAAAAAATGAATTAAAAAAATGCTTTTAAAAAGTAGCAAATAAAGGCCACAATTAGCAAAAGAAAAGCAAGAATGGGACAAAGGTTGCAAAAAAGTTCCAAAAACTGGCAAAAATGGGCCAAAGATGGGCAGAAATGGTCAAAAAGGGCAAAATTTGGTGAGAAATGGACAGAATTGAGACATCGTAGAATTGGATTTAGAGTGGTAAAATAAGGGCAAATAGCAGCAAAGTAAAAAGTGCCAAAAAGACATGGCAAAAATGGGCAAAAAGTGGCAAAAATGGGTTAAAAGTATCAAAAAAAGGCAAAACATTGCAAAAATTGGGAAATGGGCAGAATTGTAACAGTATAAAAGTGTCAAAATAGGGCAAAATGCTGCAAAAAAAGAATTAAAAGTGGCAAAAAGAAAAAGCAATAAATTGTCAAAAAAATTACAAAGAAAGGCAAAAAGTGGCAAGAAAGAGTTGAATGCGGGCAAAAAGTTTTAAAAAATGCAAAAAAAAAAAGGGCATAAAAGGGGGAAGAATTGTTGAACTGGATCAAAAAAAAAAAAGTAAATAGCACCTAAAAAATTAGTGAAAGCTGACAAAAAGTATTGTGGAAAAATTAGGTGAAAAGTGGCAAAAATATTTAAAATATTCAAATATTTAAAGTAGCAAGAATGGTTAAAACTAGGGAAAAGGGGCAGAATTTCATCACTGTAGAATTTGAATTAAAGAGGCAAAAATGGACAAAAAGCAGCAAAAATGTGTTTAAATGGCATAAAAAGTGGAAAAACTGGTGAAAAGCCACAAAAAAAGTGTTGAAGTGGCAAAAAAAGTGGCAAGATTGGGGAGAAAAAGTGGTGAGACAGGTAAAAAAGTAGCACGAATGAAGAGTTTAAACATCCATTTGTTTCTAATTGATTCAGTTCACACTCACTCTCCATCTCTCGGTATTTAAGGAAAGCAGACTGCACTGAGCACCGTCTTACTTGGTTTGACCTCTGTGAATATATGTATACGAGGCACTCAGGCCAAAAGTACAGCCGCTGCATACAAGAATAAGAAAAAATGAATGCACACAAATTCTCTAAGTAGCTTTTTCAGCTTTGTAACACTGTTGTGATTCTCGTCAAAGCTTTAAAGTTTTAGGCTCTGTTTTATGATATGTTTACATATAGATTTATGCGGTATTAACTTGCCTGAGAACAGTTTTGTTTTCAATCCGACGGAATACCAAATGAGTGAGAGAGGTGGGGAATTAATGCACTTAACTGCTGAGTCAACAAGCAAGAAATCTCAGAGCTTAGCCACACAGACAGTGAGCAGACTGCCTGACGGGGAAATTAAAACAAGAGAGAGAGACACTGTGAAGTCCTAAGAGTGACTGGGATCGGACGAAGAGAAAAGAGGGGACGGTCATTGGCACCCTGTGCTCAGCACATCTTTTGATATGACAGATGGCAAACATAATTAGTCATCATTTTCTGAGCTAACCCTTTAAGTTCACAATGTCAAAGCGATGCATATGTATGAGCTTTAGCCCTTCCTTTCATCCCTCTATTTGCTCCCTGAAAGTTTGGACGGATTATGGCCTGGTAAATATTTTTCACTCCAGGAGAAGAGCTAAGCCGAACTTTCTTCTAGTGTCTCTCCCCATGCCATACCTAAGCATCATCCACAATAACTTTTACCTCTACTGTAAAATCCACAGCAGCTCAGGAGCACAACGTTGTCAAAGCCCGGCTGGTGTTTGCTCTGAATGTCAGCGCTGCAGAGTGAATCAATACAGCGACAGAAGCTGCCACATCTCAGCTATCTCTCTCGCCCAGATGTCTGTCAGCCACTCTCAGCTGGAGGCCCTCCATTAATGTGCTGTGGAATAACGTAGTCTGTGGGGTCTGTACGCGTGTCGATGGATTCATCAAACACAGCTTGTGAAGTGTTGGGTCCATGAAGTGTGTGATGTTGCTGCAGGTTTTTGCAGCAATTCCCTGGATGGAAATAAGCAGCTTGGATCAAAGCAGGAGAGACATAATATTGCGATATGACATGAGAGAGGCACTCGTCGTGATTGATCTGTTAATCATGTATGCATGTCAGAGAGTGTAAAGAGGGATTATATAGAAGGTCTATATACCATGAGCATTACATGAGTAACAGGCACAGGCAGACTTTTTTTAAATGAATGCAGAAAAACTCACAATTTCAACCGCATGACGGGGCCACATCTAAAAAGCTGGCTTCAATAGACGGCCCTGTTTTATTCCAGGCCTCAGTATCACACACAGCATGGCTCACTGCACCGGGGAGCATTGAATTCATAACCCAAACAAAACCAAACACAGCACCCGATAAACACACAAGGACACCCACGAACATGCACTCAATCCTAGCACACATACACATAAACACAAACAATCACAAACTCAGCGGCAAGGCCGGCAGAGGCTGCAGAAAGTGCTTAGATGTGCATATGAGAGAGTAACAGGAGCCAGATTCCTTCACAAGCCTCTCGAAACACGCTGTGTCACCTTCGTCACCAAAGGGGGGGCCGGGTCATGCTTGAAAACTTTGAGCTGCCTTTTTATTCCCCCCTCGCAGACCTTCCAGCGTATCAGCCTCCACCTACCCCCTGCCTGTGACCTCGAGAAGGCAGCAGGATGCCTCTCATCCTTCTCCCTCTGAAGGCGAAATCTTCACACAATCAAAAAGATGTGCAGGGACAGTCAGAGCTGTATTGGCCAGCCTCTGAACTCACGGGACGTAAAGCAAACATGGTTGTTGCACATAAAGCTCCAGGCGCGCTGTGAGAGATAAGGTGGAGGTTTTTTTTTGAAACGATCAAGTGTAGATGCATGCTCTGTGTCGCAGGTCAAGCATGAAAAATGCATGCAGGTGGGCTGTTCAGAAATGTCAATAGAGAAATCAAAGCAATCAGGATGGTGCTGAAGGGGCTGGTGGTATGATAAATCATGTTGAGGTCACAGGTGGGAGGAGGGAGAGGGTGCACATGGCAGCGTGAGGTTTGCTCAACTGTGAGCCTTTGGGAATCGCTCACAGACACACTTTATTCAAGGGTATGATTCAGAGTGTGACTCTTGATGCAAAGTCATTTGTGACACAGTGACCTTTGCAGGGCCCCGCTCTCTTAGTGTGAGTTATTTCTTTGATTTAGGCCTTGTGTTGCCGCCTCTCTCCTGTGGGAAATGATGACAGATACACCCATGGGCTCCAGATTAGCTCAATGGGACATTATTGCCTACATCAGAAAAGCTGCTGCACTGCAAGATCACTGATAAATGATCATGGCTTAAATGGTTTTTCCCAGCGAAATGATATCTAAATGCATTTTTTAGTAGGGAAAATGTTTTCTGCTGTTGCTGTTTCTGCATCCTGACACATCATGATTAAACCTGTTGCTTTTCATCACATTATAGAGCAGGAAATAGCAGTCGCTTGTTTACTGTTGAGCCGTTTCCCATTGCAGACTGAAATATTACTTAAATAATGCTAAGACTGCAAGCTGATGTGAATGTCATCTCAATAGCTAATACCTACAGTTCAAGCTCCCCAGGCAGCCAGCCCTGTCACCATACAGGCTGATGAATAACTAAGGCACTGTAACAGCCTCCATGTAAATCCACGTGGATAAGGGAGAGAGAAGGAGGGAGTTATCTGAGGCTCCATTAACCTTGTTTGTGCAGGCACCTCCACTAGCCTAAGCCCGCATCGTGTGGGGAACCTCAGGGGACCCTCTACTAATTAACCTTGTGGAGACACCCTCAGTACAGGGAGGCTGGGGCCAGAATAATAAGGAGGCCTTTGCCAGGCCATTAGCAGGAGGATTAACACATCCAACTTTAAAGTAGCTTTTTGACACAAAACCAATATTTGTCTGCACCGGCTTCATCCGGGCTGTGACACAACTGAATTCTAAGTGACACGTGCACTTCAGTCCTGCATCACACAGCCCTTTTTCTAAGAGGCTCTACTATGACAGGTAATGGTGTCTATCCTTACAGCTGTAAATAGAATTTGCATTATAAGGAAGGGTTAAAGTACAGTGAACTGGAGGCTGTTTGATAGTGAAGCAGTCGGGGCTGATGCAGAACCTCCTTCACATAGCTTATAACATGGCTCATGAATAAAGAAATCAATAATATGACACAAAAAAGTGACTTAGAAATTCTTTTATTGATTGAAAAATGACTGCAGTTCTCTCACTAAAGGTACAGTCCCTTAGATTCTACAGTTGGCTGTTATAATCCACATTAAACAGAACATTAACATTATGATGATGTGAGACATATTTACAGGGACAGCAAGAATCATTTTTCTTTTCTATCACTGCTTTGTGTTCATTTTAGTTTGCTTTTATTTTGAGATCCCCTCTGGACCAAGCAGTTAACCTATTGCTAAGTCTTTTTTGCTTTTAAGCTGGGTAAGCTATAACTACAACCATCTGTGGTACCATTACGCCATGAAGACAAAAGTACACTCCAAGCAACTCAGAGAAAAGGTTATTAAAAAGTATAGCTCAGTAGATGGATAAAAAAAAAAATCCCAAGGCAACGAACATCCCCTGGAGTTTGGTTGAATCCATCATCAAAAAATGGAAGGAATATGGCACATGTGTAAATCTGCCAAGATCAGGCCATCCTCACAAACTGGGTGACCGTGCAAGGAGACAAGTGAGAGAGGCCACCAAGACACGTATGACTACTCTGAAGGAGTTACAAGCTTCAGCAGCTGAGATGGGTGAGACTCTGCATACAACTGTTGCCTGGGTTCTTCACCAGTCAAAGCTTTATGAGAGAATGGCGAACAGAAAGCCATCCATTAAATCTCTTTTGGAGTTTGCCAAAAGGCATGTGGAAGACTCCATGGTCAAGTGAAAGAAAGTTCTTTGATGAAACCAAAATGGTGCTTGTTGTCCATCAGACAAGACGCTATGTTTGGCAGACACCAAACACTGCATATCACCACAAACACACCATCCCCACTGTGGAATACTGTGATGGCACCATCATGCTGTGGGGATGCTTCTCGGCAGCCGGCCCTGGAAGGTAGAGGGTAAAATAAATGCTGCAAAATATAGGAAAATCCTGGAGGACAATCTTATTCAGCTGCAAGAGGACTACAGCTCCGGAGAAGATTTATTTTCCAGCAAGACAATGACCCAAAGCATACAGCAAAATCTACTCAGAAATAGTTTTGTTTCTCTTTTAATTTCTCACATCTTTAATTTTGGTCCTCTCAGTCTCAGCCTGTGTAGCTGGGTTCCTGCATTGCCTGGGTTCCTATCGTTTTACGGTACTTGATGTCTGTGTCTTGCCTGCATCCTGATGATGTTCATGATCTCTTAGTTGTGCAGTATGGTTTCATGTCTGCACTCTGATTGATGTCTGTGATGTCTTAGTTTGCATGGCATCACATGACGTCTAGGTTTTGATGTATATTGATGTTGATGGACTAGTATCTCGTCCATATTTGGTTAGTTTCTTTAAGTGTTTGGACTCTGCTGATGTTGTCTGCATGTCACGTTCTGTCTTCTTTTCTTCTGTCTGGGTTTGTTGCTTTGTTTTTCTGCTTGCTTCTGCACATGTCAAAGCACTTTGTAAACCCATGTTTTTAAAAGTGCTATACAAATAAAGTTATTATTGTTACAATTATTATAAACGACAACAAGGTGAATGTTCTGGAGTGGCCAAGTAAAAGCCCAGACCTCAATCCAATAGAGAATTTATGGCTGGACCTGAAATGGTGGTAAACGCCTGATCCCCATATAACCTGACAGAGCTTGAGCAGATTTACAAAGAAAAATGGAGCAAAATTTTTCGTGTTCAGTTGTTCAAGCCTGACTGAGACCTATCCAAACAGACTCAGTGCTGTGATTGCAGATAAAGGTGGAGCTACTAAATACTGACTTGAAAGGGGTGAATATTTATGCAGTTATTTTACCTGACATATTTTTATTTAATTGGCATTATTTTGTTTAAATCTGCTGTGTGACATTAAAGAGGTATTTTTGTTAAAAAAGCCAAATGTAAGGGGGTGAATACTTTTCATAGGCCCTGTAGATATGGAAAATGATGTGTCATGTTGGAACTTTTTTCTACTGTTTGAAGGACTAAAGACTCCCCGAAGCTGTTAAAAGCAGCAAGAAATATCCATGAAAACGTGAACTTGGTGAGTCATGCCTCTCTTTTGGTTTTAAAGTACTTTTTATTATCATAAAGCTCAGAGCTGTGGTTTATCTTACCGTTCTTAGAGGTTTATTCAACTAACTGTCAAAGTGGAGTCCAGGACTGTCGGATGTCAGTGGGGACTTACAGGGGATCACATTTCAATGATTATCTTCAGATTACAGAATGAGGAAAATTATCCTATTTGTGTGCCCTGAACTTTTATGAAATTATGAAGAGTTATTGTATTGCATTAATGTTAAAAATCATTTTTACTTTTGTACTTGAGTACATTTCAGAGGCTGCGCTTTCTTACCTTCACTTGACTAAGGAGTTGAATCACCTCTGAACGTTAGCAGCAATATGGCCACTTTATGTTGTCCAGTTTTACCCATGTTACTGTCATTATATATACGTGTCACTTGCAGCAATTCTTTTTAAGACTATGTTGCTTTACTTTAAGAAAAACGTAGGCTTACATGTTAGCCATCTCTATGTTGAGCTGATTGTATGATCACTTAAACCCAAATTGCTCCCACTGCTGCGTCAGTGGGGTGTGAATGTGTTTATATGAATATGATGGGATAAATTTATACTAATGGTCAGCCTACTTGTCAGCCTTTAAATTTCATGGCTGGTGTTGCTGTAAAGACATGCAAGTCATTGGCACCCAGACATTGACATCAATAACAATGAATCAACTAATATTTCCCAGAATTAACTGAAGCTAATAGGAACCTTAACCTTGAAACTTCAAGTACAGTGTTCATGTGCAGGCTGTCAGTTTATCCACATTATCACAATTATTCACAAAACTGATGTATTTTAGTATCATGCTATACAGTGCTGGAAATTGATGATTCTGGTAATGCTGACCATTTCTAGAGTAGATTACTAGATTACTGCCATAATCTCTGAATCCCTCAGACCACTGACGGACAAATAATGATCCGTAGAGTCATAGAATCTGCCATTTTAAACTCCACTGAGCTCTTCTGATCATAATATTCTAATAAAAACAATTCTGCTGCATCAGAAATGGTCCCTATGATCCATTAAAATTGCTTAAGAGCCCAAACACATTACATCCAAATCAACTGAGTTAAATACACAACACAAAGTCATCTCCACTGACTTATCTAACAAAGCTGGGGTGTACCTGTAGGCCTGTTGTCTCAGTAAGCTCTCTAAACTTTGAAAAGATGCTAATGGAAAGACAATTTAATGGGCGTTAAGGGTTGCTTGCTTTTCAAATTAACATCCATGTTAAAAATGAGTAATAAAAATTTATTTCGTGATAATAAGTGACTAACGTGCCCAGCTCTGGTTGACACCTACTCTGTGGCAGTGTTTACAAGCATTAAAATCAACCATACAGAAATTATAAATTGTGCCCCTGATGGTCTTATTGGCTTTTGGATGCCATATAGAGGCACCTTTGATAATTTCAGTCAGTTTCATACGGCTAATAAGTCCTCATAGGAACTTTGAACACTGCAACATCATACCATGCTGCCCTGCATTTTCCTAATCTTTTTTCAGTCATTTTTCTTGCTCTCTGTTTTCACCAAAGAAAGAAAGATAAAATCTGCTGAACTCAAAAAAACTGTTGCTAATATAACCAGGGTTCTTTCTGCTGACTAGTAGGATTTGTGTCCAGTTTTCTCCAGGGTCTACATCTGAATGAACAGCTTTTTGATAGAAGCAGTCTACTTGGCAAAATTAGTAACAAACACAGCTTTGTTATACTATTTAACACATTGTTTTTTAGGCTTTATTGCAGTAAAGTTTAAGAGCCTGCATTCTTTGGTGTTAAAAGTGGGACAGATAAATAGCGCACACTTGGTGCATCACACAACAGGTGCATGGAGCTCTGATTAGCATGCACTTGGAAGGGCAGGTGAAAAAAAACTTTGATCGATTACAGACCGGCACAAGACCAACACGGAAGGAAAAAAAAATCCCACCTTCTCACCCAGAGGCAATTTAGATTCATTAATTCCCCTGACCTGCATGTCTGGAACTGTGGGAGGAAACTGGTGTGAACACAAGGAAACATGTAATCATACATCCTAGGAGAAAACGATGAATATGTTCATGTGAGATCTTGTGGCTAGGGCTGGGCTCTGACACCTCACAGTCATATATTAACAGCCTGTTTTGTACATATTTCATTTTAAAATCATGAACTTTGCATACTAAAGGCAGCCTTCATCAACAGCAGTTTAAACAACAGAATACTTTGGTATGGAAAACATCTGTTTTTCAATAAAGCTTAATGAATTGAATCTAGAAGATAATGACATTACCTTAAAAACGGAAAAAGGAAGTTGTTATCGATTGACAGGGACAAAAGAGAACAGTAGAAATGATAAATGTTTGCCAGTACAAGGTGAAGATGAGTTTGACTTGTCCACTGAGCTGTCAGCATTTTTTTTTAATGACTTAAGACATTGTTGGGTCATGTGGCAGTTTTGAAGCCTGAGTTGTCATTTTGGAGACTAATCTTGACCAAAGGTTCATAAAAACTGAGAGAAATCTTCTTTCCAGGCTCCATTGCAGCACGTTTAGAGAGGACCTATTCTCCTCTCTGATAAGAGGAAATCTGAGGAGAAACTGCCGGCTGCCCACAGGTAATAAAAGCCCTAGTGACCCCTCACCCCCCTCATTTCTTTTCCCTCTCCATCCTCACCGTCTGCCTTGCACTGTCTGCTTTGTGCTCCGAGCTTCACCTTAAGTTTGGTACAGTCAGACACTGGCAGGTCAGGTACAAAGAGTTTTCTTTGCATCATTCAACAACGTCTAGATAGGAGTGTTGCTGAAAGCCACCTGGTATCCGAAGAAGGAAACACAACTCTTCTCCTGCAATTAGAAGGACAATACAAGCCATACTCTTGTCTTAAAGGTTGATTCCTGATGCTACAAACTTTTCACTTGCTTGAGGCATACCCAACCGTGAAAAACACTAATGAACTGACCTCTGCTGACACCTGGATTTAGATGTACATCAGACTCTTATCACAAGTGATCACAGGTAGGAGACTTAGTTGTGTGGAAAGCTGCATTTGGTGTCTTATCTCTGCTTTGCTGTGTCCATTTATGTTAAGTGTCTTATCTCTGCTTTGCTGTTTCCATTTATGTCCAGTAAAGTGTCTCATCTCTGCTTTGCTGTGTCCATTTATGTCCAGTAAAGTGTCTTATCTCTGCTTTGCTGTGTCCCCCCAACACACACACACTGTTTTTTCTTTATAACTACAGAGGGAAAGAGACAGAACTGGAAAATAACTGGACTTTATAGGAACACACCCACAGGCAAACATCTTTAGCATGCTATGGATAATGCACTGGGATTTGAACCATCAATCTCCCAGACAGCAGGGTAACCCACTGAGCTATCTAGCATCTCACCTGGCAGCTGAGAGGAAGATCAGGAGAGGAGGGCGGAACTTTCTTCTGAGCAGGGAGGGCCAACCAAACCTGGGGCAGTGCTAACTCCCCACATGACATCATGAGGGGAAAATCTGATAACTGCTTATTTCAGCATCTTTCAGTTTTTTGAAAGGTAGAGAAAGAAGGGGTGGGAGAATGGATTTTTCTGATTATTGGGGGGATTGTGGACAGGCCAGGGGCAGATATTTTTGTTGGAAAAAGCTGAAAAAGTGATTTCTGCATAATATCTCCACTTTGAAGTCAGCTCTCTTTAAAGCACTTCTCCATGCTCATATTAAATAAGAAAACATAGAAGATGTGTCACATGTGTTGGTGTTAGAAATCCCAGTTTATCCGCTATTATTGCCGATTGAAGTTGGTGGTGGTGGTAGTTGGTAAACGTGTGAATATGTGTCTGTCATCATGCAGACAAACAGCGTGATTCTTTATTAAAACTGTGCGTTAAAGTGCACTCTGTAAAATTTTGAAAATAAGTCAAAAGGACTTGCAAGTGTGCTGCAGTTTTTATGAAGCACAACCTTTTCAGAGACGGGTTAGAGTCAGAAATCCAGCGGGAGCAGGCTAAAGACAAGCATACTGTGCAGGGCTCTAGTTTATATTTATAATCATAATATTGACTACATCAGTCCCAACAAGGTCAAGGAACAGTTTTGTTCTAATTTGACATCACTGAGGCTGCAGGAAGACAGAAGTGTGGCTCTACTTGTCCTCTGTTGTTATTGTTTTGATTTAGAGCCTCCTGTTGGTGGAATTCTACTTGAAAGCAATTTGTTACTGACAACTAAATTAATGGTATTTAATTATATTGGATGTAGATTTTTTTGTGATATATTGGTATTTCATCAAATAAAGACAAAACAGCCTTCCTACTCCCTAAACTGGGTATTGAAGAGGGAAAAGATAAATACAACCAAAATCAAACATTGTTTTATTCATAATTATTGAGGCTTACTGTAATAGTGTCCAACCCCGAAATGACTGATCATGTCGGAATAGGTTTGGGCTCTGAATAAAACCATTCTCTGTTATGAAAAGTTAGTTGAAAAATTGAGGAAATATCTCTCTGGAAGATTTGACAACTGTCGTCATTCTCATGCACGTCTGTGAGAGAGTGAAAGTTAAGATCTCTGACTGGTTTTTATCTCCGATTGCCTGACATGCTGGGATTTGTGCCGGCAGTTGAGTCATAAAAAATGCATACAAAGGTGAATGTGGCTCTATCTCACCTGCATTTTTATCGAGACGTGCCATCACATAACTTGTTCCACGTATGATCTGATTCAGCCTTTATCTTGTATCCTTACTTTCTCTCCCCACAGTGTTTTTAAAACTCTAACTTTATCTAGAAAACACACCTGCACAATGTTTGAGGTGTTGCCACAGCCCTATCTTGCATCCTTTCACCAAACTTTACAGCAGAATAAGGAAGTTTTGCTTTTTTTTTCTTTTTTTTCACCCGGGAGAAAAATCCACAGAAACTGAAAAATCCAAGACAGCACTTTGAGACTTCAAAAGAAAAGGACACAGTACATTTGAATATCTTTTATAACTCCCTTATGCCATTTCTTATTCAACCTCCACCCACAGGGGAAGGAGATGTCATATCTGAAAGGTGACTGGCTCTTAGTCTGGCTTCAATAGGAGCTCTGAGGAGGTGGTCAAGGCTGAAAGCGGAAAGAATTATCACCTTTTAACCCCTCATTGATTCGGACATATTTTATTGTGTAAAGCAGCATTGTGAAGTCCTAAAGAAATGGTGTCAGAGTGACTTTGTACAGGGGAGCCAGGGCAACAGCATGGAGCGTGCTCAGAGACCTTCTGGGGCTCATGCATAATGCTCTTTGTGCTTCCTGGGAAGGATGGACGAGTGACAGAGAGGACTGAGTCCCTTCCAGAATCTCAAATGGATTACTCTCACTTTCTCCCCCTCCCTCTCTCTCTTTTATGTTATTCGCTGGAAACAGACAACATCACTGATGTGGCCTTTTCCTGTGTGTGGCATGAGAACAAAGAAACTGTGCTTCCTTAGCATGCCATCGCCGTCTCTTTCTCCTACTTGTTCTCTATTTATTCGTCTTTCTCTCTCCAATCTGTCCTTCTACCTTTCTTTTATCTCGCGGTTTTAATGATTTATTTGCAACAATGTCTGACCTGCGCTCTCACAGGGTCTTAAGTGTTACTTCAAGAGACAGATTCATGTCTATTATTCTCATCTGCTTCACTGACATTGAAAAGAGAGGACTGCATATTTCACAATTAGATTTAGCAGTTTTTATTCATAAAGCCACTTTCTTGCTGCCTGCTGTATATACTTTCTTAATAGGCAACTCACCTTGAACAGAAAGGCTGTTGTCTGGCACTTTAATGAAATGAAGTAAACTTGAAATGCAAAGCAAGAGCTGCAATTCATTAGAAAACCCTGGCTGCCATCAGGATGGGTCATACAGTATTCTTTAATTTCATTATGCTGCATTTCATTACACAGCAACGCTGCACATATTAGCTCAGATTTGCAACCAGAATTAAAAATCTGTTTTATCTGATCACTGCTGGAACAGTCATTAAAGGGCGAAATACAACCAGGAAAATTACCACTGCCCAAGTAAAGTTGCTCAACAGAAGGCAAACACCCAAACGGGTCCCAAGACCTAAAGCCTATCGACTGAATTCAAGGGGGATTTTGAGACTTGGGCCTGGACATTTGACCCCATAGTCCAGGATATTATATTGGTTTTGATCATTCTGATATGGCTTGTATTACCCTGAAGTGTTTTCTGTATCTATAGATCACAAATGAACAAGAATCATAACTTCGGTCTATCTCACTCATAAAGGGCCAAACAGAGAAACAAAGCATTTGCTGTAGTAGACATATACAGCTCAGGAGTAAAATCACCACTGTGGCCAGTACTAACTATTTCTGGAGCTAGTTGGATCTTTGATCAGAGTGGACATTTTTGTCTTTTTAACCCTCTGAGACCAGCATTGTCATACACAAGAAAAGACATGCTATTTAAGGTCAAATAAGTGTTGAAACATAAATCGCAGGCACTTACTTGTTTCTTTCCTCTGAAAGCCCTAAGTTGGGCCATTCCAATGATGCTATCCACGCCTTTGTAGCTCTTACAGAACATTTTCCAGCGAGCCTGAAACTTTGGAGACTTTCCGAGGTGTTTAAAGATTAAATCCACACCAGTAACTCTGATATTGGCCGTCTTTTTATCCAATTATAATCCACTATTTAATTGTTCCCTAGCCCGCTGCCATATTGTCTATTTGTATCCCAGAATGCATTGTGACTGGGCTGTGACAACCAATGGCAAGCTGTTCTGTCATCATGTCACGCTCTGCCAAACAGCCCATGTGCACAGACTTATACACTGGAAGAGAGCCTGAATGACTCCTAATAGAGAGAAATAAACACAGAGAGGCTGTAACTTGTCCCTCAGAGTCACTGCAGACAGGAACTGCTTTAACTAATGACTCAAATTCCTAAAAGCGCAAGGACTTTGTTTGGCAAAATAAGGTGAATATTTTGAGGACTTTTTGTCACAGAATGATTCATTTTTTAATTATTTGGTTCCAAAGAAATAGGAGAACACGTTTGTGCAAAAAAAAAAAAAAATCTTAGTCATTAATGTTTAATGTATTTAATATAACAGTATTTGAATTTTAATTTCCAGTTAGATGTTTTTCTTTTGTCTGTATAGTCCCATAACTTGCCCAGGCTGTCCTGATGAAAAGGATGTTAAGGGCTTGACTGTGCACTTTAGGGTGGATGTTTTACAAGCTTTTTAAGAGAGAAAGTCCAGGTGAGACACAATGGTTAAAAAAATGGCTTAGGGTTCAGAGGGTTAATAGAGGTTGAAGACAATCCCTTAATGAGTTCTTGAGTTACTGTGTTTCCAAGCAGTGGTGCCCCCAGAATGACAATCAACTGTACACACAATAAAAATTCCAGTGTGTGAATGACACCCATATGTTCCCATGTGCACTTAAACATCCCACACCAAGTGTGTGTGCGAGAGAGAGTAATGCTGCATGTACCACCAAGACTCAAACCACAAAGCTAAACAAGTCATTAAAATAATGAACTAATATTAACAATGTTGATGGGCACATTCAACTAAACCATTTGGAAAAAAATGTCACGATACTACAGAATAAAATAGAAGGAAATTAAATTCCCTTAAGGCAAACATAATTAAACAATTGCAAAATAAAGGAGAAAATCGGCAAAACTGGTTGAAAGTGGCAAGAGTAAAGTGACAGGAAATCTGCTAAGAGTGACAAAACTATGCATTAGAAATGGTGAAAAGCAGTCAAAAAGTAACAAATGTGTTTTATCAGTTGCAAAAAATGATTAAAAGTGGCAACAATGGGCAAAAATGAAAAAGTGAAAAGTGGTAAAAGACTGGGAAGAAAATGTTGAAACAGGAAAAAAAGGGATAAAGCAGCAAATATGGGTTAAGAAAGGAAAAAAGAGAGCAAAAATGAATGGTAAATTGGTGAAAACTGTGGTTAAAAGTGGAAAAAATTGGTTAAAAGTGGAAAAAAGTTAACCTGGCAGGCCAGATGGATTTGTTTCACACACCCATCTGGAAAACCTCTCATACACAGCGTTTGGGAAAGGGCAGAGCCTTTGAAAAAAAACTCTGAGGGTGATTGGATGAACATTCTGTCACATCTTTATGGGCCAATCAGAGCAACAAAACACATAATGTAGCTGCTGCAGAGGAGTAAACTCCATAGAGAACTGCATAACATGAACCATGGCAACTGTAGACATGTCAGTATGCAACTTTTGACATTTTTGAAAAGAAAAAAAAATCAGTGCTGTTCTTTGTTCTTATTTTAACGAAGAAATGTCATCAAGTTCTGATAAAACTGGCGCTTTAGCAGCATCCATGCTAATGTCTTCCGCCATAATTGCACCGGCCTCTTGTCGCTGCTTGCTTATGTCACGACTCCACTGCTCCCAAAAGTACCGCCCCTCGTCACTGATTGGCCCTGTCACTTTCTAACCAGGCCCAGACTGTTCAGATGGGAGCTTTGCAAGATGGATTCACCAGTGAGAAACACGGAAACTGACGTATCCATCTGCTCTGAAAGGTTAAGAAAAAGTGGGTTTAGTAAAAATTTAAATCAATAATATGAACATCAGAACCCAATAAGAGCTTCAAACACTTTCTTCTCCAAAATAAAGTTACTGTTAGCCAGGATGCACCAATGCTACTGTTCCAACACACATACACTGATATCATCAATAGATCACAACTGGGGAGGGCTCATTCACTGGCTTTTTCAGGAGCCCTGCTGATTCTGTGGGCAGGCCTGCCTGGAGCATAATACTGGCTGTAGCATGTGTAGAACATTTACATAGTGAGTAGTCATTACCTAACCCCACAGATACTGTAAAATACTCAGGTTGTATAATCTGTAGTCTACAATAGCATTGAATTATTTCTATTTGACAAGTTTCTTTACCCCCTTGCTCTTTTATGTTTGTTATGTACAGCACAAAGGAAATTCAAGACACAATCTAGTGTGAAAATACTGTGCCCTGTTCTCTCACTGACAATAAGTTGCAGCTAATAGATAACTACAGCCCATAACATGCCCCTGGAGTTGTCCCTGAGGGCAGAGGACATATTAACAATGGATGTATACTCACAGCAGCACGCCCCTTTCACACCATTTCTCAAACACTGAGACTCCCTGTAGTGCATTATACCACTCTCAGATATCCAGGTCAGCCACCAGCTACATCCACACTCCATACGAGCCCAGCAGCAGAGATTAGTGAAACATAAATCAGGAGAGGTGAGAGAAGAATGGGCCCACGGCGGAAAGCAGAGGCGATTATGAACTCAAATGTGCACTCTTTTCAATAAAAACATGAAATATGATCTGGCTTCAGGAGAGTTGAAAGACACTTACAAGAACATTAACAAGAGGTTAGGGCAAGGCTATGAGACCAGCTCTGACTCATATGGCATCAAGACCAAATTTATAAAAGCACGAGGGGCCGTGACTGATCCAGCATCGTTTTTATTCAAGCAACCCAAAGTTAAAAAAAAAAAGACTGAGGAGGATCTTTGAAAAAAAGCAGCCTAATTGAGGCATTTAAATCACATTAAATCATTATAAACATTAAAGGAGCAGTACTTAACTTTTTTTTACTGTCAACACAGATTTATTGCTTTTCAATGTAAAGAAAATGAATATTTGTCTAAGCGCTAAAGAAATAAGCCAGTGGGAACACTGTACATGTTAAATGCAGGCACAAAAAAACACAGCTTCATTCAAACACAGATGTCCTGAAGGGGTACATTTTGGTCCCATAAAGTACATTTGTCATAGATGCACCATAAGAGGCGTATAATGGGCCTTCTTCAGACCTAGAAGCCTACCCTTTCATGCATTGTACAGGAACAAAGCAGCTTTGATGGCTGAAAGCTCACATTTTCCCACATTTCAATCTGAAGGTAGAGTTACCGTGGCTCTGGTTAGAGAGAGTATTGATTGCGAACCCTGTGATGCAGGGAAACAAAGCTTTAACCTGCCATCACAGAGTCAGAGGTTCAACCCAAGTGACAATACTTATGGTTGGGCCAAATCAAACGCAGTCAGTTGGGGGGCTTTTGTAACTACTGATTGCTCTGTACCTGAGACTTCCTCTGACTTCACTCTGATTCAAGGCAATTGTAGATACCTTAAACCCTTGCTTATGCACAGGTAATGCTGCACTTCCCCTTGATTAAACTGCACTCTTTATAGGATAATAGGATTAACATTATTGGCTTTTCTGACTTTGATAAATTACTAAAATAAATCAGCACTGTAATGGAAGGAATATTAATACAAGCTAGAGGCTGGCGTTTCTCTTAAAACCTCACTTTTCTGCTTCTTTTGAGTCCGTGTAAAAATAACTGGGGTTGTAACAACACCTTACCAATGAAAAAGAAATACATATATTTATTATTTAAGTTGCAAAATGCTTTCTGCTTTTCAGTTTAAGAACCACAGGATGCACCTTTTGGGAGATTTGTGCCATGCAGATCATTTTGATTTGTTTAAGGATGCTTCACAAATGGATTATTTGTAGAAAACCCTGAAACAAACCTCTTCTTCACATGTAAGCATGTAAGGACAAAACAAGTGAGCCACGATTGCTTGTCAGAGCTCACTTCCAATCAAGCTCTGGAGGGATGCATTTGAAGTAGAGTTGCCAGCTTTTCAGTACCAAAATAAGGAACATGATATTTTGTTTTCAGCTTAGTGCCAGAGCGGTGTGTATGATCCATGACTGAATTGTAAAAGCAAATGTTGTGTATTTGATGTGTAGTTAAATGAAAATTAAAATGGCCTAAGTTGTTGATTACAAGCCTCTGTTTTCACAAAAATAGCTTCTCCATTCATCCAGACATTCACCCATCTTCATCTGGTTATCCAGAGCCGGGTCGCAGCGGTAACAGTTAAACAAGTCCACCCAGATGTCCCTTTCCCCAGGGACACTTTCAAACTCCTGCTGGGGGATCCCAAGGCATTCCCAGACCAGACAGGACACGTAATCCCTCTAGAGAGTTCTGGGACGTGCCCGAAACATCTCCATGGGAAGGCAACCAGGAGGCATCCTGATCAGATGCCCGAACCACTTCAACTGGCTTCTTTCAATGAAAAAGAGCAGCAGCTCTACTCCTAGCTCCTGTCTGAGCTCCTTACCCTACTTCTAAGGCTGAGCACAGCCACCCTACTAATTTTGGCAACTAGTATCTGCGATTTCATTCTTTCGGTCATTACCCAGAGTTCATGACCGTAGGTGAGGGTTGGGCGGTAGATCGACTGGTAAATTGAGGGCTTTGTCTTTTGACTCAGCTCCCTCTTCACCACAATGGTCTGGCACAATGCCTGCAGTACAGCCAATGCTGCGCCAATCCGCCTGTCAATCTTACACCTCCCTTTACACTCTCTTGTGAACAAGACCCCAAGATACTTGAACTCCTTCACTTGGGGCAAATAGCTTCTACATTGAAAATTTATATTACAGACAGCAGTCTGACAGTAATTTCAGATCTATTTATTAAGGCTGTTGGAATGGATTTCAGGGTTCAAATATTTGAAAGCTGAAGCTACTATTCGAGCTTGTTTTTTCAATATTTTTGCTGTTTGTAATCATTCTCGAGTGTCTCTTGTTTCTCCTTTGCCTCTACTTCCCTCTTTTGTAGGTGTAGGAACCAAATGTTTCGTCACATGACACGTGACATGATGAACAATAAAGTTTTCACACCAAAACACAGAGGTGCCGCAATGGCCGCCATTGGGGATGTTTGGGGATGTTTATGGTGGTGGTGATTTAGCAAGTGAGGCTTCGCTACATCAAGAGATGCTGATGTATGACAGTAAAAGTGGATGCCTACTGACAGTAACCCGCTGTCGTGGTGGAAACAATCCAGTCCAGGTATCCTCTCCTGTCCCAGCTGGCACTCCGTTACCAGTGCATCCCGGTCACCTCCGTCAGGGCGGAGAGGGTTTTCTCCACGGCTGGGACGATAGTGAACAAAAACACTCCGTTCTTGATTCAGAAAACGTGGATTGCCTCATGTTTTTAGGTAAAAACATGTAGGGACAAGATAATGCCAACATTTTTAAAATGTTTTGTTCATTATAAACATGATGACAACACCATTGTAAGCGGCGCAATTTAATTTATTTTTATTTGACATTTAATTTCTAACCCGTTTGTTTTAAAGTTGACCATCAGTACCAGAATACCTGTTAAAGACCTCTAAATGGTGCAGGTGGCTAAAAAGTACATAAAAATTAACATTAACTACGTTTGCTTTAAGCTCATTATTTCTTCATTGAAATCTGTAATGTAATATTAGAGGGTCCTCTAGTGGGCAAAGGTGTAACTACACGGTGATTCAAGCAAATGAATGTTTTACATACATATTAATAAAATATGTGCATAAATATTCAAATATTATTTGAGATCTGTGAAAAAAAAAAGAAATTCAAATGGGACTGTAGATAAATATTGACAACCCTACTATTTATTATAGAAAATGAAAAAAACTATCACAGATCATTTACACTCTGTTATTTAGAGAATATAAAGTTCCTTAATGACCTCTGACAGTCCCTGGACTCCACTAAAATAAATGGCAAGATAGAGACAAAGCAAAGTGTGGAGCCTTGTGGTAATAAAAAAATACTTTAAATCCAAAAGAGAGCTATGTCTCATTAATCTAACCTTTTCATGGATATTTATTTCTGATTTCAACTGTTTCTAGAAGTCTTTAGTCCTTTCTCATACTAGAGAAAAGTCCTTACATGAGGAGCTACACTTGGAAGCATATGATGCTTCATTCTTGCTGCATTTTTTTAGTCTTCTGGTGTCACAAACATGCACTAATATTGCATGCACCTTTGCTAGTGTGGCTTTCTTGTGCATCACTTTCTGCGTCGGTCAAGCCATGTCTTCGGTGCTTAACATTCTTGTTATAGCCTTAAAGCTGCTTCTTTTTTTGCAGGCTTAGCCATATTTTTGATCCACATCTGTGCAAGAACCGAAGAAAACTATCCAAAAACTAAAGTTATCCAATCAGGATCTGTGGCTTTTGCTGCATTAGGTATCCCTGAGACGGCTGTGATTGACTGACAGGTGTTACTTGACTGACATGATGAGTGCACGATGGGCTACTTATGTCAGATGATGGGATCTGGGATCAGTGAAGGGTCGCCTTGTGTTGCGCAGGAGTACTGTCAATATATGGACAACAAATTTACCTCTAAATACTATAAACAGGACGTCTCGGCTAACACAGGACTAATTTCCGCTAAGTAACAAAACCTTACAAATTAGCAGCAGTAATAGTAGTAGTAATACGACTGCAAGGCAATTTGAATAATCTGATGATAACAATGGGAATAACGACAAACATTTGAAATTCAATAAGGTCTTCGTACCAAGTTGGGCACAAGGGCATGAATAGCATAAAATTGGCGTTAGGCTAACATCACTAACCTCCTCATCAGCAGACTTTCACAAGACCTGACAACATCAATGCTCAGCAACTCATTTAGCTCCCAGAAGAGAAAAATGTAAAAATATATCATTTCATCATCTGAACTGGATCAATGAAAATGAGCTACAGGTGTGGAAGCACCTTAACATCCTTACTGAAAATTCAAGGTCATAAATGACCCCACTAAATAAGCAGCAGTTTCCCAGAAGGGAAACGGTTTTATTTCTCTTGCGTGATGATTTCCCTTCAGTCAAGTTCACAACCTGTACTTTCTGTGCAGCTGTTTCTCTCTTTTAGTTCCATCTGTTTTGAAGTTTGCACATCTACCAGCTATAATAAGATAGTTGAGCTCTAAGCCTCAGTACTTGTCATGGAGCAGACTCATGCCTCACTGCCCTCTTCTGCCCGTCAGTTGTGTTTCATTGAGGAATGTTTTCAGTCCCTCAAAATGTTATTTTCTCAACAGTATGCTCTTTTTTCTCTGAATGTAGGATTATGACCTAAAGAGGGAGAAAAGCTGTTAAAAATGGACGCCACCTCCACTGTAGATGTCCTTGTTGGGGCTCTTAACTCGCTGAGTGAGGAGGCTGAAGCATTGGGAATGCACTTCTCCTGTGCAAAAACAAAGATCCAGACATTTTGGGATGGCTTGGATGCTGCCATCCATCTCGCGAACCCGATTATAAAACATTAAAAATCTGACTTCTCCTGAGGAATCGAGTTCCCTAACCCCCCTCCAGGAGCTTTTATCTGATAAGGACTCGGCACTTAGCATCAAGAGAACACAGGAGAGTATAATTATGGTGATTTAGAACATGTCATACATTTGACATGCAATCATGAAGTGTTTCAAAACCACTTTAGGAAAAGGCGTATCAAGGTTTCTGTGAATGGAGCATTTTTTTTTCCTAGAAGTGAAAAGAATAGTTAGGAAAGGGCTTGCATTTGAGGAGGAAAAAAATCTTGTTAAGAATTATATTTTTTTTTCCATTTGATTTTCTCAAGGAACATTTTGATCCTTTGAAACGAAAAATAATAGTACAAAACAGAGTTACAAAAGTCTTCTGTGGTGCCTTTAATAACTAGAGTCTGTCCCTGTAATGGTACAATTATGCTATATTCTTAGAGCTAAATCCAAACCCTGATTCATGTCAATAGATCTTTTGTATTAAATAACTATGTCAGACTCACCACCATTCAGACACTTTCACAGCTGAGCATACAATCTTTTTCTTATCTGAGACGCAGGGCGAGATTGATGCTGATGTGTGCTCACAGAATCTAATCAGACATGCCGTTCCACCTCAGCTCTGCTCTGTCGTCTCTCTCTCTTTTAGTGCTGCTCTGATTAGGGCCTTTAAATTGGATTCCTGCGTGGTTCTATCATTTTTATGTTGTTTTGTGTTTGTGCACCCGCCCTGTCCCCCCCACACTCCACCTCTCACTTTATCCGCTTCAATTTTTCAGCTTTGTCTGTTTGTGCAAACTCAGATTTAGTTACACAGATAGGCTGACATTTCAGATGACTGTGCTTTTGTAAGACTCTGCCATACATTTTAGAGGCTGTGACAACAGAGCTCATTTTCTACCTCTGTGTCAGATATAAAAAAGTATTTTTTTACCTTTTCTGTTTGACTCTAAAGTTTAATGGTGAAACCTGGGAGTCCATAACTATCTTGTCATAGCAGCCATAGGAGTGTTATCAGTTAAAGTACAATGCTGTACTTCATTACTAAATCTTCATGGACCTTTCTGTGCATAATATCCAACATTAAACTCATCTGGGGAAAGTGCTGTGGGAAGTAAAACCTAACCTTGCAAAGCAGATGGAGTGGCTATATTTCATGTCTGTCATCAGGTGAATCCATCTTGAAAAGCTCCAGTATAAAACGTCTGTGCCAGACCTGAAAATGTTTCTGACTAATCAGCATCATTTAAGGAGATGTGAGACTTTCACATCGAACACTGAAATTTTCCATTCCATTCTTCTTTGCAAAACTGCTCAAGCTCTGTCTGGTTGGGCAGGGATCAGGTGTGAACAGCTCTTTTCCACTCCAGCCATAAATTCTCTATTGGATTGAGATCTAGAGTCTGACTCCAGAACATCCACCTTGTTGTTTTTAAAACATTTCTGTGCATCTTTCGCTGTATGCTTTGGTCATTGTCTTGCTGGAAAATAAATCTTCTCTAAAGCCACGGATCTCTTGGAGTCTGAACAAGACGGTCCTCCAGGATTTTCCTGTGTTTTGCTGCATTCATTTTCCCCTCTACTGTAACAAGCCCTCCAGGGCTGGCTGCTGAAAAGAATCCCCACAGCATGATGCTGCCACCACCATGCTCCACAGTGGGGATGGTGTGTTTTTATTGTGATGTGCAGTGTTTAGTGTCTGCCAAACACAGCGTCTTTTCTGCTGGCAAAAAAGCACCATTTTGGTCTCATCAGACTAAAGAAGTTTCTTCCACTTGACCATGGAGTCTCCCACATGCCTTTTGGCAAACTCTTGTTTGACTTTTCTTCAACAGTGACTTTCTCTCCCATAAAGCTTTGACTAGTGAAGAACCCAGGCAACAGTTATTGTATGCAGAGTCTCTCCCGTCTCAGCTGCTGAAATTTATAACTCCTTCAGAGTAGTGATAGGTGTCTTGGTGGCCTCTTCGTCTTGCACATACACTCAGTTTGTGAGGACGGCCTGATCTAGGCAGATTACACATGTGCCATATTCCTTCCATTTCTTGGTGATGGATTAAACCGTACTCTGGGGGATGTTCAGTGCCTTGGATATATTTTTGTATCCATCTCCTTCTAACACTTTTCAGTAGCCTTTTCTTTGAGGTGCTTGGAGTGTTCTTTTGTCTTCATGGTGTAATAGTAGCCAGGAATATTGATTAAGCAGTGACTGGACCTTCCAGACACAGGTGTCTTTATACTACAATTGAGACACATTCACTGCACTTAGCTGATACCTTTTTCCCGAAATTTGTGAGTCTACTAGCATGGCTGGACATCTGTTGAATTAGGTCAGTCACTTTAAAGGAGAGGGCATTAAAAAATGTTGGCAAAAAGCCATTTTATGTGAACCATGACTGATGTATAAAATCAATTAAAGGGTAACCACTTAAGGTTGTGAATACTTTTCATAGGCACTGTAATGCATGCCTATGTCATCAGGTTTATAGGTTCACACAGAGCAGCTTGTGTTCATAAAACGAGCCCAAAGTAAATATAATTTAAAAGTAGAAAGCTAGTGAACAGCAGCGCTCCTGCAGACAAGGGACTTATGGAAAATTAACAAACTTTTTTAAAACTGAATAAATTATACTTTACAGTACAGGATCTGTGTAAGACATTAACAGAACTTTCCTGTTGGGCTGCACCTTAGATGAGGTTGTCTGTAAATGCTGTTTAGGTAAACTATCACTATTCACATGCCCCCAGTTATTAGAGATTGGCGAATGGCTGAATCCCATAGAACATTATGACACAATGTAAAAAAGGATTAAATTATCCTCTGCCATCCAAACACCCCTTCACTGACACAAAGCTTCCACATGTCTAACTGTTACAAAACCCTTCAAGTAGCTAAATCTAGCCCTCGTTGGCTTTCTGATGGCCATATGCTCCAGGTCTCCCACATATGGATACTTTATTGAACTGCTTTTTTGGACTGCTGCCAGCTTACAGCCCACTGCTTAGAGAGGCAGAGTTTAAGATTCTTTTGTTTTTCGAGGAGGAAGAGCCTGGAGGTAGGTGATGAGTGGGGTCACCAGCTGAACAAGCCAAGCGTGCTGTCATGGTGCCCTCGCTTTCACCATTCTGCTCCCAATGCACGTTTTTCTGCTGCTCCAGTACAGATAATACACACACACACACACACACACACACACACATGCACAGGCGCACTGAAATATATGAATCCACATGCAGCACAGTCATGGAAATGAGCATACAGCACATGATTCACTGAATACGGACAGGAAGCCTTTCCCAAGCTTATACCCTTTACAGATACATAGGAAGCAGAGTCAGTTCATGAGTCATGGCCCTGGAGGCTTTAGGGTTTCATTTACCATAAATTACAGTTTTCATGATCCAAGACTTTCGTGCCTTGTGTCTGGGTCCTCCTTCTGAGTTTTTTGTGACATTATCACAGAATGGACTGACCAGTTATGGACCCATATGATATATGTCATGAGAGGATATATATCATATGATATATGATATATGATTTGATATAAGCCGTGTTCCAAATGATTGTGAAAATTGGATTTTAGTGTCACAAACATTCAATTATTGTTTTTCAATTAAACTCATGGATGGTATTGTGTCTCAGGGCTCTTTGGATCACTGACATCAATCTCAGACACCTGTGATAATTAGTTTGCCAGGTGAGCCCAACTAAAGGAAAACTACCTAAAAAGGACGTTCCACATTATTAAGCAGACCACGGGTTTCGAGCAATAACGGAAAGAAAAATGATCTCTCTGCTGCTTAAAAGCATCAAATAGTGCAATGACTTGGACAAGGTATGAAAACATTAGATATTTCATGAAAACTTAAGCATGATCATTGTACTGTGAAGAAATCTGTGGCTGATTCAGAGCACAGATGGGTTCGTGCAGATATTGGCATAATGAGGAAGGTTTCTGTCAGTTATATTCATCGGATTGAAAGAGCAGCTGCTAAAATGCCATTACAAAGCAGCAAACAAGTATTTGGAGCCGCTGATGCCTCTGGAGTCCCATGAATCTCAGGGTGTAGGATCCTCCAGAGGCTTGCAGTCGTGCATAAACCTACTATTTGACCGCCCCTAACCAATGCTCACAAGCAAAAACGGTTGCAGTGGGCCTAGAAATACATGATGACTCATTTTCAAACAGTCTTGTTTACTGATGAGTGACGTGTAACCCGGGATGGTCCAGATGGATGGAGTAGTGGATGGTTGGTGGATGGCCACCATGTCCCAACAAGGCTGTGACATCATCAAGGAGGTGCGGGAGACATGTTTTGGGCCGGGATCATGGGAAGAGAGCTGGTAGGCCCCTTTAGGGTCCCTGAAGATGTGTAAAGTACAGAGTTTCCAACATGTTTTATTTGCAGGCTAAATGTTTTGCTTTTCTCCCTTTGATGTCCTTTGATGCCTTTGATGTAATAAATGCTATATTTCTAGCTTTGTTAAGCACTTTGATGTATGTTTGAAAGCTGATCTAAAATTGAAGTTGCTGTTTACTTTGTCATCTTACTAAGGAGGCTCTGCTTGCTATCTTTGGCAGCTCACTATCTAGTTCCATTTTTACGGTGGCCGAGAGGTCTCACATGAATGCAAATTCAAAACGCTTGGCAAAAAGAAAAAACACAACGACATTTGAGAAAAACACAAAACCAAAAGTTCACAACACAAACACAAAAACTTCCTACAGCGCATGAATACATACACTCGGCACAGTGCAGAGGCGAACAGATTCCACAACAGCACAAAAATACAACAACTTGGCGCAGCAGATGCAAAAAAAGTCGGTTCACAACGGAAGTGGGGCCGTTATTAGGGACGGACCTGCTAACATGCTAATGGAGCCCTGATGGAGCAATAAAGTTACGTACAACACCGCTACTCAAAATAATTTCTGTACTCACAGTATGTAATTTGTAGTGTGATTTTTAATAACTGTAACCTCCTGTAAAGTTTAATATATATGTAAACAACTATCTAAAACAAATTGATCGAGTCCATTCATTTGTCTGACACTTACGTCATGCATATCCGACCCCAAATGTTGCTGTCCGTGCTGTTTGCCTGTTAAAATTACTTCTAAAACTTATTGCTTACAAAATAAAATGTGCAAGAAGTGGAGCTGATGAACGAACAGTGTTTACTTACTTAATTTACTCAATCCAAGCGTGTCTTCAGTTTGTTTGCGTTGTGGAATGTAACTTTATTGCTAACGGAGCCGTTAGCATGTTAGCAGGTCCGTCCCTAATAACAGCCCCACTTCCGTTGTGACCCGACCTTTTTTGCATCTGCTGCGCCAAGTTGTTGTATTTTTGTGCTGGAATCTGTTTGCCTCCGCGCTGAGTTTATGTATCCATGCATGGCGCTGAGTGTTTGTATTCATGTGCTGCAGCAAGTTTTTGTATTTGTGTTGTGAACTTTTATTTTTGTGTTTTTTTTTCAAATGTGTTTTTTCTTTTTGCAAAGCGTTTTGAATTTGCATTCGTGTGAGACCTCTCTGCCACAGTACATTCTCTAACTAGCTTGTAAAAACGTATACTTTGTGATTCAGTTTAACTGATGATGATTTTGAAAGCAGGTGTATAATCTTGCTAGGTGGCTAACTAACTACTTATGTTAGCTTGCTAGCCAGCAAAGTTAGCCAATTAGCTAGTTACATAAGCTAACTCAGTTATGAGTACATGAAGCCTTAAATGTGTTTGAACATCCAACTCAGGGCAGACTACAGGCAGCCATGTTTGATTTGACCCCCCACAGCCCTCAGAGGTCAAGTCTGATAATCCTCCACATCTGAAAATAAAACCTTTTAATCTGTAGTAACTATGCTAGAACTGTCAAACTTTTATCAAAAGGTGCACAATCTGTTTTGATGTGAATAACGACTTTTGCAACATTAGCTGGGTTACCATTACACTTGGAAATGCGCAAAATCGAAATAGCACAATAAAAAACTGGTAATGGAAACACCTGAATTTCGAAAAAACCCTAAAACATCACTAAAAAGATTTTACACTTTCATGAGGAGGTTTTTCATGTGTTTCGATATAGAAATATATTGCAAAAGTGCAATGGAAACACTTTCTCCACATTTACAAGTCACGGGAGGTGACATACGGTGTCACCTGACCAGTCACTCCAAGACAACATGGCGTGGTACATGTAGACAGAAGAAGAGACAAGACTTTTCTTAACATCATACTTCTACCCTTATGTGTGGCTTTTGCCATACATACGGATTTTACCTCTGAACTATCATCCGTTGCCTCCGTCTTTTGTTAAAATTTATCAAGGCAGCTGCCGTAGATGTAACCAAAACCATACCAACACGCAACAGGTTTTGAGCGTCAAGCTTCCCTGCAGCGGATTCACGTGAGATGAGATTTTAAGAGAATTGCAAGGCCTATGCCCAAAACTCCCTTCAATGGAAACGCATTCAAAGCGCAATTGTACTTAATTGAAATTTAAGGAATATCGCTTTAATTTTGCAAAAAACTGTAATGGAAACCCAGCTTCTGAGAAGAATTTTTTAACACGAAATTCTCAGGAAAACACTTGGGTGTTTTATAAGACTTGGGTGTTCTTTTTGTTAAGTGAGGGAAAATGGTGACGTTTTCTTTAAACCCTCTAGTGTGGACCTTGTGTACTTGGTCTAAAAATTAAACTAGTGAAGGTGAATTCAGAAGAGTGGAAGTTCAACTCAGAGATTTAAAGCAGCACACATTTAAAGAAAACCAGTAGACATTTTTTGGGGGGAAAGATTAAAGAAACATCTCAGACGATCAGACAGTGGCCCTTAGGTCCTGGCCTGCATTGATCTGCTAGCTGGTGAAACAGCTTTAGTCCAAAAATTTTCCTCCAAAATATAAAGCATATGAATGACAGCTATACTGGTGCATACAGCAGTTACAAGACTGAAACGTATGCTTGTTACTGTTAGCTGGCAAATTTTCCCACCCAGCAGCACAATAATGGGTTGTATTACAGGATTATTTTGGCTCACAAATGAGCCTGAACCTCTGGTGTATCTTGGCTTGGACCAGTGTCAGTACAAGACCACCATGATTGAGAACAACTTCCCCATAGACGAGATGAGGCCTTCCTGCTCTCAGCTCCATCTGCTTCTGTGGCCTGTTTGGATTGTTGCCACTCGGTGTGTCGAGTGAACGGGGGGTAGAGTCTGTTTAGGAGGCTACCTTATGTTAGCACTGAGTAGACGCTAAAGCCCCACCCTTGTCAGCAAATCTTGAGCATCAGTAGTTGCACTGCAGAGTTTCAGAGACAAAGCTATCAAGCAACGCTGAAGGTTAAGGTGGATGACTCATACCATTTCATGCAGCACAATAATACCATGCAATATCCTGCGTTCATACAGCTGCCTCTTAATCTGTCAGATATTCTTGAAAGAAATCCTTACCAATAGAAAGTCTAGCCTCATTGTGGCCTCATATCAAGAGTGAGCCCTATTAAAAGCATGGATGCCTTTGTCAAAAAAGCTCATACCTTAAAAACAGCAAATAAATGACTAAAACTGAAATTTAAAATGTACCCAACCTGGAGAGTTATGATAAGCACAATGGTTTTCCTGCATCCCACATCTACAAACAACTAATGCCCTTTTAACTGACATCAAGCCCATCAGCAATGGTAGTAATGATGCTACCAAGCAGCTTTTTGACCGTGAAAAAGGACAACAATCCAGGCTGTTTAGGTAAATTTCAAATGTTTGGTGAAGAAATTGCGTTGATGTCTTGGCAGATGTTCCCTGCATGGGATTAAAGATTTACATTTTGAATCCCAGAGCAACCAAAGGTTCATGGCAAAACAAGACTATTTGGTAAAGGACAGCTGTAGCTGTGTAAACTGAGCCATTGCAGCCAGAATTGATGACAGGCTGGTTGATGGTGTATGCCACTCAGTTTGCAATGTTGCAATGCACTTGGATGAAAGAGAAATAGATGAGTTGCTTTTGCAGCTCTATACACAGCAACACTTATTTGTTTTTGGCATATTTGTTTAAAAAAAAAAAAATCATTCTGTGAATTTTGGAAATGGTTCCATCTGCCTTTACTTGAGTTATCTTTGAGCCTAATTGGCACCTGATTGTCAGTTCTAAGGCAGAGCGATATCAAGATAAGATTCTGCAACCAGTGGTAATCCTAATTCTCCATGATCTGGGACCAAACTCTATCCTCCAAGATGACAATGCTCGCCCCCACAGAGCGGGGTTTATCAGAGACTACCTCCAGAGTTTGGGAGTGAAGGGGCTGGAACCAGCAGTTCTGACCTCAACCCCAATGAACACTTGTGGGATCAGCTTAGACATGCTGTTCATGCCAGAGTGGCCAACACAACCACGATGAATGACTTGCGACAAATGCCGGTTGAAGAATAGGATGCAATCCCACAGCAGTGTGTGGCCAGGCTGGTGACCAGCATGAGGAGCAGGTGCCAGCCTTTTGTGACTGTGTAGGTTCTTCCACATGCTACTGAAGCTTCTGTTTGTTTAATGAATATTTTGTTGAATTACCAATATGTCTTGTTTCTTCCGACTTCACTCATCCAGTCCATCAAACAAGAATGAATGGTAGAACAAGCTGTTTGGCGCTGGCAGAGATTTGGCAAATTTTTCATGGGTGCAACCCATGTACTCAGCTCTGCTGCTCATTCCACAAAGGCATGTTCCTTACAAATATGGCACCATGTAAATAAAGAAATAAACAGGCTTTCCAACGATATGAGATTTAATGCAGAGAAGAATCAAGTGTTTCATCTAAACTGTGAAATTTCTGTGACAGTGACAATAAATCTGATTTGTTGAAATTTTTCATACATTTGTGCCACTACTGTAAATATCCATTAAGAAGATGGTGGTTCTTGAGGTTTTACCTCAATATTCAGAAGTTAGCTTTAACTTTGAATTGAAATTATTTTTAGGTAGTTTAAATAAAACATTGCTTGTGGTTGAAGCTGATGACAGCAGACTTTTTGTAATCTTCTGTTGAATTAGATATGATAAAGTCTTAAATTGTTTATATGCAGGATGTGTCTTCATTGACCTTACTTTCTAATATTTATAACATTACAACAAGGCCTCTTGCATGAAAGACCATCTCTGACTGAGGCTGTAATATGAAGCTGAGCAAATCATACCCATCTGGTAATACTTAGAATAATATGAAACATTTAAAGCCACTTAGAGACAATGAAACAATGAATTCCAGCACAGTGGTGCTCCAAAATTAAGATTCATGGGAGACCTCCTGATATTTAATGTTTTTTAATCATGTTTACTGATGCCGCTGCAGAATTCTCCAGGTGTGTAATTGTAATTCAGTGGCTCTTCCAGGTCCTGAAGGGGGGAGCATTGGAGTCTGAACAGAATCTATTTCATGTCTAATAAACACCTGCCATGATATTTGATATAAAAACTCTCTCTGCTGAACCTTTCTAACTAAAAAGCATCGCCTTTTTGCTGCTCCACTTCTGGCTCCCCTTCATTTGTTCGCAGCTCTGCATGTCAGCTGTTGGTCAATGGCTGAGGAAAGTGTGCCTTTCTCCTCCTCTCTGAGCACATTTCCTGCCCGTGACAGCTCCTCTCAGGGGAGTGACACTCATTCTAGTGTGGTGGAGTGAGAGCAGAACCCAGAATTCACTTCTCACACAGTCTGCACCACAGCCGACTATACACCAGGGCTGAAGAGACTAGTGCCTCACCTTTACTTGACCTTGTATGGACTAAGTCGCTCACAGCGGGAAGCGGCCAAATGCTCCTTCTTTGGGGAAAAAAAAAAGACTTGGTGAGAGCCACAACAGAGCCACAAGAGCCCCTGAGCAGCAGACAGCCTTACTGGACAGCTCTGATACACACAATGACACACACTTCCCCTCGGGGCGGCTGAATGATATTACATGTTGGGTTCAGGCACAGGTGACAGGCTGTTATAAATAACTTAATGATTATAACTCAGCGGTTGTGTAAGCACCGAGCTGTGAATAAATGTAACGTCATCAAAGTACAGCAATTATGGGAGTCATTAATCCTCGTCAGACATCTCCCACCGTATCACAGACAGCAAAATAAAACAGTAACTGAATTACCCGCAGATCAAAGGACTTTACGCTTTTATTTCTCAGTCGAAATGTGATTCTGCTGAAGAGTTTCTGAACGCCCTTTTTGACTTTCAAAAGAGAGGGCTCGAGGCAAAGGTAATTCATGGCAGACAAGAAAGGAAAAAAGAAACCTTTGTGCTGGCAGGAGAAAATATTCTGTGACTCACTGCCTACTTTCCCCCCATTGTCACTCATAAAAAAGGCTTTTTTACTGGAGCACAAAACACTCATGAACAGTTATTTTTCATAACAGCATTATAACTTCGTGGTAGTCACGAGTGGAGAAGTAAGATGCACTCGACTCACTGCGCTTCACACAATATGATTTTTATCAATTTTCTTTGGCTTTTAAATTTTAAGAGGAAATAAGGTCATATGATTATTTCGTTTCAAATTTCTGACAATAAAACAGAAAAATAACTGTTTTCTTTTAGGCCTCCAATAATTTTGAAGTTGCATCCACCTTATTCCTAGCCCCCATAATACCTTGCCTTAGAGGGCTGCACTGGGACCCAACGCAAATCTTGTAGGAGCGGGCAGTTTCGACATCGCTATGGACAAAAAAAATTGCCATGGGTCTTGGAACCTCAGTTTTTGCAAGAGAAAGCAAGTGTTTACTATGATGGAACTAAACAAAGGATGTGTAAAAGAGGATTTATACTGTCCTTTCCTAATGAAATCACAGCAATACCATTCTGTGAGTAAATGACAGAGCCAGAAAACAACTGGACTGTTGAAACACGCCCACAGGGAAACGTATTTGGCACGCCTGGATGTGATGATAAACACCTGATTCACAACCCCTGATTAAGGCAGGCTCTCTTTAAAGCACTTCTCCATGATCGTATAAAGCAAGATAACACAGGAGATGTGGCAAATGTTGCAACTAGAAGTCACTGTTTAATTGCTGTTAATTGTCAGTCGCTGGTGCTGTGTAAACATGTTAGAATATGGGTCCGTCTCTGTGCAGCTGAATAGTATGATCCTGTTTTAGAGCCCCACAATAAATTGCGTGCACTAAAAGGTTTTAAATAAGTCAAAACACACAACTATGATGCTCCTGTTACTGTGCGCACAGCAAAATAGCACCAGCGCACGGAGATGTTATTTTAGAAAAAACACAACTTTCTGTGAAAATTTGCCATACTGCATTAATCAGTTAAAGAATTATCTAATCTTATCTTATGAATAATCAAGCTGTTCCTTGTAATATTGTGGAAATTATCTGGTCATTTGTTGGGATTTTATCCTAACCCAAACCCTAGCCCCTAACACTTATAAAATTGTTGCAATTCTCTGGTTACTAGGTGGTATTTTACCATAACCCAAACCCCTAACCCTTGTCATATTGTGAAAAATCTCTGGTAATTAGGTGGTAATTTAACTTAACCCCTAACCCCCTATCCCCTGTAATATTGTGGATGTTCTCTAGGAATTGGGTGGTATTTTACCCTAACCTTAAACCTCTAACTCAAACCCCTACCCTGTCATATTTTGACAATTCTCTGGTAATCAGGTGTTATTTTAACCCAACCCCTAACCCCTGTCCCTTGTCATATTGTGGTGGTTCTCTAGGAATTAGGTGGTATTTTACCCTCAACCACTAATCCAAACCCTCACCCCTCACCCCTAATCCCCTAACCCTTCATAATGTTGTTGCAATTCTCTGGTAATGAGGTGGTATTTTGCCAAATAATTTTTAGAAACAAGGCGATAAATTTCTATAAAAATTGTATCATAACTAATTCCTTTATTTTATCCTGATAAAATTAAAGTGAGCCGATCCTGCATAATTCTCAAGTAATTTTGAAGGTTAAGGGGTTAGAGTTAGAACTCAGGGTTAGGGTTAGATGGTTAGAGTTAGATGGTTAGAGTAAAGTACCACCAAATTGCCACAATAATACAAGGGTTAGGGTTAGGAGTTTGGTTAAAATTTCAATTTTTCTGAGTTATTTGTCAAATCCCAAGTTATTACAATGCAATTACCACCTTATTCTTGAGAAATGATTACATAATTACCACTTATTACTATGAAATTACAAGGTAATTAGGGTTACCAAATAAAGTGTTACCGATTTGTTTAAAGGGAAGATTGATTGGTTGCCAGTCCACCACCGTGTGCATTTATTTGAAACTTGTTGGTACAGACTATATATACAAGAAGAAAACAGACAGAGTAAGTCTTCAGTCTTCAGTTCTCAGTCTCCACATAACACTCTGCCCCCATGAAAGCATCCACAAATGAATAAATGCATGTTTACAGACATGCTGGTTGTTGCTTAGTTACACTTGAAATATGTATGAGCTTTTATACAGTGTCTTAATGTAACTTAAAGGGCTTCTGTAGAGAATTCATAGATTATGAGACAACATGAAAACAAGTTATTTATGGATGCACAATGCATGAGTTCTTTTCTATGTGCTGTGCCGTCAGCTCACATGTCACATTTTTAGAAAAAGGAGAGATTCTCTCACACTTGGCCTTTTCTAGGTGTAAATCTCTTCTTTTGCCTGAGGTGTGGAGCAGGGAATTTAAATATTCAGCGAAAAAAAAAAAGATAGAGAGGCAGAACATTTTGCAAGGTTGTAGAAGAGAGTGAGGATCCTCCAGGCACTTGGTAATGTTCTGACCCCAGTGTAAATCCATCAGTGCCATTTTGTTAATGAACTGATCTATGATTTACACTGTCAGAGGAGCTCGTTTCCTGCAGCCGCCGCTGCTGCCGCTGCCGCTCGCAAACTGCTGACAGCGTCTCTCTGTATTCGGCAGGCCTTTTGTGTTATTGTGAGTAAGCTGATTTGTGTTATTCATCTTAAATTCCTGATCCGGTCTGGTTGTCAGTTGATAACTGTGGGTCACTGCGTACACAAGGAGAAGAAATACTTTAGGGGAAAAGTTGTATTACATAAAACTAATTACCCAGCTGGTGTGTGTGTTTATATGTGTGTGTTTGCTTTTGTGCATAATTCATGGTGCATAATCGAGACGCCTTATGCAGCACATATTTATACAATAACCAACTGCAAACACAGCTTTTTCAAAATTATAATACAACTATTACAGCTGATTGAGTGACTATTAACGCCAAATACTACAAAATAATGCATAATAGCAAAATCAGTCCATCTATAAGCAAAACAAATCCCTGTTTGTTTTGGTCTCTACTTATGTGATGATGAGGTAAGAGGGGTAGAGTTAGGAGCTTTGGGACATCTGCAGCACAAAGTGAGCATCCTGGGGTGTAATGAGCCTTAATGTTGCAGATGTGTGTATTCAGCTGATTGACGCCCAACCCACAGTGTGGCGCTTTCAGGAGAAAAACCCACAGGTATTTGACAAATTTAAGAAGCTAAAGAACGACTGCTAAAGCTCCACATAGTGCCATCACACTGGCAACAAATGCTGTTGGTGCAACAATAACACCCTCCTAACACACACAGCTCCAATCACAGCTTAGTGATCAGTCTTACTGAGTTGCTAAATGACAAGAATAATATGTCTTTCAAAACAGTTCCCCACTTACAGTGAAACCCTGCAAAAAAATCACAGCCAACTCTCACTTCATGCTGAATGAATCTCACCAAAACTTCGACACACATTACATATTTATATCTGTGAAATAAAACATGCCTAAATGTCTGAGAGAAACAAAACGCTTGAACAGGATATTAAGGGGAGGCTCACTGAAATCAAAACCTGAATATTTGTGGCATATTTGAACAGTTTTATTTTTTTGTGCAGAAGAAAAATTGTACAGATTGCCACTTGAAGGTAGGATATTTATGGTCCTGTTGCACCTCATTTGCACTGTGGAAGAAGGAAAGTAAAGATAATGATGATGTAACTGTGATAAGTGGAAATTTGCTTGTTTACAGATGATGGCACATCACAGCCAAGCACTCTAGACGGGCGGCAGGAAGTAATTTCTGCATCTAGAAGTGCTATCAAAAGCCAAAGTTTTGTGCTGTTAACAACTCTGCACACCATCCAAATTGCAGTGAAAAGAAAAACTCAAAAAATATATTTTTGTCCAAAAAGTTTGAATTGACTAACAACAAAATTGCAGGAAAAAAAGAAAATTTGATCTCAAACAGGTGTAGCAAACTTTCATCATGGCTCGATCACTTACTCAACAGGGTGTATTTGGTTAAAAGTATGACACTGTTTCAATTAAAAGCATCACTACAGAGGGCTGTCTTGCTGCAGACTGAAAATCTCTGACAGCCCCTCTTGCAGACTGCAACTGTAAGACACCATCTCTGTCACTCTGGAAAATACACCCTAAAACTTAAAAAAAAAAAAAAAACAAGTTGAAGGGTCAGGTAAACATGGTGAGGATACAAAAAGTTAAAAATCAAAGACCTGACCTGCAAAACCTGATTACAAGCAAACAAGATAACTTAGCTGTTAGCTGTACAAGCTACATAGATGACATAGCTACATAACTAACTTAGCTACATTGCAAACCTAGCTAAAGCTAAGCTCACAAAGCTACTCAAGTGACATAGCCACATTATCTAACATGGCTAGGTTAGCTTTAGCTACATTTGCTAAAGCTCACAATGCTCAAGCTAACTTAGCTACATTGGCTTGTGTAGAAATGTTAATTACATAGCTAGAATAGCTATGTGAGTTTTGGCTAAAGCTAACAAAGCTAAAGTGAACTTCTTTGTGTATCTACTTCTAAAACAGGCTGATAAATTAACCCCTGATAAGCCCTGCAACCTTATGGTCTGTTTTATTAGTAAAATTTTGCTTAGGCTGTAATAGTTGCATTGTAGTTAATTCATAAATGTAACCGACAGACTTTGTTTGTGAATAAGTTTAATTAAAAAAGGAGACGGAGGGCGTCTCACATGAACAGTCTGTAAGAGTGGCCGTCAGAGATGTAAGATCTGCAGCCAGACTATCTTGTCTTTATGAAAAAACAAAGGATAACATCGTTAAAGGGGTGTAGCTAGCCTCTTAGCTCAGAACAAGACTCCTCAATACTCTCATCTCCCTTCATCTACCTAGAGGTGGACAGAGTTATATGATGTTCCAAAAGTCTACTCCCAATCTTGACCAACAACGCTACATAACCCACAATCTTAGAGTGTCACAGCAACATCTCTCTTTGGTGGAGCCTAAAATTTCAGCTGTCAGCTGCTACAAGTGAACCTGACTTTCACAAATAAAGGAGGTGGTCACTATTGCACTCTGTGGTGATGACAGGAAACTTTCAGGGACCAGGAGACATCACTGTCTTTGCTGACCAGTAAAGTAGAGAATGGGTGGCTAATTAGAGGGGATAGAGGCTGTGACGGAGGGAAGGTGGAGAGGCACACAGCAGTCAGAAAAGCTTGTTTGTCAAAACTTTGGCACCTTGGGCCCTACTAACCTGACACGCCAGATGGATGTGTTTCACACATCCATCTGGAAAAGCATCAACAGGAAACGCTTAAGAAAAGGCAGAGGATTTGAAAAAAAAACTCAGAGTGTGATTGGATGAACGTTCTATCACATCTCTACGGGCCATTATGAGCAACAAAACATGTGACGTAGCTGCTATCAGGCTGTGCAGCTAATGCAACACATGGTGACTAATGCAACACATGGTGACTATAGACATTCAAGTACTTGACTTTCGTCATTTTTGAAAAAAAAAAACCAACCCACTGCTGTTCTTTTTTCTTCTTTTAAGGAAGAAATGTCGTCAAGTTCTGATAAAACTGGCGCTTTAGCAGCATCCACGCTAATCTCTTCCTCCATAACTGCACCAGCTCTTGCTGCTGCTTGTTTACGTCACAACTCTGCTGCGCCTGAAAGTACTGCCCCTCGTCGCTGATTGGTCCTGTCACTTTCTGAACCGGGCCCGAACGGTTCTGATGGGAGCTTTACAAGATGGATTCACCAGTGAGACACAAGGAAACGGGCGTATCCATCCACTTTGCAAGGTTAGGGCCCTACCAAACATGGATATAAAAGATGTTGGATCATTTAAATCACATTGTAATTAAAAAGTATTATAAATTTTGACAGAGTCCAACAAGGCTCAGTTTTGGGCCTGGACTTGTTTAAATTTGCTAACAAATGACATGTGAAGTTTCCCAACAACTGCAGTCTGTCATATTTGAATATGGCTCTTTTTTTTAAGGTCAGGAGAAGACAAAGTTTGTGCTCATTGAAAAAAAATGAACAAGTTTCACTGATGATAGATGGAGTTCATATTCAAAGACTGTCTTAACTTAATTTATGTGTGACTGTAGACGATAAACTGAAGTAGAGAACTCATGTAGCTCATGTATATCTTTGTTTTAAAAAGTAAAACTTCTGTTGACTTTTTAAGGTAGTTATGGTTTTGTATTGTTTCCTTATTTTGCCATATCTTTATTACAGCTTGGGAATTTAAGGCAACAAATATATTAGCAACAAAAATCCTTAAAGAAGGATGATTGAAAATTTGAGATTTGGTTCAGCAGCAAACACTCACAGTTATGGTGAAGATATAAAGAAGAGTGTTATTAGAGAATCTGCAAAAGTTGTTTGTTTTTAGCTCAAAGGGAAAACAACAAAGGTGCCAATTTGCAAATATGACTTTAAAACAGATGTGTTTTTCTGTGATTGAAGTCAAACTGTGGAATTCATTACAAAGCGATCTGAGTGGCTATATAAGTAAATTTCAGTTTAAGAAACTGTTTAGAGAGAAAATTATTAGACTGTATGAAATTGGCAACTAGTGTGTTGCTTTGTGTCTCATTTCCTTGTTGATGGAAAATATAATCATTTTTTTTGTTTTTCTTTTGTATATCTTTTAAATGTTGCTGTAATATTGGTTTCCCTATAACTTAACTTGATGTTAGGGGGATGCAAATAAGATTTTTTTCTTCTCCTTGTTACTTTCTGGGTATGGAAGTCATAGGGTTGTGAATCCTTTTTTTTAATTCTGAAAACTGAAATGAGACTTCTGGCAGAGGCAACTTTTAGGAATGTGGATGCCAATATCACCTTCTTGTTGCAAAGCTACAGATACCAAACATACAAGGCTAGCTTTTCATGTCAATGAAAGCGTTTTGTATCCATTTCCAAAGCCAACCAGTGCTAATCTGAAAACAAGGCTAGCTAGGTGCTGCATCCAAACTCTCCACAGGTTGAGGTCATGTTGTTACACTCTACTTAAACCATTCTAGCTGATCACCACTAGAGTTTTGCCATCTTAGGCAGCCATATTTTGTTTTAGACATTCAGCCACACAAAAACTCAAGATATTCCATAAATAAATTATATATGGCATGTGAATTCAAAAGAAAAATCTTAAGCAAGCATGGACTTACCAAATGGGTGGGACAAGTCATACAGGGCCTGTCCATAATGTCAAGTCTGTGTATGCCTGAGTGTGTAGAGCACATGAGGGGGTGTGCCTCCGCTTCTACAACACCGTAATGCCATAACGCCAAAACAGAGCCATACACTCGGACTCCAATATATACCACTGTGGTTACAATGTGTAATGCCGCACTCAGAAGTCAGGTTTCGGAACTGGGAATGACATCACACCTGCGTTGACCGAGTTCCAGTTGCTACTATTTGTTTTCGCCATGCACTTAGTGGTGCGTTAATCTTGGAACTTGCTAGTTGAATTGCCAGTCAGAAACTTGGGGCAACTTCGGTACCCTGAGTTACTAACTCCTAGGAACATGAATGCACTGGACAATGCATTAAAAAAAGGCTGAAAATACATGTTAATGGCAAAACCAGAACACAATGTGTGGATAATGGGGCAGTCTACAGAATCGTGGCCTGAAATTTTCCCTTTCCAGTCCTGAATCAATTCAGAAAATTTAGGGTTTGGACATAGAAAGCTTGTAAAACATCAACCCTGTGGTGCACAGTCAAGCTCTAAATGTCCATGTTTTTCAGGATAACCTGGGCTTTATGAATATGTGTGCTGCAGTAGTGTCACTTGAATCTCAAAGAAAGACAAAAGAAATTAAAATCAAAACTCAAAGATTTTTAATAGTGACACACAGTAAACAATAATGACAAATGTGTTTTTTTGCACAAACTTGTTCTCCTGTATCTTGGGGACCAAAAAGTGAAAACAACATTATTCTATGACAAAAAGTCCTCAAAATATTTACAAAAAAGTCATTGCACGTCTTGGTGGTAGCTCTATTTGTGTCAATATTCAAAGCAGGTCTTGTCTTCAGTGATACAGAAGGCCACATCACAGGCCCTCTGTCTCTCTATCTCTCCATTATGAGCTTCACATGCCATGTCCTGTTGACAAAGCATGACACGACGACACAACAGCCTGCCATTGGTTGTCACAGCCCATGTGACAAACAGGGCACACTGAAAGTCATGCATACAATCAAATTGCCCCTACTCTACATGGCAAAGCCCACTTCCCAAGAAGCTGACGCATTGTGACATACCCAAGTCTTCTTCAGGGCCTCCAGATGAACAGAGCACAGCAAGCTCAAAGTTTCCAAAGAGCACCTGAAACTACAGAGACACAGCAGTGCTTCTTCTCTGTTGTCTTCAAATATGGTGATGACAGTCAACATTGTACTTACTACAGTAGTGTGGATTTAATCTTTAAATGCCCCGAAAAGTCACCCAAGTTCCAGGCTTGCTAGAAAAGCATTTTATGAGGCTGTGAAGGCATGGATAGCAATAATAGAGAGTCAAAATGGAGAGCCTCCAAAGGGGGAAAAGTGTGTATGAATTACAGTTAAAAAATAATAACTTGAAATAACCTGTGTCTCCTCTTGGTGTATTTAACACCGGCCCTTAGCGGGTTAACGATTAACCTTCCAAAGCCAATGGATTGGCCAGATTCCATGTCCATCATGAAGCATCACACATGCAAAGAGTTAAGCTGATATGTTTGCTCCTGAACAGAGAATGACGGTATCAATCAGCACCCTTTGAGAAGGAAGAGGGTGAAGAAAGTCTGCAAACAAGAGCGTATGATAAACAGATGGGGAGGCAGTGATCAGTTCAGTTTCTGGGTGGAAAAGATGACTTTGCTCTTCTCCTGACTGGTTTTGGCATGAGTTACCAACAGACTCCAGTGATAGTGGTGAATCATATATTGACATGACAACAACTGGCTGTCTAGCTCTCAGATTATTATATCTCAGTGGTGGCAGATGCATACTACATTAACTATGCAGACAGAACCTTTGCCCACTTACCCTCAAAGTTTTATTTTGAGAGGTTCTGTACTTCCCAAATATGATATATAGGCTGTTGCCTAGATAGTGGCCATACATGTGAAACAGTCTACCTGGCATGTAGGGTTAATAATGAATCATGAAACACAGCACGTGATGTTAAACTGTCCGTTGTGCCAATAGGTGGTATGCACTTTACCTGAGGGTTTCCTTGATGTTAAGAATGATTGGGAGTCTTCCTGGTGATTCCTCCTGGTGGCTCCTCCTGGTGGTTCCTCGATGCCAAGAGCATCACCGGAGTTGCATCGCCAATGACGCTCCCAACATCAAGAGCATCACCAGAGATGCACCTAACTTACCTGAGGGTTTCCTTGATGTTAAGAGTGACTGGGAGTCCTCCTAGTAGTTCCTCCTGGTGGTTCCTCGATGTTAAGAGCGGACACCTCCAAAGGGCTGAACAGTGATGTCTAGCGTCCCAGAGCCACCCCCCTCCACCCTGGCTCTCACGACCCACCATGCCAACATGCAGACATCCTCTTACCAATCTTATCACATGGCCCACACAGCCTCAACAGCATGCCACCTTCAACAGACCCAGGCTCCGTTGATGCGAGCTCCAGGTAGTGACGATGCCAATACTACCTTCCTTAACACCACCCATAATTACAGTGCAACAATACTTAAGAGCAGAATCCTCCTAGTAGTTCCTCCTGGTGGTTCCCCGATGTTAAGAGCTCCATCGAAGGTGCACCTCGGATATGGACAGATGTAACTTTGGTACACATCATCAGTAGTGCACCTTTGAGTCATAGGGTGTTTCGGCCTTTTAAACACTAGACACCCTCATAAAAGGCGGCCAGCTACAGGGTGAGCAAGCCTGAGCTTGTGTCCCATGCCCTATCACGAGATGCACAGATGTTGTTCGTGGGGGGTTCTGCTCTGGGTTCTCAAGTGGGGAAGGAGGTGGTAGTGTTAGTGAGTTGCTCCTCTTGCTGTTGTTGGAGCCCAGCATGGGTCCTTCCGCTTGAGCCATATCCACTGGCTACTCCTTTCGGCTGCTTCAGACACAGATCTAATGATCTGCCGGAGAGCCTGTCCATGGCTTCCTAAGTCCTTTAGCAGTCTGATGGTGGAATTAGCGACAAATCCTCTGCATCCCACTTCGACTGGATAGAGTTTTGTCTTCCATCCTCGTTGTTCTGCATTGGCTGCTAGTTCTGTGTACCGCAGTTTTTTCCGCTCATAGGCCTTTTCCACTGAGTCCTCCCATGGTACTGTGAGTTCTATGATGTATACAGACTTGAGTGAAGGGGACCAGAGGACCATGTCTGGTCCAAGGGTGGTGGATGCAATCTCAGGTGGAAATACTAACTGTTGGCCAATGTACACATGCATCTTCCAGTCACGGGCCAAGGCTAGTTGTCCAGTTTCTGGCTTGGTGGTAGGATGTTTGAGCTTTTCCTGTCCCTCCCAGACAAATGCTGGTGCCTTGATGGTATTGTTTGCTCTCAGGGGCAGGAAGTTGGTTGTACTCCTCCTGATCTCAAGTGCTGCTGCCAGGCTCTTGAGGACCTGGTTGTGCCTCCAGGTGTAGCGGCCTTGTTTGAGGCTGGTTTGCAATTTATTTTAACATATAAAATAAATTGTACATAACTATCTCATACTGATCAATAAAAAATAGAATATGATATCTTAAGTGTCGAAGAGCATAAAAAGGACTCAACGTGAGGATTCAAAGATCTTCCAGTTCCTGCTTTGGAGTTTTCAGGATTCCACTTTTTTTCTTTGCAAAGAGATCTTTGACAAACTTGAAGGGGTCTTTATAGAACCGTGTTCTTGTGTATTCCTTCTTCCTGCGAAGTTTCCTCAAGTTTTCTGCTCTTCTCAGGGTTGCCAGCCGAGATTTGATGTCCCCCTGGAGTAGTATGAGACCTTCTCTCTCTGCATCAGAGGCCTTCTTCCACTGCTTTCTCAGCTGCCTTCTCTCTTTGACCAGTCTTTCAATCTCTTGCTGCCTTCTGGATTTGGTGAACGGTGGTGTTGCCTTGCCACTTCTTATTTTAAATCGTTCTTTTCCATAGTGGTAGATAATGTCGCCCATCCTTTCAAGCTTTTCCTCTCAGCCGTGCCTGTTTGTTGCTCCAGGAGTATTGTCAGGTCATTGTTAACCATTTCCCATTCTCTCTTTTCAACAGCTTTGGGCCACCTCACACTCTGTCTGTGCCCTTTGATCTTTTCCTCCTTAGGAGGTCTCTGTGGCTGGGTGGGCTCCTCCACCGGCATTTCTGTGCCTGTGCTACCTTCCTCCGTGACAGGGGTGCTGATGCTCTGCGAACTTTGGTTTGGGTCCCATCACTGTGCTTCAATCAACTGATTTGACTGGTTACCTCGTAAGAAGTACTGGTCAATGCGAGGCCCTTATCTCTGCTCTTTCAAAGCACTTCCTCTTTCCTTGGTGGATCTTCAACCCCAATGCTGATGTCATTTTCGCCCAGCCACAGGTGCACACCTGAAGTGAGTGACCCACAGCTGCTGTGGTTACCTCATGTGCTGTGTTTTTCCTTGTAATCATGTCCAGAACAATGAGTATGGCAAGGGAAAAAATAAATAGCTAATGTAAGAAATCAAGACAAAAGCAACCATTGTTTTCTTTTTGCCACTTAAGATTTCAGTTTCTGTCAGTGAAAGCTGAAATGAAAAACAAAACCCAATGCAGAATATTGATTCAATTCTTCAGAAAGATGAAAGAAATCATGCACGAGAGATTTCACCCAGTTACAGAAGCTGCTGGAGCAGACTAGCCTGGATGTGCTGCCATGACTTAAACTTTGGACAAAACTGTAAAATAAAACCAAGGTTTACTTAAAACATCCTTGAAGTTTGAAGAGGAGTTGTTTTAGCCATGTATCTTTTTTTTTTAATTTGAGCTGGCATTCCTCCCACTCATTTGTTAAATTATTCTTATACTTTGTAATTAAACCACCACTTCTTTTTGAATTGCAAGAAGAAGCTGGCAGCGAATATCAATAATTTTCATTTCTCATCTCCCATGGCAGACAGCAGAATAATCTGTTTCCACATGATATTGTCCTCACATTAGATTATATGAGGCATTTTTTCTTATTGATTTCCTCCAACAGACACAGTGCAATGATAGTTAATGATGTGCGCTTGGCCTTGCTACAACACAATTAATTATTTTTAGAGCGTGGGTGGCAAGGTCAGGGTAGGAAATGGCAACACTCCAGTTTGTGTGAGTTAAAAATCCAGACAGGCAGTGGTTTAAATTGTAATTTACGTGTGTGTGTAAGCGTGGCAAATACATGATGCAGACAGAATAATCAGTGATGGGGAATAAGGGAATCCTTGCAAAATTTGTTAATGAGGCATGCTTTGTGCCAACCAAATGTCTCCTAAGAGATTTTTCTGGAGGGTTAAAGAAGGGTTGAGCTGAGTGATGAAGCCATTAACTGTATAAAACATGGACAATGTCTAATTTACATCACACATTGTTTTCTGAAGCCCAGCAGTGGTAGTCACCATATTGGCAATGCTGTCTACAGGCTGAAGTTATATTTTCTGTTTCACCTTGGGTTCGATATACATCCAGCTGTGTCACAAGCGTTCCTATAAACATATTTGCCTGGTGTGTGTTACTAAAAGACTCCAGTAGAGGGCACAGCAGAGAGCTCAGGCTTTATGCATCTACCTGATGTGTTGGATGTAAACTACAAACATGTTGACAGTTATAATAATGATAGTTTTGAACCAAATACTAACAAAAACATCAATCGTGAGAACAGATCACATTAGGCAACCGATGACAAATTCATGTAATTTTTTCAATTTGCGTGAATAATTCATAGAAGCCACGAGAAAGGAGGGGCTTCCTCCTCCCAAATTCAGCATTTTAGTCAGTTGTCAACAAACTATGGGGCTAACTTGATAGGTTTATGGCTGAAATCAAGTAACAGACAAATGTTTCCACAACTTACCAGGTAATCTGACCTCCTCACCCACTTTCCTCCAAGCAAATTCCTTTTTTGTTCCTGTGCCGATAGAACAGGAAAATTGTGTCATATAGCTTAGGGTAGATTAAAGTTTCTCCACCATTTTCTGGTTGAATTATATTATATTATAATGTTATTATAGTTATAACAAAGAGGAAGTGATTAGAAATGACAGCAACTCAGCCACATAGTGGTAGGCCACGTAAAATGACGGAGTGGGTTCAGCGGATGCTGAGGTGCATACTGTGCAGAGGTTGCCAACTTTCTGCAGAGTCAATTGCTACAGATCTCCAAATTTAATGCGGCTTTCAGGTTAGCTCAAGAACAGTGTGTAGAGAGCTTCATGGAATGGGTTTCCATGGCCGACCAGCTGCATCCAAGCCATACATCACCAAGTGCAATGCAAAGTGTCAGATGCAGTGGTGTAAAACACGCCGCCACTGGACTCTAGAGCAGTGGAGACACTCTGGAGTGTCGAATCGCACTTCTCGATCTGGCAATCTGATGGACGAGTCTGGGTTTGGCAGTTGCCAGGAGAACAATACTTATCTGACTGCATTGTGCCACATGTAAAGTTTGGTGGAGGGGGGATTATGGTGTGGGGTTGTTTTTCAGGAGCTGAGCTTTGTCCCCGTAGTTCCAGTAAAAGGAACTCTGTATGCTTCAGCACACCAAGAGATTTTGGACAATTCCATGCTCCCAACTTTGTGGGAACAGTTTGGGGATGGCCCCTTCCTGTTCCAACGTGACTGTGCATCAGTGCACAAAGCAAGGTCCATAAAGACATGGATGAGAGAGTTTGGTGTGGATGACCTTGACTGGCCTGCATAGAGTCCTGACCTCAACCTGATAGAACACCTTTGGGATGAATTAGAGTGGAGACTGAGAGCCAGGCCTTCTCGCCCAACATCAATGTGTGACCTCACAAATGCGCTCCTGGAAGAATGGTCAAAATTCCCATCAATACACTCCTAAACCTTGTGAAAAACCTTTCCAGAAGAGTTGAAGCTGTTATAGCTGCAAAGAATGGAGCGACATCATATTAAACCCTATGGATTAAGAATGAGATGTCACTTCAGTTCATATGCGAGTCAAGGCAGGTGAGTGAATACTTTAAGCAATATAGTGTCGTTACTATAGCTACATATGAGCTACACCAGCAGCAGCCATTGCTACCTGCTTGCTGTACAACTAAACCCTATACCGTTAAGGTCTTTACACACTGGGTCCGTTATTTTCAGATGCGTTTTTAATCATAGACTGTAGAAAGAACTGGACAAACCCCGTGTGACGTCAGTCGTCTGCTTACAATAGGCGAACTCCAACAGCTCTTGAAGCCAATCCGCAGAGGCTTCCATATTGAAATCGCAGTCTCAACCGGACTTTGGATCAACCTAACAGCCCGCCCACTAAGCACGACTTCATGTCAGCTAGTTAGCTAGCATTCTGGTTGACAGAATTGTAGCCTCTGCCTGTCAAGCTATCTGTCAATCAAATGAGACGCGCCAATCAGCGCAAAGTGAGGTTTATCCTAAATATAATCCAAACGATCGTGGTACAAAAAAAAATTCACCCCCTGTACAGCAAGAGCACAATAAGACACCAGCTAATAAGACACGTTTGTTTTTTTGAACCAGGCTATAAACCTGTTTATTTCTAGTGTAAAAACCGACTGTTTAACAGGTGTCCAGACAGGACTTCTGGTGTTCCTGCAGCCAGCGTCAAGTGGACTGTCACAGTATTACAGTTTTTGCACTTCTGCATTGGCTTCATTATTCAGGACCGGAGGTTGCTGCTTGGTTTTTATCAGATCTGTAATCTGAAAAAATGTCATGCACTCGGACATTGCACACTGTATCAGATGCGTTTTTATTTGCCATCACTGCGAAAAATCGCAGAGGGTGTCAAATAGTTTTGTACTGTTAGCCTGTATCTCCAACACTCCTTTAAAATCCTGCTGGATCCATCAAGCCTGTTCGGAAAAAAATGATGGACAAAAATTTTGGCATCAGTGTGCAAACAAACAACATGAGCTCAATTTTCCTTTTTAATGTGCGAAAAATTCGGACGACAAAAACGGACTCAGTGTGCAAAGGCCTTTACTCCTGCTTCATTATCACAAATGACACTAATTGGTTCAGTCCATTCTCAGACCTGGCACAAACGTTTAGGGTTGGAGTTTTGCAAGATTGATCTGCTTCATAACACAAGTGGAATCTGGCCAGCTTTTCAAAGTGGTTGGTTGTGACCTGGTGTCTGATGGCATGTTTTTTGCATGTTGCTAAAAGGACTCAGATAACTGCTCCCACCTTTTCAGCAGCCTTAAGTTCTGTCACTTCCAACTTCACTTACAGCTGCAGAGCCATCATGTCTACCATCACACACTTGGAGCCAGACACAGTCAGACATGGCTCCATGATGCTCGTCACAGAGCCCCCGGGATAAACGGTCCTAAGTGTCGACAATAGCTGTAATTTTATGAAGAGGGTGAGGAGTGTGTGTCTCTTTATTCAGCTAACATGATTACAGACCTTCCCCTTGCCTGTGTGAGCACACAGTGTAATCTAAAAGCAACACCTGGGCCACTAGGCGCAGGAAAGACGGCGTGCCAAAGTACTGGCACACCCCCAAAATGAATTAAGGTGGACTATTCAGGTCTGTCCTGACCTTGGGGGGGGGGGACTGGTTTGTGCTCTCTCTGAAACAAGCTGAATACAGTCTTTTATTACAGAGCCGCTGAGAAATGTGTAATGTATGTTAATCCAGCAGGGATTGGGAGGAGGAGAGTCAGGTTTTGAAGGGACAGAAAAGACGGTGTTAAGAGAGAAGATGAGAGAAAGGGAAGGATGAGGAGGTAGAACGAGCAGACAGGGAGAGGAAATTGATTCAAACAGGACAGTGAAGGAGAGCAGTCGAGGGAGACAGAGACATCGAGAAAATGATAGAAAGGTGACAGAGACAGGCAGACAGACACAGATAGAGGGAGAGCTGGGAAAGACAGAGGGAAATACAAGGGCACATTCACACAGGAAGCTGGAACACTACTGATTCACATTTTTGTCACACGTCATGGGAAACACAGATTTGACATTTCTTGTCAATATAATGCAAAAAGCAGCACAACATCTTTCTTTTCTGGTCTGAGGCTGCAGTGGTTCACAGAAGATGAGGTTTTTGTGCATGTTATTTTTATCATGCCTGACACTACAACTGTGTAAAGTACATAATTTATCTGAGGTGGCTGACATCATATTTAGCATTTCTGTTTGACTGAGCTAAAGCAATGCATATAACCAATATAATTACTTTATAAAAAGATCATTCATTCTTTAAATTAAACACACCCTGAACATGTCATTCACTGAAGACTATATTGGAACAGTTTTTCTGACCTATTGGAATAAAGGGCCAGTAGGAAAAACCCCAAACTGGGCATGAATTATATGCCTACCAGTGAGTGTGCATGTGGGGTTTTTGTGTATAATGTACTTCAGTACATCATGATCATGGTGTATTTTTTGGACTTTTATTTATGGACAGAAAGGGATTGAATCAGAAACTGGACAGAGAGAGAAAGAGGGGAATAAAATGTATGAAGGAGCCAAAGGTTGGGTTTAAACCTGGGACCCTTGCTTTTAGAACAACAGCTTCGCTACATGCAATGCACAGACATAACCACAAGTCAACCTATGCCCCATTTTTATGAGATGCTGGAGGATTTTTTAAGCTTAAAATCTGATTACTTTGACACACTTGGTACAGAGGCCCTAATATAACAGTATGGATAAACAGTAACACATAGGATATTAACAAGGTCAGGCCAGGTATGGAAGCATATGCCAGTTCAGCAACCTTGGTCCTGCTCCGGCCTTCTGATAGCCATTGTCCAGGCCCATGCCCTGTCGCTCCAGGTTTCCTTCCAGCTGACCCCTTCACAGTGCTCACGGCCACCCCCAACGATTGGACCTGCCCACCGGGTCAAGGGCACCCAGTATGCAGTGAGGACCGAAAGGGTTTGACTTTCATCCACATGCTCAGATACTGGGAATGCTCTGCAACCCATTGCCCCATCGCAGTCAGCAGATTGATGGTAGGTACATCAAAGGTAGGGGAACTGCTCTCAGATTTGATGGCAGCATCCAAGGCATTGCCAAATGCCTGGATCTTTGTTTTGGCCTAAGAGACGGTCATTCCTAAGGCTTCAGCCTCCTCACTCAGCAAGTAAGAGCCCCAACAAGGACATCTACAGTCTCCGCATGGAACACAGCATCATCAACAACGTCCAGTCATGACACTCCACAGCTCACTGCCCCTGGTACCCACCCCATTACCCAGTCCATACAGGTACTGTGGAGCGTAGGGGCCTCACCCCAGAATCAACTGGTAAGAAGTCAGAGGTGGAGCCACCACACTTCACAGCGCTTTATGTACATAGATTGGATGAGCAAATGTTGGTTCCTGTGGAGCTCCAGAATCCTCCAGAGGGAATCGCGACTCACCCAGTCAAAAGCAGTCCTGATGTCAATATAGGCGGCAAGCAACCCTCTGTTGAATTCCCTAAATTGGTCAAAGAGGACTCAAAGTGCCAGGATGCAGTCTAACATAGACCTCTTTGGTGTAAAGCCTGTTCAGGTTGCTGGTGTTGGAGCAGCAGATCCTGAATCTTGTTTAGAAAAATCAGTGCAAGAGCCTTGGCTGGAAAGAGGAGTGTGATTCTCCTGTATTAATAAACTGAGGTTGACATGTTAATGACCAAGCTGTAAAAAGACTGAATATGGGGTAGCTTTGAGATATTATGCATGGACTTGCATGCTCATGGCTGGCTAGCATGTCTCCAAGTGACATCATCTAGCTCTATGAACGGTGGATCAGTGATTGAGGCTCTTATCCAGAGGTTCTGAGGGTTCAATTCCTTGAATTTACAGAAGCATTAGGAAAGATACCGAACCCCAAATTGCTCCCAGTGCAGTAGTTTCCCTATTTAGATATCGTGTTTGACAGTGTCAAGTGCAGTGCCTGGATCCTTAACTTCTTCAAAAGAAACTATAATTAAAATAACTCATTGCCAACATTTTCTATTTAGTTAAATAGCACACTATTGCCAGAGCATACTGATATGAACAAGTGTGCTAGAAAAGTGGTGGAAAACATTTCTTTCCTGCTATTTTCCGCTTGTTTAACGGGTGTTTTCATGAATTTCTTTCATTGGTGTTTTACTCAAAAGGTTTCATTCCACTTACTGTAATGAGTGTAGTTATTTCTCTGGTTAAACTTTATCTTTTTCTTCCTCTGCCACTGCCTCTATGTGTGGATGTGTGGAGGAGTACAACACCGACACAGAAAGCAGAGGAGAGAGAGGAGAAGCTGCATATGTAATCATAAATAAAACCAATATCATATTCATCATTGCTCTCCCACTGATTTCTTCAAGTCTGATCAAAATTTTACTTCTCTTTAAAAATTTGTGGTCAGTGAGGAACAGTTTTTAGGGACATGTGAAGGAACTTCTTTACACAAATATCTTAACCAGTATACATCAGTGAGGATATTAAGTGTAATGGTATTTATATACATTTACTTTATGGAATAGAATTATAGAAAGAAATGGACTTATCCACTACAATTACAAACCCCAATTCAATGAAGTTACCGATAAGTTAGGCCCTAAACTAACAACCCTTTGGAAGTTATTGGTGACTTAAGAAACCAGTTGTTCAGGAATATAAAACATATTTCCTTCCCGTTCTTGCTTGAGTCACATCCTTAGTTGCTCAACTGTGTAGGTATTCCTTTATAGTATTTTGTGCTTCAGAATCCTCCACACATTTTCAATGGGAGACTGCAAAACCATGCTGCTGTTAGAAAGTGACTTAGCATTATCTTGCTGAAATAAGCAGGGATGTCCCTGAAAAAGACATCGTCTGGATAGAAGCATCTGTTGCTCCAAAACCATTCAGATCTTTCACAGATATGCAAGTGACCCTTTCTACAGGCACCAGTACACTCCCATACTATCACATATGCTGGCTTTTAAGCTTTGCATTGATTACAATCTGGATGATCCTTTTCCTCTTTCTCCTGGAGGAACTAGACGGCCAATATTTTAAAACAATTTGAAATGTGGACTTGCTAGACCACAGCACACTTTTCCAAAAAAGCTGGAACCGCTTCTAAAACATTGTTGATGTATGGCTTTTGCTTTGCATAGTAGGGTCTCAACTTAAACTCATAGATGCTGAGATGTACTGTGGTAACAGGCTGTGCTTTCTCTTTTTAAAGGTTATTTGTTTTGGTTGTTGTTCATGCATAACCATGTATAGGGCACTCATTGAAGTACTTGTAAATTCAAATTTAAGTGCTAGAATATCACATCCCAATACTTTAACAAATTTGTCACATACAATTTTTTTTTTTGTCATTAAAATGGCAAAATCAAGGTTAACCAAGTGACCATATATAATTCCTTGCCTGTTTATGGTTAAAAAAAAAAACCTAAAAACTAAATTCTATTCATATTAGGATAATGATAATGGAAAATAATGGAGTCTTTACTTGCACATCAAAAATACATGTTCATTTATAAAACATGGTGAGGTTGCCTTTAGATTCTGATCTCTTTTAGTGGCAAGGCATGGCTAGCTCCATAATATTGTTTAAGTAATGGTGAAACCACAAGTTTAATCTAATAATCCTAAAACACCTACTGTTTGTTTTAATAATTAGGTGAGCAGTTTAGCAATAATCAGGCTCACAATAAAATAAGAACTAATGTCTGCCATTTAAGGTTAATGAATCTGTTATACTGTTGTAAAACAGACTAAAATCCCATCTATGTCACTATGTATACCACTTATTTTTTTTATACATCCACCAAAAAAAGAAAAAAAAAAAAATAATGTCTAAAATTATTTTAAAAATAGAAAAATAAGGCTCACAGTAAAAATAAAAATGAATACAACCTACTCAAGTATAATAATGCTGTTCTAGGGCTCTAAAACTGACAAGAGACATTACACCCAATTTTATTATTTATAGCCTGATAATTTATTTAAATTAGTAAATTTACCACTGGATCACACTTTGTTTTTTTTTTTCCAAACCTGTGGCAACATCCAGCAACACCATAGCATACTGTTATCCTACATTATAATAAATTATTTGTCAAGAAAATAACCTCAGTATGGTTGCTAGATGAGCTGGCCATATGTCTTGATAAAGACATCTTACACCTTTAAATAGGTGCATATCCAAATATGGTTCCTCTATTTTTCTCACTAAAATTTCAGTAATTGGTAGAAATGTGTGAAAACAACACCTATCAGGCCTCTTAGCATTACTATGAGATATTTTATTAGCTTATCATGGTTAGTTATGATTTAAGGGCCATCTGTTTGGGACCAAAAGGAACATAAAACATTTCACAAGTTCTGGTAGAAACAGGAAAGTGTGAGATGCTTTGGGCTACTGCTGATTGGTTGGATGGTGTGGTGTCACTTTCTGTGATAACTGATCTCCACTGATTGACTGAGAAAAATCATTCTGGTTCAACTGTAACAGGGATTTGGAGCACCCACCTATGGTACTATCACCCGTTACCAACTTACCTGTGGAATTTACTGGGAGTTTTGTGAGCATTCCACAACTTTCCCAGTCTTGTCTTGCTCCTGTCCCAACTTTTTTGTAACATGTTGCAGACATCACATTCACAATATGTGAACATCAAAACAAAACAACTTAATTAACAGTTTGAGCATTGAATATCTTGTCTTTGTGGTGTAAAGACAATTTAATTGTGCTTTAAGGGATTTGGAAAATGCCTGTATTCTGTTTCTGTCCCAGCTTTTTTAGGAGTTGTGGTTTCCACATCATATGTGATGCTTTCAAGCTGTGTAATACAACTGCATCTTTCCCTGAAACAACTAGACGTGAGGTATTAAGGTGTGAACCAGACACAAAGAGCTGCTGAAAACACAGCTCCGGCTCCAGTCATATCACTCAGCTCCTGCCAGCCCTTCCTGTCTCCACCTATTGAGTGAGAAAGTGAGCGGCGCCTAGGCTGCAATGGCAGCTGCACGGATCAGGTGGCATTTCTTCTCCGGGGCTTGTGCCATCCGATCCTGTCCTGCCGTCCTCCTCTCCTTCATCTCTCCCATAACCGATTGGCATGCACGCTGTCGCACGCCGTCCACCTGCCAGAGAGAGCGGGGAAGACGATGCTCTGTAATCTACGACTGCCATGATGACTTTGAGGAGCCTGGTTGTTACCTCCCATTCCCTCACACCTCCCTCTTGTCAGCGCGGTCGTAATCCGGGAGCTGTCAGCAGGTGAAGAGTTATGCATCAACCACACAGAGGGCATTTTGTCACAGAGATGAAAAGTGGGGGTAAAGAATGTGGGCAGCAGAGGCCTATAAAGGTGCTTTATTGCATTGCAGAGAGGTGCTTCCAATGAGCACATGCTTTTAATTAATGATACCCTCACCTGACCTGGCAATACTGTGCGCTGTACATTCAACAAAGCTGTGAGCCTCCAGCAGAGAGCTGATTTGGCACAGTGCAGACATGGTGCAGCCAGCTTTGAGCTGAGCAAATAGAGCGAAATGAATGGCCGGTTACTCTTAGTATTATTGCACAGAAAGCTTTTTAAGTTGTGAGAATGTTTAAATTAAGCAAACTATCCTGGCAAAATTACTTTTTATCCTATAAGGTAAGTGCTGTGAAACTCAGTTCAATCTTGATTTATATCTGATTCCTTTACATGAACGATACTTATCTATAAAAAATGAATAGTTTGAACAATACAAAGCTGAATGCATTGTGAATGCATAGCTGTTTGTCAGGGGAGGATATGAAAAATACATGGGACTCAGGTAGGGAGAAAGTGCAGGCTAACATCAAAGGCATCAAACAAAAGACAGGAAGACCAGCCGCATGAAAGATTGATGAGGCACTTAAAACTAAGATTAAAAAAGGTCTGGAGAAAAACAAAAAAAGGAATCTTTTATAACTCATCATAAACAACAGACGTGCTTTCTCTTTCACAAGAACTCTTGAAATATAGATTAGTGGATCGTGTGACCCGGAATGACCGGCGTGCTGTAACATGTCAGTCACTCCTGGCTGTGATGGTTCTTGATAAAGGGTCATGTATTATACATTCTACAGCACAAGCAGGCAGTGAGAGTTCTGTGCCCTTTTCCGTTTTATTAATCCTTCTACATTTAATCCTACACCTCTGACCTGAAATCTTTTTTTGTGAGGAGATCACCTTTTAGCAGATGTCACATTTAGTTCTGGAGATATTTGCTTTGAATGTCAGAAGCAGTTACTCTTTCTCCCTCACAGCGGTGCAGAAAAAGCCTTTCAAACAATTAGAAAAGTCGGTCATTGATTGAAACCTATGAGTCTCTGTTGGCATAAGACACGGGCTTTATTGCTGCTGGGGTTTCTTTGAAAGTGTTCAGACAGTTTGGTGCCTGCTGTGTGAAATCTCTGATATCAATACTGAAATCCGAGTGTCTCGCTCTCCCTCTTTCTTCTCTCTGTCTCTCTCCCACACACATACACACAGAGTGATGTAGGTAGGTCTGGATCTGCAGCTTGAACTTGAGTTGTTTGCTTATCAGACTTAACATTTCTCATCTGTTAAAAGCTTTTATGTAGCTATAAAATACAAATGCAAACATTGTATGTCCCACTTAGTTAACAGTTGGTTTTCAGCCTTTCTATCAAAACACCTCATGGCAATCGACTCTGCCAGTTGGTCTGCTGATATCCAATAACATTCAAATGGGTTTGCTGTAATTTTTTTCAGGCGTGATGCCAAGAAGAAGAATCTCAGTGCACTCTGCTACTGGAAGGTGCCCTGCTGGCGCTTTACAAAAGAGCCCTGAATTGCTATAGTTAGTCTCTTCTCTTCGATAGTCCCCAGATTTTATAAATTTAGCTGAAATGTTGCATTTTGCTGATGTCTTGGTCTCCCTAACATTGTTCTTGCAAAGTGACAGATGTTATTTAAGTGGTGGTGATACAGTGAACATGAAGTGATTTAAATATTAGATCAGTGGTTCTCAAATGGTGTGGCAAGGCACACTGGTGTTCCTTGAGCCAAGTCTTGGTGTGCGATGGGAATATGTCCAACAAAAAGAAATTGTTACAACTATACAATAACTTGAGTTCAATCAGGACCACTTTGTCAAGAAACACACATGATGTATGGTTATAAATAGTTTTTCTTTATTAGCAGTTATGGAACTGATAAAGTCAGAGGCAGAATAAAGGAGGAGCTGGGGTGGAGGCCACTGTCCAATCCTATGTTCAGGGTTGCCCAGTATGCAGTTTTCCTGCTGAATTGGGCTACTTTTTATGTTCTGCCGTGGGTAGATTTTTCTGTCTGCAGGTTGAGCGAAGTCCTTTTTGATGTCTTGTGTATAAGTATTTAACATCCATTCCAGAATAAACTACTTTATTTACACTCAAATACAACTAAACCCACCATCAGGGAAGCAGGAGAGCAAAGAAAACGGCACGCAATCAAAGAGCCGCTGTGCCACACTGGCAAGCAGACATACATGCTGTCCACACAGAAGCAGCATGCCTGTGTGCACACAAGCGTTGTTTGCTGGACTTTTTTTTGACAGCATTAGGCTTGGTTTTGGGCTGGTTTTGGACTACCAGCCACTGGGCTGGTCATGTCACACAGACCTGTCAACCCTTCCCATGTTAGCAAAATAACTTTTCAAGCCTGTCAAGTTTTTGACAGTGGCTAGTATGCTGAAGCAGTGGGCTTTAGTTTAGGTAGCAAAAGGGGCGTACGTTAACACTAACTCAGCATAAACCTAATTATGTATGAGTTACTCCACTGCACAAGAGCAATGTTGTTCCACCATTTGTTTGTCCCGCCTGGGTCATAATTCCCTTTCTGAACCTGACCCAAGCCCAAGATAGTGGAAAAGGAGCCAGATAGTAAACCCAAGCTGTTGTTTCCCTGTTAAAGCTAGCTTGTTTACGCAGAAGACACATAATCAGACCTTGAGAATGACTATGAAGTCATAGACTGAGTCGAAGACAGCCTCAGGTTAGCTCTCATTTAGCCTGTTAGCAGATTTGCCACTACCATACAACAACCAAATAACATCCTCCACAGAAAACACCAGCAAACGAACAAATAGCTAAGGACATTGGTGTTTAGTAGATCATTTCTTTGCTGTAACAATGCTTCTTTGCAATAAATCTTATAACACTGGAAAGCATGTTGATTTCTCTGCACACATTTGAAAGCAACATGTATTTGTGGGGTGAGCAGTAGAGCTGAGTATGTGCGTTGCGCCCATAAAAAAATGCATCAGATCTTCTCTGCCAATGTCAAACAGATTCTGCTGTTGCTTTTGATTCTTGTTTTAAGCTTCTAGTAACCAGTGCTGACAGTAAGCAGCCTGATTGGCAATCTTAATGCAGAGAGATATCAAGGCTAATGAGGCTCCTGTTTGTTAAATGAATACATTTTTTAAACCGAATAAACAGGCTTTCCAACACTGTAAGATGTATGACCAAGAAGAATTGTGAGAACAAATTTCCTTCTTCTTTATAAACTAATAAACTCGGCAGCTGCTGTTAACTTGAGGTCATAAAGCCCCACCGTTGTGGTTTATTTGGAGTAATGGGAGAGAGACAGAGAAATGCCTACTGTGGAGAATTATGTGCTGTCCTCTGGTCAATGCGGTCTTCCAGCAGCTGCTGCTTTGTGTTCATGTTTCTAAGCTGTCTGCAGTCCTGCAGGTTTTGGCTTCATTATATCCTGCATCAATGATCGAATCAAAATCCTTGTCTTCACCATAGGCAAATTTTGCATGGCGTCCTCACTGCTAGAATTAACCACGTGCTGTGTTACGTGTACAAACTATAGACTCTGTTCAGTGTACTCCATCAACAAATGATATTGTAAATCTAGCTTTCACAAGCATGTGTGGATGTTTCTGTCTATCCCTCTGATATTTAGAACACCTTTTTTCAAGAAATGTAATATATCCTTTTAAATACTGTTGAAAACTTCATATTCAATATGGCGGGAGCAAGAGCTTGGCAGGTGTAGCTGCAGTAACTGAGGCTACAGCTGACTTGCTGGACTAATTACATCTCACACACATGTGCCGTCTGTGTGTGGGAATCGTAGGAGGTTTGACTCCTTATTGACGTTATGCCCCTCACAGATGATGAGACCTTCCCCACAGAGCATGCTCTGTGTAAAGTAAGAGGTGGGCCTGTCCTCATCAACCACTAATGAATTTAACAGTCAGAGCCAATCAGCAAACATTAGCTATCACCTTTAACAAATATTATATTAGGAATTAACTTTTTACCACATTATGAAGCTGAAATTAGCCTTAAGCTAAAAGCTTTACTGTGTTTAATCACAGCTTCACATACCTGCCAGCAGCTTTATGAGGCTAGTCTGGTTCAGTGCTGCCTCTAATTTACAGTTCACTGCGACTGTCTACTTTTGAGACCTGATAATTAACAAAACCACTCATTTGCTTTAATTTGGTCTATTTAACTTAATAAATTACAATTATTTAACAACTCATTATCATTTTAATAGTCTAGATGTGTACATTTCTCATTGAAGCACCATATTAAACATAGCTGTATTTACATGTGCTTTATAAATAACTAAGGCCACTGACTCTAAGCTTTTTATCATTAACTACAGTATATTCATCTTCTGAGTCAAGCCAGAAAAGGGGATCCACATTAACTACATAGTGCTCAGCATTAAGAAAATGAGCACATTTCAGCTTACGGTACATTTCACATGACATCACACTGCTAGAAATGCATCACTCTGCACGCACAGTATATTTATATATATTGTCTCCTGATTAGTATGATCTGACAAGTGCCATCAGACTATGTGCATGTAAATCCCCTTGAGGCTGGAATTATTCATCCTAATAACTTTTTAATTCCATCAGATCGCTGAAAAAGGAGGATAAGAATGTGGTGATCCAGCATCCGCAGCTGGAACAGAGGTCATGTATTTTTAATGAACTCATGCTACGATGAGACATGAAAAAGGGCTGAACGTCTCTGGGATATTTAGTTCTTCTAAAGGCCACAAATAAAATGAACAAATGTTTTTGCTGATGGAGTAAACACCGGCGGTGGCAGCATCGGAAACACTGGAGGGAAGCCTGTTTGGCTGGCTGTGACCTTTTGAGGGTTTTCATATCACCCGACAGGGGTTCTGTTTCCAAATGTTTTACAAAAGAAAGTATTGAAAGGCGCAGAACACAAGATATACCAACATGTTTTTAATCTTGTTGTTCAGGAGCCACACAGAAATGCATCAAACATTTCAAGTCCTGAGGGAATTACAGTAACATTTTCTCCTTTTTTTACATAAATATTATTTTGAACTTCCTCTATCTTTTCAGAGAACCTAAAACAACCTAGAAAATAATTTAAAAGTGAACAAAGCTTTACCCAACATGCTGTAGCTCTGCTGCTTGGAGGTTGTGTGCTCACTAAAGACTCCCCTGTATAATGAGAAAATCTGAAATGAAGTGTACAACAGTTTTCTTTCAGTCATACACTTTAAAATGTCAACTGTGTGTCTTAAAGTGTGTAAATGTGGTGTGTGTGTATGAGAGAGAGAGAGTCTAGGAACAGTGTTCTTAAGATTAAAAGTGAAACATGGCTATGTTTAATATTTAAAATATTGAAAACTAGGCCTGAATGCCTGATGGGACAATGGAAGACACTGATAATATTGCTTTTTCTTTTTGCTCTTAAATAGTTTTGTGGACAAGCCATCCAAGCAACAGACAGAAACTCTCTGTTAGCTGTGGAATTCCAGCTACTCATGGGCCTGAAAACTTAAGTAGGTTTAAGTACAACCCCAGTTTCAAAACAGTTGAGTCGCTGTGTAAAATGCACAAAGACCTCAGAATACAATGACTGGGCAGCTTACACATCTGTAAAGGCTCTATCAATACTAGAAAGTAGATAGGGGTTTTACAGCATCATATGCTTCCATCCAGACAATGTCTCTCTTGCATATGGCATATTTGAGCAAGACAGTGCTAAACTACGTACTGCATCACAGCAGCATGGCTTCACAGTAAAGTCCATAGCCAAACTAACCTGCCTCGTTCAGACCTTTCACCAACTGAAAACATTTAGCGCATCATTAAAGGAAAAATCCAGCAAAGAAGACTCCTGACTGTTGAGCAGCTAGAATCCTACATCAGTCAAAAATGGGACAATATTCCTCTCCCAAAACTCCAGCAACTACAGTTGCAAGAAAAAGTATGTGAACCCCTAGGCTAATGACTTCTCCAAGAGCTAATTGGAGCCAGGAGTCAGCCAACCTGGGATCCAATCAATGTGATGAGATAGGATGTGTTGGTTAAAGCTGCCCTGCCCTATAAAAAACACACACCAGTTTTGAATTTGCTGTTCTCAAGAAGCATTGCCTGATGTGAACCATGCCTGGCACAAAAGAGCTCTCAGAAGAACTACGATCAAGAATTGCTGACTTGCATGAAGCTGGAAGGGGTTACAAAAGTATCTCTAAAAGCCTTGATGTTCATGTGTCCACGGTAAGACAGACTGTCTACAAATGGAGAAAGTTCAGCACTGCTGCTACTCTCCCTAGGCGTGGTCGTCCTGTAAAGATGACTGCAAGAGCACAGCGCAGAATGCTCAATGAGGTGAAGAAGAATCCTAGAGTGTCAGCTAAAGACTTACAGAAGTCTCTGGCCCATGCAAACATTTGTGTTGACAAATCTACAATAAGTAAAACATTAAACAAGAATGGAGTTCATGGGAGGACACCACGGAGGAAGCCACTGCTGTCCAAAAAAAAAACATTGCTGCACGTTTGAAGTTTGCAAAAGAGCACCTGGATGTTCCACAGCACTACTGGCAAAATATTCTGTGGACAGATGAAACCAAAATTGAGTTGTTTGGAAGGAACACACAACACTATGTGTGGAGAAAAAAAGGCACAGCACACCAACATCAAAACCTCATCCCAACTGTGAAATATGGTGGAGGGGCCATCATGGTTTTGGGTTGCTTTGCTGCCTCAGGGCCTGGACGGATCGCTGTCATTGATGGAAAAATGAATTCCAAAGTTTATCAAGACATTTTGCAGGAAAACTTAAGACCATCTATCTGCCAACTGAAGCTCAACAGAAGATGGGTGATGCAACAGGACAACGACTCAAAGCATAGAAGTAAATCAACAACAGAATGGCTTCAACAGAAGAAAATACGCCTTCTGGAGTGGCCCAGTCAGAGTCCTGACCTCAACCTGATTGAGATGCTGTGGCATGACCTCAAGAGAGTGATTCACACCAGACATCCCAATAATATTGCTGAACTGAAACAGTTTTGTAAAGAGGAATGGTCCAAAATTCCTCCTGACCGTTGTGCAAGTCTGATCTACAACTACAGGAAATGTTTGGTTGAGGTTATTGGTGCCAAAGGAGGATCAACCAGTCATTAGCCTAGGGGTTCACATACGTTTTCCACCCTGCACTGTGAATGTTTACATCTTTTGTTCTATAAAAACATAAAAAGATATCATTTTTTTGTGTGGTATTACAGACTGTGTTTGTCTATTGCTGTGACTTAGATGAAGATCAGAACACATTTTATGACTAATTTATGCAGAAATCCAAGACATCCCAAAGAGTTCACATATTTTTTCTTGCAATTGTAGTCTCCTCAGTTGTATCTAACAAACTCTGGTAAATTTGCCTCTAATGCAATCACCTTCCTCCTGTCAATATATGTGATTAACCTCGCTCAATTAAAACACCTGTAATAATAAGGATTTTTAATATAATAATAGACTTCTTAATTCCCCAATTTTGTTACTACTTTTTGCCACTTTTAACCAATTTTTGCTACTTTTTGTCCATTTTTGCCACTCCTTTATCCATATTTTGCCACTACTTTTGTCACTTTTGCCCATTTTTTGCTACTTTTTGCCTTTTTTGGTCTATTTTCATAATTATAAAACCATTTGTCTTAGTTTCTTCCAGGTAATTTTCTGGCACCCTGATGTTTGTGCACATCATGGCGTAGCTAAAAAGTAGGACAATTCTGTCTCAATCATTTAGTTCAATTTGCCCATTCTCATTGTTAACAATAAAAACAATGATTTTTTTCTTCTTCTAGAAAATAGGTTTACATTTTGAAAAGGATGTATTGCAATACAGCAATAAAATTAATTTGTAATTTGTGTCCATAGGCCCCCAGTTTGGCTTGGCCCCAGAAAGCTCATCTTCATCCATATCAGAACTCACAAACTCACTGTTACGTGCCTTAAAGAGCACGCCATGACAGCAGTAGTCTGTCCTTCACTGTAGGTGAAGCAGCTCACTCGCAGACAGCATCACAGTTCTTGAAGTGCAATATTCTCTCACTGTAGTGACCATTTCATTTTCAAAGTTGTCCTACCAACCCCAAATGGCATCTCTATTCAGTACCAGTTGGTTATGTCCAACATTGCCATGAAAACACAAGTGATAACATCACACACCAGTGACAGCAGTCTGTGATGTTTCAAGACAAAATCTCCCTGTCTCCATGTCAATGCTGGAGCTGACTTTTTTTTATAAATCTTCCCCCTGGTGGAGTTTTGAGTGGGTGGGTTTTCAGTGACCTCGGTTTTCTAAACTGCAAAATGAATATGCATGCATGTATATGATTGCACAATGCTTTTGAGACAGTTTTGATTAAAGCAATCCTATTTATATCCTTTATTTGAGTGATTAAGTGAATTCAAAGCTGACAGAACTGGAAATCTGCAGCCTATAATTTGACTGCTCTCTTCCTCACATTGAAAGGCACATGTAATCACTTTGTCGCAGATGAAACAATTTCAAATAGCGGCAAAGCCACTGGGCTCCTAAGTTCTCTATCAGCATGAGCACAAATGTATAACCTTTTAAACAAAGGCTCACTTGCTCCGCCTCAGGCTACACTTGCCAGTTTGCTTTCTTGTCAAAACAGAGAAGAAACGCTCATAAGAGAGAAGTAGGCAGAGATGAAGAAGGAGAACATTGGTGACAATTCAAATCTGTGACAGACAGACACTGACAAGCTGATAGCATTTTATTTACATGTCTGGAATACACATTTACACATCAAACACTCTCTCTCGCTTTATTTAAAAGCCATATGCTCTCCTAAGATGTCTTCTGATGCCAGCAGTAAGGAGAAATAAAAGGAGGAATGGTGTCTTGAAAGCATATTTGCTCACAGTGTGTGCACAAATAAAACACAGTAACACAAAGGCAGGTTTACACAAACAGGAGCCGAAATGTGCCTGGTAATCTGCGCAAGAAGCTCACACACACACGCAGGGATCTTGGCTCAACAACAGCAGAAAACAAATACTTCGCTTTGATAGCAAATATTCACACCAACATGGAGCTAGAGTCATTCCATCTCATTGCTTCAAATCTTCCCACTGCTGCTAGTTTAGAGAAACGTGCCAAAAAAATGAGCTTTAGCTGCATGAAAAGAGGCTTCATAATACTTAATTGTTGCAGGAAAAATCTAACAAAATGATTCTTCTAGTTCATCTTTATTTTCAACTGTTCTTTAGGACAGCTTTTATAAAGTGATTGTCAATTTGTGCTGAGCATTTCCAGCCTTCTATTTTGCCTCCCACTTCATTAACGTGAATAACAGAGCAGCAGCAGATTCTTGTACACTACAGGTAAATGAGAAATGTTGAACATTCATCTTCTTTGAAGCAAAAAATGTGCATCAGTCTTTCTGATTGAACCAGCAGCCTTCATGCATTCAAACCTGGACAGAAATGTTGACTATTTATTAATTTTCAAATGAAAAAAGTTGTATTTTATTCACAAGAAAGAGCTTTCTTCGCACCTTGGTAATCTGATTGGTGGATCAAGTGTAAGGGGCATGATCCGGCCAGATACAGGCATCATAGACTGTATTGAAGCTCCTTCTCCTAAGTGTACTCATCTACAGCATCCAGTGGAGGTTGAACATAGGGCTGTCACAGTGTGTCCTAACAACATGCCATGTGGATGAGCTGTACAACCATGGAAACCCATGCCATAAAGCTCACATTAGTGCTTACATCAGTGATAGTTCAGAGCTCCTCAGCTATGGAATCAGCAGGGTGTTGGTGACTTTTACACACCATGTCATTTTATGTGGTGTCTTGCCTCTTGGCTGAGCTGCTGTTGTTCCTAAACACTTCCACTTTCTAATAATATCACTTACAGTTCACTTACAGGAATATCCACAAAATGTCTCATTGCAAAGGCAACACCCATCACAGTACCACGCCCTGTACCGCTGAGCTCGGAATGACCCATTTTATATCACAAATGTTGGGTGCTTGTTTTTTTTTTTTTACACCTGTGGCAACAGGTCTGTTTAAAATACCTGAATTCAATAATTACCAGGTGTGGCCCAATACTTTTGTCCATATATTGTATGTAGCGGAGACAAGGACTGTGAGGTGCATATGCAGTTAGGACATGTTGGATGGATAGCTTTGTCTGTTCTGTCCAGGGATTCACTGATTGGATTTGGCCCTCATAGCACACTGTAGGGAAACCTTATTAAAAACAAAAGAGTAGAGAGTCTGATTAGCTTTTCTGCAGATTTTTATCTATGTTTTAATGTTGGTATTTTGTTGCCAAAAATAGTTTTAGGAAAGGATAACTTTGGATCTGTATAGGCTAGCAAAAAAACAACAACAAAAAAAAAAAAAAAAAAAAAAAAAAAGACTCCAAGTTCCAGAGCTCTAGCACCAGCAGTGCTAACATTCACCAAAGGGGTTAAAAAAATGGTTGGAAGCTTTAGCAGCCCAACAAGGAGGCTGCAACTTCCCTAAAAGGTATTACAGGATCTTGCTGGCTAGTTTTTCTCATGATGTGTTGAATACTGATGTAAGTAGTTTTTTGCATGAACAGATAGGCTTATTTCCATTTTCTTTCCATCAAATTATAATTTCTGATTGGGCGCACTTCAGGGAGCATCAATTACATGAGTTTACTGTTGGTTTGGTATCCATGATTTAGTTTTTATTGTGCGATAGAATTTTAAAGGGGTCTTTTCAATATATTATCAGGGGGCTTTTTTTGCGTTTCTTTTTCTTTAATACAATCTTTAGGCTTTTTGTATCATTTTAATTCATTTTTGTGCACACATTTGTTCAGTTTAGTCTTGATGGCTTTGTCTACTTTGCTCCATGGCTATGCCATATAAAATGGACATAACAGAGAGCGAAATATCAAAGAGAAAGAGGATTGGTTTATCGGTTTTCTCTGTCTATCTTCAGAAAAGCACTCTATTGTCACCCAAAGGATGACAATAATCTACATCACTGCAATTTAAACACTTGAACTTCCAGACTGTGAGAAACACGATTCTCTGGTCTGATGAAACTGATATTGAGATGTTTTGCCTCTTTTTTTTTTTTTTTTTTTTTTTTTTGTTGTGTCTGGAGGAAACCAGGCAGCACTCATCACCTGCTTAATACTATCCCAAAAGTGAAGCATGGGTCACTCAGTCAGAGCCCTGACTTGAACCCTGTGGAACATCACTGGAGAGACCTGAAAATGGGTGTGCCACTGACGTTCCCCATCCAACCTGACTGAGCTTAAGAGAACTTGTAAAGAGGATTGGCAAAAAATCCCCCAATCAGGGTGTGCAAAGTTTGCCACATCATATTCAAAAGGACTCGAGGCTGTAATTCCTGCCAAAGGTGCTTCAACCAAGAAGTGACTAAAGGTTCTTAATACTTATGTCAATGGGATATTTCAGCTTTATTTTCAATAAATTCACAAAAAAATCAAAAATTATGTTTTTACTTTGTCATGATGAAGCACTGAGTGAAATAAAAAATTTGATCGATTGTCGCACTGCATCATGATGGTGCCGCTTCCTGATCTGACGGGATGGGTCGAGAATCACAAAGAAAACTCATGCGTCAACATGCGACAAAAAAAAAAAAAAAAAAATGGTGGCATTAAAAGTAATTTGAGTTAACGCGATATTAACTTGATAACTTTGACAGCATACACAAAAATAATCAAATAAGCATAAAAAAGAGAAATGAATGGATTAAAAAATATTGTTTGGATTTACAGAACATTTACATTCATGTGAAGAGAAACTCTCATTAAATAACTGACATGGGGCTGAACTCAAGGGTGTGACCAGTACATGGCGACATTGCTGATGGGCGTGGTTACATCTGTGCACCCTTTGGTTAGACATGGCCTGAACTTTAAACCAAAAACAGACAGAGTTATTATGAAACACGGTCTAAAGTTACACCACTTACATGTAAACACTTCTTCACATGGATGTGGAAAATCTTTAGTCCAGTGTCTCCCAAACTTTAGTACCCAAGGCACAGTTTGAAACCTGAAACTCATCTGGAGATCACCAAAGACTGTACATTCTTAACATGAGTTGTTATTTCCATATATTTTTTTAATCACATTATAATAAATTTCACTGTGGACACTTTTAGAATGTAAAATGACTCCCCAAAGTATCACCCGTTAATTCAACACCAGTTTAACTATGAAACCAACTCTGCATCAGGCAAAATAAATGACAAATAGGTGAAATTTGAATAAAGTCTTCTGGCTGTGTTTTATTTGGTCTAGGACTTTAAAGAAAAATATACAAACTAGGAATCCACCAATTGTTTTTCGCAGCCAGTCACCTATCAGCAATCACATGAGAGAGATTGGCTCTAGTGGTCACTCAGTCAGTTAACTTAGCTTTGTGGAGCACTGAGACCTCCAATGAGTAGATGAGATAAGGAGCACATAAGTCATCCTTATTCAGTCAACTACGCCCTTTTAGTGCTCTTATTCAACAGAGCAGTAGAAAAACCTTCTAAGGAACAATGTGATCAGTATCCTACAGATAAGACAACTGAATTTCACAATGTGCTGATGCATTCATGAGATATGGTTGTTCTTCTTTGCAAAGCTCTGTCAGGTTGCATGAAGTGAACTGCCCCTTTCAAGTCCAGCTACAAATTCTCTATTGGTTTGTGGTCTAGGCTCTGACTCCAGAACACTCACCTTTTTCTCTTTGACCCATATCTGATTAAGAAGACAACAGAGTCTCTCCCATCTCACGTCTGAAGCTTGTAACTCCTCCAGAGTTGTCATGTGTCTTGATGGCCTCTCTCATTAGTCTCCTTCTTGCACGGTCACTCAGCTGGTGAGGACGGCCTCATCTCAGTAGATTCACACATGTGCGCCATATTCCTTCTATTTCTTGTTGATGGATTTTACTGAATTTTTCTGCATCCATCCCCTGACTTAAACTTTTTAATAACCTATTCCCTGAGTTACTTGGAGTGTTCTTGTGTCTTCATGGTGTAATGGTAGCCATGAATACTGATTAACCAGTGATTGGATCTTTCAAACACAGGTGTCTTTATATTACAATATCTAGAAACACATTTAGAGACATGACAGTATTCATCTACACCACAGTATAATAGAACATGTTTAAATACCTGTCTCAATAGAAGGATTGACTTCTGCCTCTTATTGTTTGCTTACATATGCTTAAATTGAATTACAGAGGAATCAATACTGTCCTCATAAAGCTAAGCGGTAGCTAAGCACCCAAAATGCAATATCATTGCATTGTCTTTAACAGCAAACTGATCCATTTTGCTTTACGTATACATAAAGAACCCTCTCTCTGATCATTTGCAGAAGGCCTTAATTGCCTGTAGTAACTGTAGAGAGCACAACAAAGCTAATAGAGCTAATACTCTTCTCATGCATGGCTGGTCTCAAATCATGGGAGGAAAGTCTTAATGTCCAACTGCAGATCCATCCTCTAATGGTATTTACGTATGTTAGTTACAGGAAAACATGCCTGGTGGTCATTGATCCTCTAAGCCAGAGAGCCCTGAGGAAGAAATGTCTTTATTGTATTTCACCTAAACAGCCCTTCTGTCTTACTTACAGTATCGACAGCACATGGAGAGAGAATGAGACTTAAAGGGAGAGACAAAAGACCACTGATTCCAGCCTAATTTATTCCTGATCACTTTATCTGAATTCTCCACGAGCACATCAGTATTCAAGAGGATGTGAAGTCTGACTGTCCCTGAATGAACAATGATGATATTAAGAAGTTGTAACACCACAATTCATTTGCTGGAGGAGATGAAACGTTTTTATTTTTGTGTTGCCTTATATAAAACACACAGAGTAGGAGAGCGAGCAAATAGAGGTTTTTATTGCAACACATCCAAATATATCCAGGCGATGTGTTACCAAATATGCAGGACCTATTTATGTCAGTGAGCATCAGTGCATCCCACTTAGAGACAGAAAGTGCTGCTTCCACTCCGCACAGCCAGGCACACAGCACGTGTCACACAACAAAGAGGAGGCGGCCTTCTTGTAGCGCGAGCTGCAGCCACCTTTTAACCCAGATTATACGGCCAGATTACGGCCCTAAATAGGATCTCCATTTCCAAGGCCAGAAGACAGTAATGTGTAATGACCGGCTGAAATGACCCATGACCAAGCAAGCAGGAAACAAGCTTCTCAGGCGGGCAAGAATCACCTCACTGGTCCTTACAATGCGAGGCGTTTGACTATTTTCCACTAAGTGAAGCGATGTGGGGGGGAAAGGGAAGTTTAACAAGTAGGTAAAAGTTTGGTGTTATCACATTCCACTTTAAGATAGTGAGGTGTTTGCAAAAGAAGAGAGGTGGAAGTACTCGAGAGATAGCAAGACTAAAAGATTGAGGATGGAGCTGCATACAAACTCCTCGCAGGTGTGAAAGAGAAAAGCAACAGAAGGAGCCCAACGCAGAGACGTCAGGCTGTGCCGTGCGATGTTAACCACTGTTGGCAATGAAGGGGGCGTGACTCCTCCCACCCAAGCTCCGGGGTTGGAATGCCTCCCAGGAGGCTGCCTGCCACTGATTGAAATGGAAATTCAGGAAGTAATGCTTCAGAGGAGAGGAAGTGTCTCGCTCTCCCTGCCAGTCGGTCTGTCTGCTCATCCCGCGGTGCTTTATTACTGTCACTTTCTGTTCACATTAAGGCTGTAATCATTCATGGCACATAATCACTTTCAGTATGTTGGGGGAAGAAATCCATGTAAAGGCTCAAAAGTTTAAAAGGTTGTTGCGTATCTTAAAAAAAATTCCCATCAAGGGGAGAGAAATTTCTCATTTTACTTGACAAACTCGTGAAGAGTACTCAAAAACCTGTCATTTATGTCCACATTGGTTAGACGCAGGATGGAGTTTTACAAGAAAACAGTTGGAAAATTTCCCCTGTTGATCCGTAACCCAGCCATAACATCCTCCAGCCAATAAAATATACAAATATTTACCACCTACTATTCAGTCTTTGACTGAAAAAATAAAATACACTGATTAAACCTCCTTTGGCATTAATAACCTCAACCAGGCATTTTTGGTAGCTGTTGATCAGACCTGCACAGCATTCAGGAGGAATTTTAGACCATTCTTCCTTACAGAACTGCTGTCTCTAATGTGGATTTTCTGTTTTTTCTTTTGAAGCCATGCTGTATAGATATACTTTGATGTTTTGGATCACTGTCCTGCTGCATCACCCAAAATCTTCTGAGCTTCAGCTGGAGGACAGCTGCCCTGACATTATCCTGAGGATACTTAGTCTTTGAGATAACGTTTTAACCTCTTCCAGTCTTATGCAGTTCAACGAATCTTGGTCAACAGATCTCCATTTTTTCAAAGCATGGGTCAAATCAGCACGTTTCTTGTAAAAAGAGCAAACTCAAAAAGTTTGACTGTTTTTATAAGTCACAGTAGCTCTACACCTGGATCAAATCTTGTTTAATTGATTGGACTAACTCCTGACTCCAGTTCGCTCTTTTTGGAGTCATTAGCCTCAGGGTTTGTGACTTTTTCCAGCAGCACTGTTAATGTTTAATAAAGTGTTCAATAAAGACTTTAAATATTACAACTGTTTGTGTAGTAGGCTATGCACATTGTCTTTACTTGTGACTAAGATGTAACCTTGCAAAGCAGATGGATACGCCCATTTCTTTCTTTTTCACTGGCGAATCCATCTTGCAAAGCTCCCATTTGATCCGTTTGAGCCCGTTCAGAAAGTGACAGGACCAATCAGCAACAAGGGGCAGTACATTCAGGCGCAGCAGAGTTGTGACGTAAACAAGCAGCAGCAAGAGCTGGTGCAGTTATGGAGGAAGAGATTAGCGTGGATGCTGCCAAAGCGCCAGTTTTATCAGAACTTGACAACATTTCTTCCTTAAAAGAAGAACAAAGAACAGCAGTGAGTTGTTTTCTTTACAAAAACGACAAAAGTCGAGTACTGACATGTCTATAGTCACCATGTTTTGCGTTACTCCTCAGCAGCTCGATAGCAGCTATGTCAAGAGTTTTGTAGCTCTGATTGGCCCGTAGAGATGTGACAGACAGAACATTCACCCAATCACACTCTGAGTTTTTTCAAAGCCTTTTCTCAAGCGTTTCCTATTGAAGCTTTCCCAGATGGATGTGTGAAACACATCCATCTGGTGTGTCAGGTTAACTAAGATGCAGATCAGATCACATCTGATGCATTTAATTCAGAAATCCAGATAATTTCAAAGGGTTCAAATGAGGGCTGTCAATTGATTAAAATTTTTAATACCGATTAATCTCACAAATTTCATAATTAACTCGAGATTAATCACAAATTAATTGCACTTTTTTATATCTGTTCTGAATGTACCTTACAGGACTATTTCTCAAGATTTAAATACCTTTATCAACACAAGTGGACAAAAATGCTTTCTTCATGCAAATGTTTGTTCATTTCAACAACACAAAACAACAGCAGATAAAGTCCAGAAAATTCTCTAGACTAAGCTCAAAGATACTGAATGCTCCAAAAATCTGCTGAGAGCATAACATGTTAAACTCAAGCCCAACAAGGACAACAGATGGAGATACTGACCTTAATGAACATTACTGACTAATACCACAGTAGTGTCCAACTTCAGACTTCTACAACTTGACTCCTCCGTTGTTCAAAGCAGCTTAGCAACAACGGATCTCATCATCACACATGTACAAAAATACATGGTCAGTGTAGTTTAAATCACTCACAGTTCATTCCTGGATCCTTCACACTAAAGCAGAGAATTTCAGCCTCATGTGTGGGGAATGAAGGCTCACAGAAACATCCCTGAACACCAAGAGGACTCACAACAGGATGATTCAAAAAGAGACTAAATACAGTTAGAGAATCACACTACAGATTACTGGAAGAAGTCAAGTCTCCTCTGAGAGCTCAGCAGTGGCACAGACACATCTAATGGTGTTTCACTGTTCTGATGTGGTCAGAGGTGAGTAAGGTGGACACATCCGCCCTACTCAAGAGCAAAAGCAAGTGATTACTTAACAAATGTCTGCTGTTATTTATCATCTTTTTATTTTCAAACTAAAAAATGTCTAAATGTAAAATAAATGCTGACAATAAGAAATGACTGTCATCAGTCCAGTAGATTTACTGGAATGATGTCAATAACACATTTCGAAGCTGCTTTTCAACACTCATGAACACACAAAGTAAAAGAAGTCTCAGTGGAGAACTTTTAAGGAGTAGTAAGAGGACTTAACCATCTCTACATTCTTCAGATCATAGAAGAGCTACAGATTTATCGCAAATCTTTTTTTTTTTTTTGTCATAAATAAAGGGGACCCAAAGTCTAATAATGCTTTTAAGCTTATATGATACTCTACAGAGCTTTTTCTCCTTCCTCCTCCTCCTCCTCATAATGCAGCTGTACATTCACCATGCATCAGACCATCTCCAATTGGGACTGCAGAGTCTTTGACACTTTTGCAGCATCTTGATTGACTGTTTTTTTTTTTTAAATTTGGCTTTATTTACACTTCCCATTGATGGTATAGTAAGTTTTGTTTTCTCTGAATACTTCCACTTTCAAGCAGGAGCTGAGCGGGGCTGGGAGAGGGGGTAAACGAACCTTTAGGAGTCGTGATCGGACCAGTCCACAGTCAGTATAAAGGGTCAGAGCAGCTGTAGTGCCGGTTCATAGCAGATGTGAATAAATGAATAAATTATGCTGGCCCAAAAGTGAGTCGGCCAACCGGGAAATGCCCAGTATGCCAGATAGCGAGTCCATCCCTGCTTGCAGTGTTGTCTGAGCGTCTCTGTTGTGAACAATCCAGCATGGCTAAGGGGCGGCTCTCTGCATTGGCAGTGTGCTTGGCCAGTGGTATGGGCTATTTGAAACTCTACCAACTCCGGGTAACTCAGTTCATGTCGACAGGAAGAGAAAATAACTTCAGCCTCATCTGGCATGACTTCAATGCTCAACCTGCCATTCAAAAGTCTCTGTCCTTTATCCATTTCTGCTTGCTTGTACTGCATCACGACGTCACCATTTCCTGATCTGGCAGGATGGGTCGAGGGTCACACATAACATGCATGCGTTAAACGTACGACAAAAAAATTAGTCGCATTAAAAGTAATTTGAGTTAACGTGATATTAACGTGTTAACAGCGCTAGTGAAAATACAATTTCTTGCCACTTTACATAAAAATTTTCATCAAATATTCCATGAAAATTCATAATTTTTCTGGCAAATACCCCTTAAATTTTAATCCAAATACTACCTAAAACTCCAAGTCATGTTCATAAAAATTTTACTAACCCTATCTATTTAAACCCCCCCCCCCCCACACACACACACACACACATATCCATGGAAAGGTATAGGAACTTTTCTAACAAATTCCTCTAAAACTGAAAATTCAGTAAAATTCAGAAAACAACAAAATATCCATTATTATTATTATTATTATTATTATTATTATAAATCAAGATAATTTCTGAAAATGTCAGAATTAATTCTCCAGATATCCAAAGAAAATTACTCACACTTTTACAGAAATTCTGGACAGTTATCTTAAAAGCTGGAATAAGAATAAAAAACAAGTAATTCATTGAAAACTTTAAAGTGTAAAAATATTGTAAGTTGAGTAAAGATGCTTATGAATAATGACTAAAATCCTCTGAGCTACTCCAGACATAAAACATGAGTTTTTACACTTCTCTGTATGTTGATTTATTTTTTTGTACATTTTAAATGTCAGAAGCAGCAGCAGCTTTTTACTATTCATGCCTACTTTTGCGCTTTCTGTGCTGTTGCTGTTGTTTAAAGGAAAGATATCAAAATCTTTAAATCTTTGATTTATGCAGCCTGAACACTTGAGAGAACAAAGCAGCCCTTTGGGTGGAAAAAGCTTTGACAGTGCTGCCTCAATACAATGTATTCGCTCTGTGTGTTTGAAAAGGTCATTAATGATGGGCCCGGACCCCTCCGGTCAAAATGCCGATATCTCTTTATAGGGCAAACAAGCCGGAGACATCCCTGTTGTGCTCCCTCTGTCAAACCCTGGTGTGTGTCACTTTCCCTACAATACCAAACAAATTCACACTCGTCAACCCACATCTAGTTTGTTATAAAAGACCAGAGGCCCGCCAGCGCTAAACAGGAGAGGAAAAGGGCAAATTATATGCAAAGTGAGTGAAAGAAGGGGTTGTTTAGTTCGCTGTGAAGTGAGAATTTATAGGGTGCCGTGTTTCTAATCAGTAAATGCAGTTTTGGTTAGTAATAATTAATCTTCAGCCTTTCTCACTGGTTCAGCCTTTCTCACTGGTGTGTGGGCATGTTTTAGACAAAGTGATGCTTTAAGATAAAAGCTAGCCTCAGGATGCCAATATGTTGTCTTAAAAATACACTACAATAAAAATCACTAACACCCATTCAACACTGGATGTGTGTTTGCTGGGTGACGGCTGTGGAATGCTGAAGTTCTATCACTGCTTGCATACAAGCAAGGCAGCCCATAAAGGGGAATGAGGGGGATAAGGGGGCCCATGGAGGTCAGCAAAATCATGCTCCATTGTAAATTCAAGCTTTGATAACCATGTTTTAATTTGAATCCACTCTTATGTAAGCAACAAATAAATCTTTTTATGCATAGTCTTCTTCAAAGTGTAAACTTCTTTTCTTAAAACAGAATTAAAATGAGTTATAATGTGTTAAAAGTGGCAAAAATTGGTTAAAAGTAGTAAAAACAAGCAGAAAAGTGATTAAAAGTTGGTTAAAGGTGACAAAAGTAAGAAAAAAGTGCATAAAAAGTAGTGAAAAGGGGTTAACAGTGACAAAATTTAGTGTAAAGTGGCAGAAGTGTATTATTAGTGGCAAAGAATAGGCAGAAAGTGCTCCAAAACTGTCAAAAATGAGAAGAAAAAGTGTGAAAAATGTTTCAAAGAGTGGGAAAAGTTGGTTAAAGGTGACAAAAAAGACAGAACAAGTAATGAAAATGGGTAACAAGTAGCAATAAGGGGTTTACAGTGACAAAATGGACATTAGAATTGGAATTTACCCTTGTGGGACTAATAAAGGAATATCATATATCTCATCTAATGCAGTAAAAAATCCCAAAATATGACAAAGTGATATAAAGGGGTTACAAGTGGCCAAAATGGGTTAAGTGAGGCAGTAAATGGCATAACACATAATGAAATGATGTTGTAAATGACAAAAATTTGCATTAAAAGTGGCAGAAGTAGATTATTAGTGGCAACTAGAGTGGCTGTCTGAGGGGGCAGACCCATGCCTATTCTTCCCTGTCACTATCCCAATATTCCCTGAAAGTTTGGTAAAGATTCGACTTTCCGTTCTCGAGTTACCTTGTACAAATACAAGCAAACAAACGAACAAACGAACAAAGATACGGAACCTTTTACATAACCCCCTGCTGATTTCATCGGCGTGGCTAATAAATAGGCAAAAGTTTGTCAAAACTCTCAAAAATATAAAGTGTCAAAAATATAAAGCCACTTTTTTTGAGTGTGAAAAGTGGCAAAAAGGGGTAAACAGGCAAAAAAATAATGAAAACGGGGTTACAAGTGGTAAACGTGGGTCAAAACTGTCGAAATGTGGGAAAAAAGTGGTGAAAGTGTTTTCTAAAAGTGCCAAAAATTGGCTTAAAGTGGCAGAAATATTTGTATAAGGTAATGAACTGGGAATTGAAATACTGGTAATCAAAAATAGGTTAAAAGTGGCAGGTGCTTGTTTTCTGCATGTTGTCTGGTTGTCTGTGTTTCCCTGCTGTCACATCCCTGCCGATCTTTTTAAGTTTTATCTCAATGAAAACATCCATCCATTTCATTATACCACTTATCATTAACTAAAAGTGTTTCTCTATTGATGTTGGCATTGGGAACACCACACACAATATCCAACAATCATTCTGAGACGTATTCTCCCATCTTCAAAATTTGCTGCCTGTTTTTTTTTTTTAACTTTTCATTCATTTCAAAACTACTCCCCTGATCCCATCTGCTCCAGACTGTAGATAAGTATGTCATGATTCATGGTATCAAATGTTTTGGTTTAGATTGTTTTGCCCATGGGCTTTGTAATTTCTTCTTAATGGATAGCTTTATTAATCAGTCACTCAAGAAATCTGTTTAAATTGAGTAACTCTGAATGTGCACACGTCATCTCAGTCAGTGCCAGTGCAGTGAACTGGTAAACTTTCAGGATGTTGCAGAGTGACTGTGACAAGCAACTGTGAATTTCAACCTTCTGTTGTGATTCTTTAGTCTGTACTCAATGTAAAGAAATGTTCACTTTAGTTCCCGAGGCATCAGTGCCTATAGGTGATAGATGTTGATGATGTTGATTACTGAAGAGTTCTGAAAGCAGTTATCAGTGCTTGGCAAATTGGAACTTAAATGACTGTCGTTGATTATTTTGAAGATGATAAGACTGATGCTAATGAGTGATAGATTTGTTATCAGTGATGCAATAATTGCATTGGATAAGATGCTGTCATAAAATGCTGATAATGTGGTCGCTGACAATTAAAAATCTATAAACTGCTTTTGTAATGAAAATGTAGAGTAATTCATCATTTAAAGACTAAACAGGAAGTGATTAAAAAGGCAGAACATTACTGACAGACTGTATGATAAATATTATTGTGGTCTTTCTCATTTTTATAAAGGAACAGATCTGATTTGATAGATTTGTCATCTTCACTGATTTGTCAGTGGCAGGCTTTATTTATGGCACATTTTTTAGGGCTCAGACATACTTTGCCTTAATCATCTGCTATTTCTGACGCTTCACTTTTTTCGTACATTCTTAAGCATAATCCAACACCACAGTCTGTATCAAAACAATAATATTTACATTCCACCTTAAAACTTGCATATTTAGCCCCAACTAAATATGAAGTTCATCATTTAGGCTTTTACATGATATGGTGGTTGTCAAAATAATCCCTGGAAAACTAACATTTGTAGAGAATCAAAGGTTAAGAGTCTCCAAAGTCTCTAAATCATCCGTTCTGGACACTGAATGTAAGTTTGAAATGTTCAAATTCATGTTAGATGTGCAGTCATTTCAAGAGAAAACTAAAAGTCTTCATGGAATAGAGGCTACAGAGGAAAGGTTATGGGATCATGAATGCCAGCAGGGTGAATCCTCAAGGGAGCACGACAGTCTGCTCAAAATGTTGTTCCAGTCCATCTTCTACATTTTGAGATATTTCACTGGAAAAGTAAAATATCGGACCCATCCTAAAGGAAAGGCAGCAGTATCAGTAAAGTCAGAGGGGTGAGTCCTAAGGGGATGAGAAGTCATCATATAGAATTTAGAGGCAATCCAACCAGCGGTTCAAAAATAAACACATCCTGCTAAGAGCCACAGCATCTAGCTTTAAACTGTTAAACATCTACTGATGATTCAACAGCCCTTTAGTCTAAAGCTGAATTTGCTCTGATAAGCAGCAAATGAGGAATGAATAACGTTGTTAATGACTTTGGTATGAAAATTATGAAAAGCCAACCTCTTAGACAAATTTTTCACATTCCAGAGCCTCGACAAGCAAAGAGTTCTTGACAGAGTAAGAAAATAATATCAAATACACTGTAAAAGAGCAGAGGTGAGAGAAGAGCAAAAATGTGAAGACATGTCAGCATTCAGAGAAACTTTTCAAACATGAAAAGAGCAGAGTTTTTTTTTTTAAGGCCTTGAATACAACGCAAAGTCAGTGCTAGAGTGGTTAGAGCTTTCTGAATGAGCTCTCTCTCACTCTCGTGTTTAAAATCCTAAATGCTCTATTAATGCATTTAATGCTGATTTGATAGATTTGTAATCTTCACTGATTTGTCAGTGGCAGGCTTTATTTATGGCACATTTTTTAGGGCTCAAACGTACTTTGCCTTAATCATCTGCTATTTCTGACGCTTCACTTTTTTCTTACATTCTTAAGCATAATCCAACACCACAGTCTGTATCAAAACAATAATATTTATATTCCACCTTAAAACTTGCAAAAATACACCTGAAGGACACTGAAGGCTTTTCACTTTGTCATGTACTGAATTTAGATAAATGAGAAAAGAAATGAATTTTAAAAAATCCGAAATTGTCCAAAATATAGACCTGTAGAATGTATTTATTTATTTATTATTTATTAAGCATTTTGTAAATGCTGTTAAGTTTGACATTTTAATATGCAGTCTAATTGGAAATGACTCATTTTCAAGGGTAGCCTCAAGTGGCCCCTCTTGGAATTGTAGTTTTGGTGTTCATTGTTGACTTTTTCTTCCCACTTCATAAACACACAGCTTCTTAGATCATAAAATGGAACTTGTACACGAGAATAGGGTTCACAGGAGATCAAAAAAGGATGAAATGATAGTGTATAAAAAATTAATTTGCAAAAAGGCTAAGAGTGGGGCGATGTCGAGATCAGAGGGGCAGTGGAGGAGCTTGATTCAGATGAAGCATCCATGGACAAATGAGAGAAGAAGGCAGTGAAGAGAGAGCTGAGGGATGGGAAAATCAGCATTTCAATTACATGAAAGCAATTGTTTTTTATCTTGAGTGTGAGTTAATGAAACTAATTAGTCTTTGCAGCATGAACCCTCTGGCACGTCAGATAATCGCCAGAGGCTTAGATAGTGCCAGTCAATTTTAGCTTACTGCAGTAGAGAGGGAAAAACAAACAGGGCTTTATCGCTCCAGCAGGCATTACACCAGGGGTTTGCATCAACTTCAAGACCTCCTTTCACCTTTCTATGTTACTTACTAGCCATTTACATGAGGTACCCAGCACAACACTTCTGTCAACTACAAGCCTTTGGGCCCCTGCAACAACTTAATTAGCATTTGATAGAGGACTCCACCAGGTTATTTGAGAATCTATATGGAATAGTGTTTAGCAGGTCTAGAAGCTGAGGCTCTTACTTTCTTTCTTTACTTGTGTAATACATTGCTATGCAGCACAGGAAGACGAATACCTGCACATTGCTATATCACAGGAAATATATGAAGAATTTCTCTCAAAGCATGAACTACCCAAGGGTGAAGACACCTGCCATGGGCTTGTTTGTGTGACTCATGAAGTCTGAAAACACAGTGAATCAGAATCTGACAAGGCTGAATGCCGTGAAGGAGACTTGAATTCATAACATAAGAACACAAGAATTAGTTTAAGCTTTTTCTTGGAATGCTCTCAAATATGTCTCTAGAAATGTATTATGTTTCTATATGCTTGTTTTGTGCCTTTCCACAAAAAAAGCCAAATGTTGTGCACTAAGAGCTAAGTATAATGTTCCACATATAAATTAGTAAGAAGGATGAAATAGTTAAAAAAATTAAAAGAAACCCCACAGAGAAAGGAAACATTATTTAGATTAAAGTTGGGTTAAGAAGATATTAATTAGAGGCTGTTAGGGGCTTCCACAGCAGGCGTCCCTCAGAATTTTGTAAGCTGCAGTCTTTGCAGAAATCAGCAAAATTTGTTCTTAAATATTCCTGTAGAGATAAAAGCATAGATAACCATTCATAGGTCTTCAAATTAAAGAAACATCCTGGGCCTTTTTAACTAATTCAATCTGACTGCACTGCCTACCTGCAGAGGAATCTTTTTTTATTCAGTGGTCAGTTTCACTTTTTAAAGGACTTACTCAAAAGACTCATGAGCAGCCATAATACAAGTTTTTGTATCCGGAGATGGAGGGTCATAATAAAAGAGCTGTTAAGACAGCACACAAGGGCAAACTGTTTTCGTTTGGCTATAGGACACAAGTGGAAATCTAGAGGTTAGCTAAAAGGGTTAGCTGCAAGGTCTCTGAGGATAGTTTTACTAGCCATGAGGGCAACAGAGAGGAGAAAAGACTGCATCTGCTCCTGATAGAGAGCTGTCCATGGTGCTGAACTCAGACTGTAGCATGAAGAAGCAGAGATATGGAGCTGTCCATGGTGCTTAACTCAGACTGAAGCATGAAGCAGCAGACAAAGGGAGTTGTCCATGGTGTTGAGTATCATGCACACTGGCAGCTTTACTGGGAAATAATATTAATGAAACAACATTTTCTTTTTCAGTGACATCTATGACAAACTTCCAGCAAATACATTTAACACTGATTTTTACCTTTCAGCTAAATTAATCATCCATTGAAGCGTGTGTAAAGCAAAATAATTTGTATCTAAACACCCTATACATGTTATAAAAGGATGGGGTAAAATGTGAAAACTTTGGAAACCATGCTGAAAACTGGATGACTAATTGCTAAGTGATAAACATCCATTAAAACATACACATTAAATGGGGGAAAATGTGATAAACACACATAATTCCTGGGGGAATCAGGCATTATCCAAGCATTTAAAAAAGCACCTTTATTATAATATCTCAATCACCAAAAAGCATTGGCTTAATCATTTAAAAATCCAATATATTTTGACCACTGGTGATTGACAGTTAAACCAATCAGAGAAAGACAAGGCAGGCAAATGTCTTCAAAAGAACTTGCAAATAAACAACTATGTTGTGGCCTCACTGATATATCAAATTCTTTACCATGCTTATATTTGATGTGATTATTTTTTAAACTTTGCCTCTGTTAAATAATGAAGCCATAGATACAGAAGGATGTTTGAAGATAAATAGAGATATCAACAAATTCTTGAAATAATTTAGAAATCCATGTCTGAGACAAATGATTTCGCACAAATTGTTGTTGCTGAAATACTTATGCCCATAATTCTCAGCAGTGTATTACAGATCATGTTGGCAACATTTATAGGAAATCGCAAACCCCCTACTCCAGAAATGATGACACATTGAGTCCAGAGGTCTGTCAGTGAAGGAAACAGCATGTTAGGACGGACGGCTAACACTGGCTGACCTCACAATAAACAATTATCAATACTATTTTAAGATGTTAATAGAGATTTGGAGATATCCTTATACACTCTTCCTCATGTGATGAATTGCTCAGAGAATAAGACAAATTTGTAGATGGAAGGAGTTTAATTTACAAGGATAACAATGCAAAACAAAGGTGACAAGCTGGTCACAAGCAGAAGTACTTGCAGGAAATAGGAGACATTGCAAGAGAAGAGGACACCAAGTTATTAGACAAAAACACTTGTGAAAGAAAACTGAATCTGAGGTTGAGATAGCTGAGTTACCACACATGAAGCTGTAGGATACGCTGGCATTTGAAGGCTCAACACAAGATAAAAAAAGAGATCTTTCTTGCCAAAAAATTGGCTGCATTTACATTTAGCGTTTTTTCCTGAATGAAATTTGGTTTGGTTGTTAAAAAAGTCTTTGGTTCTATAACACACTGAAACTACAGAATTCTAATATATCTTAACACTGATTTTACTAATACTATTTCGTCTGTAGTATAATGCATTTCATCTAGGTTGTCATTTATGTTAACCATGCAAAGCAGAAGGATTGCCCAGCTTACATGTCTGGTCAATCCAGACATGTAATCTGCAAGATCCTTCTTAAAAAGCTCCACTCCAAAACAGTTGTGCCATGTCTGTAAACAGATTGGACCAATCAGTGTCATATGAGGAGAATGAGACAGTAGCCACGGGCTGGGTTTAGTTGTTCTAAAAGCCACTTCCAATTTTATTTATTTTATTGGAACTGGGACACATTTCTTTATTGAAAGAAGAGCAGAGAAAGCTTTTCTTGGCTGAAACATATTTTTGCTCTTCTCCTGTTTGATCCACCAACAAGCTCAACCATTTGGAAACCACTGAGGCACCTGCCTGTCGAGCCCATGCTACTTTCCAGAGCTGTGCATGCCTACTACCTCATTTGTCTTGTTGATCTGATTGGTCCATAATGAATGGGACAGACAGAACATTCATTCAGTCAGTCTCCAATATTTTTTTTAATTTTCTGCTCTCTCTGAAACACTTTGTATGGGAGCTCTCCCAGAAGGATGTGAGATATCCCATGCAATGGATATTTAGAGTCTGTGTCAGGTTACATGAGTGCTTGATTGTGTTTTAGTAATATTATACCAGTTGATATGTACTTATATGTTGGTCTAGTAATACTAAAATGTATCGTGTGTGTGATTTTAGATGGAAATAAATGAATGGAATTAGTTACTGATAGTGTATTTATATTGCAGCCCTTGCCACCAATGTGTGAAGAAAGTCAATGGATGCGAATGGAATAAGTGTAACCTGTGGTGTAAAAAGAACTTTATAAGCCATTAGAGTAATCAGATGACAAGCTCAAGTCCACGACACCATTGTGTGTAATCTTATAATTGATTTTCAGGGAGGAAAAAGCTAAACGTTAAAAATAAACAGGCCAGAAAAAGGCAGTGAGTGGTCTGAGAAGATTTAGAATTGTGTTGAAAAGGTCAGAACTTTCTGGAGTTACAGCAATAGATTGCTCACACATTGATCTGACAAAGCATCACCTTGTGTTTCTTGTTTTAATACTGACTATTGATTGACTGACCTTCATTTATATAAATGGACTCCACCCTCGATGTAGCCAGCATGGATTATTTCCACTTATATCTGTTTGTCAAAGCTCTTAGAACCCCAGGCTTGTCAATCAATAGTCAGAACTACACAGGGATATTTCGATCCGCATCGGTACGTCATGAAAACAGTGTTAGGTGTTTGAGCTTCATTCATACTGTGGCTTGAGAACAAGAGCTCTGTGTTGTGATGCATACACCTGCAGTATGTCTCTCAGTGTTTTTGAGCTAATGTGTGGTTGACAGTGGGCTTTTATTAAATGTTTAGCTTTGCCTGGACACAGTTATGGAAGTTACACATTACTCAAACAACATTTTCTTGAATAGGACAGCATAAAAGTCAAAGAACTATCTGAGAAGTGAAAAGTAGGCACTGATATTTGCTCTAGTACCCTCTGCACAGGAACCCAGAATCTAGGGGGAGAAAGAAGTTTGATGGTGAAGTAAAGAAGCTCCAACTAGGTCAGAACTATTCCTGGTCTCCCACCATATGCTAAAAGGTGCTCCAGTATACTGGTGGCTGTGAGTAGAGGAATATCAATGCAGCTGCAAATTCATCAGCTGGCACTTGGGGTACACACACCTCAGGGTGTTTGCTGCAGTGCAGCCGGGTCCAGCAGCTGGTCAGCCACCCAGCACTCTAATACTGGGCCTGGCTCATATCCAGTCTCGCAGAAAGGACACAGCCAGCATGCAAATATCACAGGCTACCTGGATTTCTAGGTACAGGCTTAGCTAGAGCTTATTTTAAATCAATAAAGACGGAAAAGAGTAACGCACTGAAATAACTCAATTTCTGTTTAAACCTGGCAATAACCAGTAGCACTGCTGTTTCCCTGGTTTTTCTTGTGTTCAGTATTGAAAAAAAAAGTAGTTTGGATCAGATGAGACTGTACGAGTCTATAAATGATACGCTGGAACACAGGGCCACAATGTGGAACACAAGCAGGTTGTGTGCAGAAAGGATGAAGAGGCGGCTCATGCATTTTTATCTTTTTAATACCACGCAGGAACTTCATCTTGCAGCTGTAAAACTCATGAATACAATGTGTAAGAGAAGAGCAGAGAGAATTCTTAGGGGAAAATGCCCCTTATATTTAATCAAAAGAATGGAAAACATGAACATATCCCTGCACACAGTCAAAGGACACGTTAACATTCTCATACATGTAAGCATGATATGATACAGCCAATGGAAGTTTACCTGAAAGGAAAGATGTTTTCGTTTTCCTTTCGGACCCTAAGTGCAGCTCAAGGACTTGATATCTTAAACTGGAGGTTGAGTTGGGCAGTAGATACAGTTGGCATCAAAGGGAAGGTCACATCCACCTCACACTGACAGGGAAGCAGATCGTTGACCCCAATAAGTAGGAGCTGCTGTGTTGCCTTCTGCTCTACAAATAAACTTACAAATCAGAATCTTTTATATTCAAGTTTTATATTCACCCAGTCAAAGCCAAGTAGGACATTTTAGCTGCATGCCATCTGGTCATGGGATCCACAATCTAAACAGAATCTAGATGGATGGGCCCTGATGTCTGGGCATGTGAGAAATAATATTTCATGAAGTCTTCTTTATGTACAATATGTAAACTCACAATTTCTGTACCAATTCACACATCCTCATCACAGCTGTTCTCTAATGCTGCCATCAAGTTTTAGTACTCAAAAAGAATAGCACTTGGACTTGGAAAATGTAATAAAAAAACAAAACAAGCAGAAAAAAAACATTAAGTAAGTATTATTTGTTACATATTTTGACTTTTCTTATGGCATAAATATGACCATGTAGTGTATATGGAGGCGACTGTGGCACAGTGGGTAGAGTTGGGTGTCAGAGTTGTGGGTTCAATCCCCAGCTCCTGCAGTCAAATGCTGATGTGTCCTTGGGCAAGACCCTTTACCCCAGTTTGCTCCCACCACTTTGTCGGTGGCATGTAAATAGGCATGGATGTGACTAAATGGATAGGTAACACCAGTTCTCCATAGTATCCCATCAGTATCCAGCATATATTGGAATTAGGCTCCTGTAAACACGTGAAAACATAGAGATCTATGTGTGACTGGATTTTAGTTTTGGACTGTTGAACAGTTGTTCACTCTTTCCTGGCTTGGTTTAATCTGAGCAGGGCAAATACAGATATATATAAAATAATATAAATATATATATATATATATATGACAACACCAGTCTTGATGGGGAATTACCCCATCCCTCTAACGCTACAATTATATAAATCACAGAACAGTTCATCTCAGTACAGTTGTTGTTAGCCGATGTCACTGCCTCCATTGAAAGTTAACAGCCAGCTACGTGCTGTGTTTTGATTCATTGTGAAGTAAATTTCCCAAATCTATGAGCCATGGTGGCCTACAGGTCATTAAAAGTGTAAAAACAGAGATATTTGTACCAGAAAACAGTAAATTGAATCCCCAACTTCTATCTATTTAATCTGTCAGGCAGCTGTGCTCTGACCAGAAGCTGAAGCCACATCCACTCCCGAGAAAAAAGAAATGTCATGAGTGGGTGTGGCTTCAGCTCATTCAACTTACATGTTTTTTATGGTGTAATGGACTTAACGTCCTGACTGAGGCCTCAGACTGACTGTGTATAAACCAGGCGATCAAGTTTAGGTGTTTTGTTCATTCACCTTTCTGTGTAACTAATAGGCTGCACTATCAGGCGCTGCTGATGTGTTGCAATGTGCAAAATCAGGTAAATCCACCCACATTATATGGCTGCATGCGCTGAGTACTCGAAGCACAGACAAGAGAAAGAGTGGAGCGTGAAGAAAAGGAGGGGAACAGTTGTGTGGTTTCCCCTGGTTTGTCATAAATAGCTGTGACTCAGTGTAGAACATTTCAGCTTTTAAGCATTAGCATTGGATTTTAAAATCTGGGTGTTTGCAGCATTGCAGGCTAGGCGAAAGGATTCATTTTACCTCATGAGACACCCCGACCCCAACTATGACTGATAGAATGATCCAGTGACCAAAGTTCAATCAGAGAGTTTTGAACACAGCTAGATGGTTGCAGGTGTTGATTCTGAAGTGCAGGAAAAAGTACATAAGCAAATGAAATATTCAGAGAGAAGTTGTCTTATGAACACACGTGAATCTGTGGCCCTCAGTGTTCTAACACATTGGTAGACTGAAAAACACAATGAAAAGTAACTGAAGAATCAGATATGTGTGCACTGCAGGCTGATGACTTGGTGGAAGTTAGGTGAGCCAGCTGATGCAATGATTACAAATGGAGGAGAAGGTGAGGAGCACTGAGGATTGCAACACAGGGACAAACAGAGAGAATACAGGAAACACAATAGATGAATACAGGGAAAGGGGGCAACTTTCTAGTCAAGACCTGGACCAAGACAGAGACTGCTTGGAAGGTCAGGGCACAAACAGCCTATGAAGTTATGCTTTGATCATGTTAAAAAAAGGAATTTCTTAGTGACTATTAGACTTCATATGTAGAGATTATTGGTGCAAGACTTTCTATAAATAAAATAAATAATAATGGCAGAGAAATCTCAGTACGTTTGCCCTAAAAGCAAAAATCATCAGGTACAACTCAGCTGCTATGCTCAGCTGGATGTTAACACCTGGCTTTGCTCCTCTTTTACCACTCAAGATTCACAAATGGGTTTGGTTGGCCACAAATATGTGAAGAAATCCATGAATGTGTGTGGCAATGTTTTGTTTACCCTGAGCTCAGGCTTAAAGGCTAACCAAGGCTAACCTTCATCCAGCCTCGCTGGTCACCTGTTGGTGGGAACTGAGGAGTCATTCAATAAAACCAACAACCCACAATTTTCAAAAAGATGTACGAAAAGTCACTCTTCTGAAAATAGTGAAAGCTTTCACTGAATTGGTTATTTCATCATGGAAATGTTTGAAGCTTACACAAAGACTCTGATACAATGGATACAAAAGCAGACTCCTGCAGAGGTGTTCAAACAGACAGCTCCTTTATCAGTCCAAAGTCAGTGCACAGTTAGACAAAATACTTGGTAGACAAAAAACAGCAGGTGAGGGTAAAGGCTGGGTCAAAAGACAAGTAAAAGATCGTACATGAGGGTTGAAATGCAAGAGAATGCGAGAATGAAGTTAAGGATGGAAACACTATAAACTGGCAACATGAGGGGGGCACAGCGGGGTTAAAAATGCAGACAATCAGGGGATAGGGCAGGTCATCAGGGCAAGGGCTGACACAGAAGGTAGGAAACATGGGAAGCAGAAAACAGAGACATGAAACAGAAAACAAACATGGATAAAACAACAACAACCTGACTAACAACCCATCCATTTTGGCACAGAAAGCTTCTTCAGGAAACTGTCTTGGCATACAAAAGAAAGATGTTTTTGCAGCTATGCATGCGTTTTGATGATCAATCCTTGTTATTAAGATTTCCATGATGACAGTCAATCCAATGGGTTATACAATGTCAGCAGCTGTAATTGGGAAATTAACAAATGCTACGTTGAGTCCAAAAAAATGTCTACATGTAAAGTTGAAGAGTTTAAAAAATCTGATGGGGAAATGGTGTTAGACTCACCTCCATCTGAAGCTGGAGGACCAGAGTTAATTCTTCCAGATATGTGTTCAGTCCTTCTCTGCTTCGTCACAGCAATCAAGCCAATAGGTTTCATTTCAGTCAATGAGAGTACTGCAGTATGTCCTAAGCAGATATGCAGGACTTTCTGGGTTCAATTTAGCACAGAGGGATTTCGAGTGAGGCAGGAAGTTCTGTGAAACCAAACTGAAATATAATCGGGGGTAGCCGAGTCAGGCGTCAACAGGTCAAACAAAGGGACAAGACGAATAGACATTTGGTCTAAATCGTAAATTCCAAACTAATTATAGTAAACTGATCAAGTGCATGTATTTATAAATATGTTACTTAATCATAGCAGAAGCACAACAATCCAAATGAAAGAACAACAAAAGAGACAAATCCAAACCCCAGGTCTGGTGGGGTGAGCAGTCCTGGAGTGCTGCTCAATGCTGAACACTGAAAACACAGTTGGACAGCACTGAGCACACAATCAAACTGCAGCACATCTGGAAGTCAAGAGTCAGAGAACCCTGCATGAAAGGTAAGACTGCCGTCATTTAGCTACTTGACCCTGTCTTGCTAATATCTTAAGACATGCAGATCCAAGTTAACATTGCAAAGCAGATGGATACGCCCGTTTCCTTGTTTTTCACTGGCAAATCCATCTTGCAAAGCTCCCATCTAATCCATTTGGATCCCGTTAGAAAGTGACAGGGCCAATCAGCGACGAGGGGCAGTACTTTCAGGCGCAGCAGAGTCGTGACGTAAACAAGCAGCAGCAAGAGGCCAGTGCAATTATGGCGGAAGAGCTTAGCGTGGATGCTGCTAAAGTGCCAGTTTTATCAGAACTTGATGACATTTCTTTGTTCAAAGAAGAACAAAGAACAGCAGTGAGTTGTTTTCTTTTCAAAAGCGACAAATGTCGAGTACTTACATGTCTATAGTCGCCATGTCTCGTGTTATTCCTTGGTAGCTTCGCACGCGCAGCTCAATGGCAGCTACGACACGTGTTTTGTTGCTCTAGTTGGCCCGTAGAGATGTGACAGATAGAACATTCATCCTATCACACTCCGAGATTTTTTCAAATCCTCTGCCTTTTCCCAAACGTTTCCTATTGAAGCTTTCCCAGATGGATGTGTTAAATACATCCATCTGGCGTGTCAAGTTAGATCCAAGTGGCATTGTTTCCCAAAACTTACAGTACAATACTACTCTGTACAGTTGGTTTGATGGAGAATATTTAATGTAAAACCCGGCCGTACAGTAAGCATACTTCTCTCAATGTAAAAGTTAGCTAATTTGAAAAGACATAAAATGCACATATTTTAGTCTGTTTGTGTGTGTGTGTCTGTCAGACCTTAACATCGATGTTGAACTCCACTCTTACATGTTCCATCTTTGTTCAGTTTTATCTTTACAACTGCTATGTGACAGCAGAACATGCCACCGCACGCAGAAAACTAAACACCTCCATCAACCTATTGTGTTTTCTGTTGGCGTCTGTGAGATGTGACCAGGATCTTTAATTAAGTCTGCAGTGTCAGGAGGGGGATGTCCATATTACTCCTCTGACATTTCAGCTCCACTGATATGGAAACCAGAAGTGCAGAGATTCCATTAAGTGTGCAGGGTGCGTGGCGGCAGAACACGGGGCACCCGCGGGACTCCTAAAGTGGCATTTCCATGGTCTGTCATATCCTCTCTGGTTAAAAAAAAAATGTGTTAAGTTCATCGTAAAGAGCTCGGTACTGTCGAATAAACTGTAGAGTTTAAATAATATTGAGGGACAGGGATGGAGATAATAACAACAAAAAATTGGTTTTCAGTAGTGTTTTTTAAATCAAACCCTCTCAGGGCAATGACAGACTTTATTGGAATAGAGATATAATAAGTTCTTCATTAATGAGAAGTCTTCACTACATAAATCTATCAGGATCATATATTAAAGTCTTGTTTATTTCCATACAAGATGGTATTCAAAGCACAAACTCTACCCAGACTCCCACAAAGTGCAGCACACCTGACTGAGCTCTTCATCATTTGCTTTTCCAGCCTGACTGCCTCATTAGAGAAATGCTTTCCTCACAGCTTCCATTAAAGCATAACAGCACCCGATTTCAGCTCAATTTAGAAATCATTACATCCTCGGTACCAAGGTTTGAATATTTCAATTTGAAAATGTCTCACACCGTATTTTCTAGAACGCTTAAAAACACACTCATGATTAGTGGGTTTCAGAGCAGAAAGGTTGGATAAATGGATGTAGGGGCGTATGCAGAGGTGGAGGGACTTAGATGGAGTACAGACATAGGTATAGCTGGCATAAGTATGTTTACATACTCACACACGTCTGATCAGCACATTTATTCCTCTATGAATTGTATCTACAACTAAATTAGATTAATGTATCCTACACTTTTGAAGTTTGTTTTGTTTTAATTTAGAAAAGATTTACCAGTTTCCTCCAAATACTTCATGACTAGCCTATTTTGGTATAAACTATCAACTTAAGATTGCCATACTGTATTAACCCATTAAAGCCTGAAAACACAAATTATAGCCAGAAAATTCTATTTTTTTTGGAACTGAAATTTTTATTTCACTTTCTACTGAAATCCAAATCCAATCCTCTGCAGTTAGATGGTCCGAGAGATTTCATCTTTGCTGTCCACTGTAAATGATATTATGATAAAGTGGAAACATTTGGGAGCAACAGCAACTCAGATTACAGACGACCACTGATTCCATAGATGAAGAGTCATGAGCTTCTGCTGGCATTAATGTAAGCACAAAACCTTTGCAGAGGGAGCTTCATGGAAGGGGTTTCCATGGCTGAGCAGCTGCATGCAAGCCTCACATCACCAAGTCCAATGCCGAGCATGCCATGTGGTATAAAGCACACTGACACTGCACTGCGGAACAGTGGAAATGTGTTCTGTTTGACAGTCTGATGGGTGAGTCTGGGTTTGGCAGATGCTGGTAGAGCGTTACCTGCCTGACTGCATTGTGCCAACTGTGATTGGCGAAGGAGGGGTAATAGTATGTTTTTTTTTTCCAGTAAAGGGCACTCTTAATGGTTCAGTATGCCAAGATATTTTGGATAATGCTATGCTTTCAACTTTGTGGCAACAGTTTGGGGAAGGCTCTTTTCTATTCCAACATGACTGCTCCACTGTGGACTGATGAGGATTGATGAGTGGGTTCTGAGATGGGGTGGTAAATGTGTTGACTAGTTAAATTTCAGGAGAGGAGGCCCCTGCCACTCCATGCCAACCCCTGATCATGCTGTCTGTATGGCAGCATAAAGACTCCTCCTGTTTGACCTGCTTAAGTTATCTGGAAAAACACCTATTTTTCTGTCTTATGCTGCTAATCAGTAAACAAAAATACTATTGTCAAGAGGAGCTGGTTTCTCCAAGGCAACACTGTGTGCCACCTCACTGGTATGAAGCTGAAGTGAGATTATCCGGTTATCTGCTCATGATATACGTTACCACTAAACAGCAAAAAATTGCAGAATAAAGATTTCTGGGCTGCCACTTTATTGGTGGCTAAGGAGAGGATGTTTTGGAGTATGTAAAGATGAATTCTTTCATGTCTCTCCCTGAAATGAAACAGCAGACCTGCTGGTAGCTTCTCAAAGGAAACAGCACAGAATTACAGGTATTCTTCAAGGCTGAGTGTCCTCATCATTTCATTGAAACAAGAGCCTTCATTTGCTTGTTTCATACCTATGGCTTCAATTGTTTTCCATCTTATTGTGTATCTAAGGCATGTTTACTTTTAAAGATGTTGCATAGCAGGTCAATAAAGTGTGTCAATATCACAAGCCTCCTGCTCAGGGTCTCCAACATTCCTACCGTGAGGATAAATTTATCACCCTGCCCTGTTTTTACATGGGAAAGCTCCGCCTAGGTTAAAAAATGGGCTGCCGGCTCAGCGTCCTAAATTTCACTGGGCCTTGACAGGTTGATGCCATATTTACTGTGTGAAATATAATGCACGGAGATGTGGCTATTAGAATGGCTGTAGCTCTTTTTGATCAGAGGCCTCTGCAGCACAGAGCTGTCAGCAGAGCTCTGTGAGTTTTTTATTCAGTCAAAGATTCACAGTTCATCCGGGAGCCAGGGTAACAGACAGATGGATCCTGCGGGGTTCATGTACACGAGTCAGACACCAAAGAGCTCAATAGGTCTGGATGTTTCTGCTGCAGTGCTTCACTTACTCTTTCTAACAGGCCTTTTCAGAGTGAGAGCGGTGATGAGCACACGCTAAACTTTTTTCCCTTCTGTCAGATCTTTTATGCTTAAATAAGACAACATCAAACATCTTAAGAATTTGTGACCTTGTAATTACGAGGTTCTATCTGCAGTCTGAGAGGCTTTCAGACACTGAGCTTCACACCGTTGGTAAAACTGACTCACAGTTAATGTTTCTTTTATTTGTCAAAGAGCTGACAGCAAAATGGCCCTTTTGAGACACCGTTTCACAAAATCCCATTATTTTTTATGTTTTTTCTGCTGTTGCTGGTGTTTTGCAAATTGAACCTCTTGAAATAATGAGTCGTTGTTGTGAAATGATCAGATTTGATAGTGTGTTGCAGGGATGACGTGTTTTTATGAGCCATCCTGAAAGTTAGCATGACACAGGTTGCATCAACCGAAAGTCTTTGGGTTTTTCAAGAATTTTCAAGGCATCAACACACTCAGCAAAAGTATTAGGTTAATATTAGACCAAAAAGGAGATGCAAAATACCACTAAGTTTCCAGCTTGTATTTCATCTAAATGCTGGTTCAGACTTCATTGAGCCAAATTTGACCTGATTTCGCTCTTGCACCCCATTATCAAACATCGGGCCTGAATGTGAGCTTTAGGAACAACAAACCTCTTTAAGAGTGACATATTTCTATGTATCAGTCTATTTATGATATTTGTTATTCATCTATTTTCTTATGTGAATATTTTATGGTCCTTCACTGACCTCTGATTGATGATTTAAAATGTTCAGTCATGGACGAAAGTATTGGCAACCCTGGAATTTTTTTCAGAAAATGCACCATTTCTCCCAGAAATTGTGGCAATTAAAAATGTTTTTGGTAAACACATTTATTTCATTTATGTGCATTGAAACAACACAAAAAAGCAGAAGAAAAAAAGCCTAAATTGACATAATTTTAAACAAAACTCAAAAACTTGGCTGGACTAAATTGTTGGCACCCTCAACTAAATATTTGCTTGCACATCCTTGGGAAAAAAAAAAAACTGAAACCAATCACTTCCTATAACCATCAACAAGCTTCTTATACCTCTCAACTGGAATTCTGAACTCTTCTTTTGCTCCAGGTCTCTCAGATTTGAAGGCTGCCTTCTTGCAACAGCAGTTTTGAGATTTCTCCATAGGTTCTCAATGGGATTTAGATCTGGACTCATTGCTGGTCACTTCAGAACTCTCCAGCGCTTTGTCTTCAACCATTTCTTGGTGCTTTTTCAGAAGCACCCATGACCTCTGATGCAGACCCAACTTTCTGACACTAGGCCCCACATTGCAGCCCAAACTCTTTTGATAGTCTCAGATTTCATGACTCCTTGCACACAGTCAAGGCACCCAGTGCCAGAGGCAGCAAAACAACCCCAAAACATCTTTGAACCTGCATTTGACTATAGGTACTGTGTTCTTTTCTTTGTAGGCCTCATTCCATTTTCTGTAAAAGGTAGAATGACGTGATTTTCCAAAAAGCTCTACCTTAGTCTCATCTGTCCTCAAAATGTTCTCCCAGAAGGATTTAGGTTTACTGAGGTACATTTTTGCAAACACCAGTCTGGATTTTTTGTGTCTCTTTGTCAGCAGTGGGGTTCTCCTTGGTCTCCTGCCATAGCGCTTCATCTCATTCAGATGATGACGTATGGCTGACACTTTTGCACTCTGAGTCTGCAGGACAGCCTGAATTTGTGTGGAAGTTGACTAAGGGTGCTTTCACACTAGGGGCCCGGTCCCGGATCCAAGTGCACTTGAGGCCAAAGTCCGGTTCGTTTGGGTAGTGTGAATGCAAATGAACCGCGCCTGGGCACAGGGCCTGGGCCTGCTTGGGGAGGTGGTCTCAGGCACGATTCAAGTGGACTCTGGCACAGTTCGGATGAGATGTGAATGCAACCACGCTTGGATACGGGACAGAGTGTTGTATCAACTTTATGACATCATAGTAAAAGCTAAACTTCTTTAAACAGCGTGGCAGTTTGTTCAAATTTTTCCTCAATAAAGGGTGGAAATCATCAGAATCCGGTCAATAAATGGCCTGCTGTGACTCACCTTACGGATGAACACGGGTTGGAGTCCGTGAGAGGAGATGCAAAGGCAGTAAAAAATCTCCTTTCACCTCAAAAACCGCTGTATCCGTGCAGCGCGAGCCCATTTAATCCTCTGAGCTGCACGTAGATGTGCAGATACGAAGAGCGAAGTTGCCGGCATCTTAAAAGTGATTTTAATCATCCATGGCTGCAGGATGGACTTTTTGCAAGGTCAAAACAAAAACAATCTTCTTCTTCTTTCTCCTCCTTTGCAGGGTTATAAATCAGCTACGTGCATACCGCCACCTGTTGTTTCAGACTGAGTAAATATGCAAGTGTGCCCAGGCATAGTTCGATATTGCTAGTGTGAAAGCAAGCCTGCAGGGGAAGGGAAAGGGGAAGGAATTGCGCCGCGGCGCGGTTCGAATCAACTGGGCCTAGTGTGAAAGCACCCTGAGGATGTTTCTCCACCATTCTAACTATCCTGCGTTGCATTCTTTTGTCAGTTTTTCTCTTCTGTCCACATTCAGGGAGATTAGCCACAGTTCCATGGGTTATAAACTTCTTGATTATATTACACACAGTGGACAAAGGAATTTCAAGATCTCTGAAGATGGTCTTGTAACCTTGAGATTGTTCATGTTTTTCCACAATTTTGCTTCCGAAGTCCTCAGACAATTCTGGGCTCTTCTTTCTCTTCTCCATGCTTGGTGTGACACACACAGGCACACAACACAAAGGTTGAGTCAACTTTTATACATTCTAACTGGCTTCAGGTGTGATTTCTATATTGCCAGCACCTGTTTCTTGTCACAGGTGAGTTAAAATGAGCATCACATGTTTGAAATAAAATGATTTACCCACATTTTTAAAAGGGTGCCAGTAATTTTGTCCAGCCCAATACTTTCGTCCATGACCATATCAGTCAAATGTAGTGTGTTGTAAACATACAACCATGCATGAGCTTCAAATGAGTTGCCCTTTTAAGATCAGTAAAGTTGTCTCAATCATCCAAATGCTCCAAGGACTACCCCAAACCCCAATTTAGCATGATTTTCCTTGCATCTTCTGTCTAGTCTGACATGCTGACCTGGTGCCAACGATGTATATCCTGGCACTGACCAGTAGGATAGAATCAAATACAACAACACATTAAACACATCTTTGTAACTTCACTTTACTGTGGCATTATACAATTTCCTGAACCTCACAGTTCAGAGCACATAGTTGGATGACAACAATCAGATAATGCAGTACATTAATCTAGGTGGCAGTAATGCTTGTTATTGTTTGTGAACTGCTTTTATTTTAGTTATTGGAGTGTGATAAGTTGAACCAGGCATCTGTTCTGGTTGGTGGGTCAATTGCATTCTCAATGCAAATTAACTGCTCCAGGGATTACACCATCTCTTCTAAGCGATCGAGGCTGGATTGTTTTGTTCCAAGTTAGAGTTTGATTGCTGAGTTCACTTAAAATGGCTATAAAAAGTATTCACCCCCTTGGATGTTTTGCCTTCTTATTGATTTGATAAATATAAATTATCATGTTGACATAATTTTTCAATTATGTCAACATGAGTCTGAGTTGCTTGGAGTGTTCCTTTGTCTTCGTGATGTAATGGTAGCCAGGAATACTGATCAACCAGTGACTGGACCTTCCAGGTACCTTAGAGGGAGATCTCCAGTTGCGGCTATTGCCCCTAATTCCCACAAATTGTTATTTTAAATAAATGTACTGGACTTTTAATTGAGGTTAGAATATTACAACTGTGTTTGGTAGAACTCTCTTTCACTTGAGAAGAACAAAAACACAACCTGGTTCAAATACCAATGAAAGGAACAGGATGTTCTCCAGCCTAGATTCAGCTCCATTGTGCCCACTGACAGTGACGGAAGCCCCGATCCTTCCTGTAAGAGGATCTTCTAATATCTCTCAGCCTGCTGATGACTGTGCCCTTTCTTCCCCATTTTCCCCATTGTGTCCAATCCACAGATTCGATTTACAGGCCTTTAAAAATGATTCAAACTTTTACTGCACCGCTCACTGAACAGAGATGAAATATAGAAGGAACAAGACAGACATATTTTATTTGAAAGTTTTTCAGGCTTCTAATGTCACAGCTGTTACACAGTGCAGGGTCAGACTTTCATTGTTTTTCTTATCAAACTCCACTTTATTTCAGACTGTTAAAATACATTTGTTTTTGTTTTTTTTCAACAGTGAAAATGAGTAGTCAGGTTTTTAAATGACAGTGATATATAGTAGATGGTCGGGTTTAATCATCACACCGTGTTCTGTGTTCTCGCTCCCTCTCACCTCCTTTCTCCACATTAATTGGATAAAACATAGAGAGACCAAAGCAGGCAATTTGTCTCAGCTGGAAATAGTGGGAGACCTGATAGAGATTCATTTTAGAAAAGAAATACACACTTCATTTGTAGATTTTCTGTGCTGAAAGTAAGGGAGAGAAGTTTGAATGTCACCTCTAATAATCTGCTACTTCACTGTTAGATTTAAAACTTAAGTTAATCTTCAGAAAAGTATAAAAATAATAATAAGTTTGCACTTAGATATGCAGAGTTAAGGGCCAAAGTTGAACAGTAATGATGGAAAGTAAAAGTTCATCCAGTAGAAGTGGGATGTAGAGGGTTTATACCTACAGTAGATTAGCAGCTTCATTACTGAGAGAGCTGGGAGTTCATGATAGTAAAAGTCAGATGAAGCAGTTAAAACCAGTCAATGAATTTGGATGAAATGGAAAAACGTCAGTTAGAGGCCAAAATAAAGGCTCTCCTTTCTTACATCATGAAAATGAAGGAGTCGTTGGAGGTAGAGCAACAACCCAATCCTGTAAGTGTCATGATCCTTGAATCTGATTTCTTGTGTTTTTCCTGTGTTTAATTGGTGTGTTTCATGTTTGGTTTATTCCCTGTGTTTCATGTTTAGTGTTACTCCCTGTGTTTGTATTTGCTCCCTTGCTCCCTCTTAGTGTCTCATGTTGCTTCTCCTCCTGGTCCAGTGTTCTTGTGTATTGTAAAGTGTTCCATGTTTCCTGTTTAATTTTGTGGTTGCCTTCCCTTGTGTTTGATTCCAGTTTTGCTTCCTGCTCCAGTTTCCCTCCTCTGTGATTACCCTCACTAGTTTCACCTGAGTCTCGTTATAACCACACCTGTTTCTCCTTGTGCAATCACTCCCTGTGTATTTAAGTTCTATGTTTCTCCCTGTTCTTTGTCAGTTCGTCAGATGTCTTCCCTGTTGTTACTCCTTGTTGATACTCCTCGTGCCTTTCCTTGTTCTCCTTGTGGATTTTACTTTGGTTTTTGGACTTTGAGTTTTGATTCCAGTGATTTAGTTTTCAGTAAGTTAGTTGTTTGATTAAATCCTTTTTGAGTTTATCTGCATTTTGGGTCCTCCTTTTGAGTTTTTCCTACAAATCTGACAGTAAGGGTGAGTAGTGCCAGTTGGGGCAACACACCCTGGTCTACTACCCCCTTTTTCTGAGCTATTTCTTTAGCCTTTCTCCATCTTTCTAGTTTCTCTTGTGCAGTTCTTTATCAGGTGTCATGTTGTGGTCTTGTTTGTAGGGGCAATTAGGGGCCATGAGCTAGGGTAGCTTGTATCAGCCTTGTCACTACCTGGAGTGAGCTAAAGGTTAGATCACGGGCCATCAATTAAAATCATACTGGGTCTGTTTTTGTCTGGTGAGAGCTAGCATGGAGAGGGATGAATCTGGGATGCCAAAGTTCACTGCCAGACCCCCTTGAGGATTGATGAATCAACTGTGAAAGGAGGCTCCCACTTGAAAACCCCTGAGATGTCTCGGCTCTTGTTGCCCATCTGTCTGCATAATTGGGCTGGGAGGGGTGGTGAGGGGCCATGTGGTCAAGCAGGTAGCAACAGCATTGTCACTACCTGGAGCTTGAGTCTTGAAGGTGGTAATGCTGTGGCAACTCAGGACCATGGAGTCGGTTAGATCAGCCTTTCTCAACCAGCGTGCCATCTGGCATCATCAAAATGATCTCAATTCAACCAAGAATGATTAATGTGCAGATCATTAGCTATCCCATCATAAATAATCAAAACTGCCTCATTTGCCCTTTTCCTGAAATCACTTCGACATCAGTGAATGAATAGGCTTACATTGGTACCAACTGCACAAGAGTTATGCAGTTATATTCAGTTTGACAGATCTGCTGAAATGCATCAAAGTGTATTTTAATGTCTCAATTTTAATTGTATTAGTATTATGAGTGCCTCATCTTATTACTTCATTCAGCATTCATTTTATCAGTACATTATGTCTGCGGGAGGGCTTGAGACTTTTCCAAATTTTAAAGGGTGGCTTGAAAAAAAAAGGTGGAGAAATGCTGCACCATGTAACTTCTGAGCAGGGGCATAACTGAGATTAAGGTTTCTTCACAGAGTATTTGGGCTGTTATTTCAAGCAAAGAAACACAGCCATACCTTCATCTAAACCAAGATTTTACCCCCTTTCTTGTCCTCGTTTTTTAAAGAAATTTGGTCTGGAACTGTAACACAATGATTTGACTTGCCAAGCCTACTGCTATTGCAACCCAGAAAATGTATTCCTGTGTGTGTATATGTATGCAGTATGTATTTACAGGTGCAGCTAAAAAATAGAATATCATGAAAATGTTCGGTCTATTCCTGTGATTTAATTCATGAAGTCAAACTTTCATATTTTCTAGACTGCTCATTACAAAGTAAATATTTTAAGACTTAATTTTTTTAATGTTTAGGATTACAGCTCACAAAACTCCGCTATCCCAAAATAGAAGAATATCACAAAACATCAATACAAAAAAATATTTGTGCTACAGAAATGTTGACCTTCTGGAAAATTAAGCTCATTTATGCACTCAATTTTTGGTTGGAGCTTCTTCTTCCGTTTAACATGACCCTGCACTGGCATAGCATCATCGGAGCATCACCGGACCATGAGCTGAGGCAAAGGGGCCATTGTGTTTTTCTTTTTATCTCAAAATACCAGTAAACTTGGTGTGCCAGTGGTCGAGTGGGTTCAAGTCCGGCCCATGGCACTATTTCCTGCATGTCTCTCCCCGTTCTCTTCCCTGTTTCCAACTCTATCCACTGTCCTATCCAATAAAGGCAAAAAAGCCAAAAATAAATCTTTGAAAAAAAAATGCCAGTAAACTCTAAACCCTAGAAAGTTTTATATGGGTGTGACTGCATGTCCTCCAGTGGATGAAACAATCCTTTCCATACCAGTGATTTTGTGTCAGCATATCATCCCCCTCCTCTCCCCCCAACAGTTTTGTCTATCACATCTACACCCATTGTGTGTGTTGCATTTACCTGCCAAGGCAGGGGGTGTGGCATGGAGGCAGTCAGCCTGTGGCACTGCTGAGTTGTTATGAAGCCCAGGTTGCTCTGATAGCAGCCTTCTGCTCACCTGTGTTGTTGAGTCCGGTGTCTCTCATCTCCCTTCTGACAATAGCCCAGAGATTCTCCTTAACATTCAGGTCAGACCAGTTGGCTGGCCCAACAAACACAACAAGCAAACCAGTTTCTGGTGGTTTTGGCTTTACTGTAGGCAGGGCCTAAGTCCTGCTGGAAAAGGAAATCAGCATCTACATAAGGCGTCCAAGGAGATGGAAGTATGAAGTGCTCTAAAATCTTCTAGTAGACGGCTGACAGCATTGACTTTGGACTTGATAAAGCAGAGTGGACCAACAGCAGCAGATGGCATGGCACCTCAGACCATCACTGGCTGTGGAAACTGAAAACACTGGACTTCAAGCACCTTGGATTCTGTGCCTTTCTGAACTTCCTTCAGACTCTGAGACTTTGACTTACTCAAAATTCAGTTTATTCCGAATACTGGACTTTGGACCACTGAGATCTTTTTCTTCTTAGCCCAGGAGAGAAATGTACAATATTGTCACTGGTCCAGGAGTGGTTTGACACTAGGAACATGATGCTTGTAGCCCATTTCCTGGACCTGTCTGTGTGTGATGGCTCTTGATCCACTGACCCCAGCTTCAGTCCGCTCCTTGTGAAGACCCTCTAAGTTCTTAATTCTGCTTTGTTTGACAATCCTCTGAAGGCTGAGGAAGGCTTATCCCTGTTGCTTGTGCACCCTTTCTTACCACATTTTCCTTGCAGTCAACTTTCTGTGAATATGCATTGATACAGCCTCTGAGAACAGCCTGCCCTTTCAGCAGTGACCTTCTGTGGATTACCCTCCTTGAGGAGGGTGCCAATGATTGTCCTCTGGACATTTGTCAAGTCATCAGTCTTCCCCATGATTCTGGTTGTGTGTCCTGAACCAGAATAAGAGAATGAATGCTTTTCCTCATCCAGCCATCCATCCATCCATTTTCTATAACATTTATCCCGTTGGGGTCGTGTGGGTGCTGGAGCCTATCCCAGCTGTCATTGGGTGAGAGGCTGGGTACACCTTGGACTGATCACCAGTCAATCGCAGGATTTTTCCTCAGTGTTCTTATATTTTTGAGACAGTAGATTTTAGATTTTCATGAGCTGTAAGCCATAATAATTAAGATCAAAACAAGAGTAGTAGTAGTAATTTAAAGCCTAATTTATGCTTGTAAGAATTTAATCCATCTCAATCCTGAAGAATGACCCATCCACCTCATAGTGAACCATCTGGTAAGTGTTTATTTCTCCAGTAAAGAGAGTCGATTTTTTTTTTAATATTTGGGATGTTACAGTTACATGTTAAAGTGAAATATTTCCATCTTGAAAACTACTGATTGTTGATCTAAATATTCAGGTCTTATGTTGCATAAATATGCAGAAGGAGCATCGAAGGTTGTTCAGCCTTGCCAGAGGGCACTTCATTGTATAAACAGTAGAGTTAGTAATGCATAAATGTGTATGGAGAAAGGTGTGAGTAGGCTGGTGAAGCACAGGTAGGGAGCAGTAAACAGGTTTCATGGCCTCTCATCCAAGCATAGCAGTGAACTCATTGATCTGCTACCATGTCGAGGAGGGGCACTTGGGAAATCATCTCCAACCTAAAATGCCACCGGTGGATTTCCAAACGTAAAAATGGGCAGGGGAAATTACTGTAAAGGGAAGAGGACCCCTGAGAGACATGTCAGCATGGATTTCCTGGATTAGTGTTCAGCGTCGGCCGCACAGAGTGTTAAGGTAATTAAAAATGCTTGTAGGGCGCCGTTTCCTAATGCCAATGCTGATGTGATGTAGCGAAGGTCATCCAAGCAGACCAAACCCAGAGACTCAAATCATTAAGCTGGTGTGGTCAATGCCTCTGCATCTTTTCCTTACATCTCTTATACTGACCTGAAAACACCAGACTTTGTTACTCCAAAGTCCACCACTCGTGATTCATCCCATTAAAGTCCTGAGCAGTCAATTCACCAGCATGCTTTAATAAATGAGTCGTGAGGCAGGACTTAGCAGGAGATTGGAGCTGATTGCACCCTTGTTCTGTTCATTTGCACAGACCTTGGTTAATTGACTCCAGAGCAGCGATCCATTGGACACACACTATCTGCTGCCAGCCTCCTCCTGACCCCAGTCACGGCAGGGAACAAAAGAGCAGCACTTTGTTAAAACAAACCGTTTGTTTTAACCGTGGCATGAGCACAGGTTCTTGTCGCTATGTGAAAATCAGAGATAGGGATGAAGAAAAAAAGGAGACTGAAGGACATATTTATCTTGCACAGGTATAATGTGTAGGAAGAGTAAAAGGGAGATGAGATCAGCAGCAGAAAAGTGAGAGCTAAGATTGATGCATATAGCAGAATGTGCTTAATACAAGTCAGAAATTGATTCATAGCTCAATAAAAGGAGAAAAATGTGCAATAAATGTGTCTAATTCTCTCATGATACATAGACAGCTGCAGCCTCTTATCTTACCTGTTGTTGCATAGGATGCAAGGAACAAGCAGATAAAGCAGGAAAACAGTCACAGCAAAAATTTACCTCTGAAGTTCATTTGGTCTGGACCAATGGAAGACAATGCTCAAGTTTTTGTCTCCATGAATGGAAGTATTTTCTTGGACGATGTTGGCAGCTGCGTTATGGCATCCCTTCATGTAGGCTTTAATCCATGTCTCTAACTTTTCAGGGCTTCTGATTTAGCAAGCTAATACCAGGCATGTGCTGGCCAGTTGTGTCTTCCTGCTATCACAGCCCGGCCCTTCTTTATAAGTTTAACCCTCACTAATCTCCTTACAAGTGACTTGTTTCTTTGACTAGCCGAACTGAGCCAAGGGAAATTAGACAATAAAAGTGTCCTGTACCAACGAGGTGAGGTTCTCCAAAACATGCTACTTTTATTTTGCAGATTTCAACCAAAATTGACCTTCCTCTTGCTTATATTGCCTGTTACATATCGAGAAAGATTCACCAAATGTTGTAGTTTGGAGAACAACTTCATTAGACCAGCTCTTTTTGACATCTTGCCTTAATCAGGGGCATCAAAGAACACATTGCAACCATATTTACCAAATGTGGGCGTACACAGCTGCTAAATCAAGGTTAGGATTAAGCTCTATGACTTTCCTGTCAATTTTTGCCAACAAATGTGCATGAATTGTAGGAAAAAAAACATATGGGAGCCCTCTGTTCTCGAGATTCTCTAGAATCTTTGGAGATCATATCTACAAGCAAGTTTTAATCAATCTACAAACAGATAAAAAGTTGTGAGTTTAAGCTGTTCTAAATTTACATGGCAGCCACTGAACATCTTCTTGTCAGTAAACTTGATGATACCCCTAACCTTCTAAGGCCTGACGTAGCCCCCCTATTTTTAGTGTTCTTTTTTAAATATGATATCAAAAGAACTAATTTTAACCAAAAAAAAAAAAAATAAGGGGGCTACTGTGGGTGTCATGTTTGATAGTGGGTTGAAAATGGTGGATGCTACGAGTTGTGAGGGAGAACCCAGCGGCAAAGTTTTAGAGTGACACATGCAGCCACTGGGCAAGTCATCACCCCGAAAAGATTTGTGAAGACGCATGGAGCAGAATCTGGCCAGGCCAAAAGACTCTCGAGGGAGTGTTCAAAATTGCAAAGTTTTAATCCTTGAAAGTTTTCATGAACTAAATTTCTATGTTTTGATCAGCAAGGTCCATTCATTGTTATCGATGATGACACTCGGCAGCAACTTACTTTAGGAGCGACTAACGAGGCTTAAGCCCTGAAAGAAACACACACACACACATTACACCGATGGTCTGATTAGTCAATCCCCCTGTTAAATGACTTAGAAGAATGTGGGGGAAAAAGCAATAAAAACACAAACAACCCTGTTCCAAAAAACAAACCATGAAAGAAAGTTTTAGAGTTAGTGTGCTATTACAATTAATGCAACGTAAGATAGTATTTTTCTCAGCATGCACCATTTTGGGATGAAAAAGGACTCAGGTGCAGAGGCCTGTGTTTCTCACAGTGTTTGCAGTCAGGTGTATCAGGAGCCGCAGTCTTGTCAGAGCAGTTACAGCATGTTTTCCTCTGATCCAGCAATGGGGACTTGTGTCAAACCACAAGTGGAAGGAAATTCTTGCTGACCGTGACTCCTCCATGTCCTGTAATTTTCACTCCTCCTTCCAATCTGAAAGCGCATCACACAGCTCTGACAGTGTCGTGCGACAGTTACTGTCGGGGAGATTGAGCTCAGCAACCCCCCTCTCTCTCTCTTGAGTTTCTGCCAGGGGGGTCAAAGGCGACAGATGAGCTTGTGACAGGTGAAGCAGGCACTTGTCAGCAGTTGTGTCACAGAAACAGAGGTAACCATGACAACAGAGCAGGAACATGTCAGCTCTGGAAACAGGAACATGACCTCCACCTCATTTATCATGATTCTGCTCTGGATGTGTCCACTGTAGGAAGTGCAATAGCAAAACAAAAACCCATCTGGTGAAGAGATATTGAATGATGCTTGAATCGAAGTGGCCGTGCTGAGTCCAAATATTTTCTGCCTTTTTTAAACATGCAGCATATATCTGGATCTACAGCTTAGAGACCCACTATTTTGGAAGCAGGGCATTGGATTTCACTCATAAATGTTTTAAATCCCGCAGTATTTATGATCATCCACTTTATGGCTAATCTATAGCAGAACCATTAGGCGTGCATTAGTGAGTGAGGTATATTTGACCTAATCCTGGTCCTCATTGAGAAGTCAATAGCCTGCATTAAGCCTGCCTAAATAAAAACTATGGCCTGCTGATGTTTTTGCACCAGTCACTTGAGTACCACTCTTTCTCCACTGCCTGCTAATTGGGTCATTCATAACTTGAACATGATCCCTCTGTGACTATTTTAAACCTCAGAGGGAGAGGCAGACGGGTGGGTGCAAGAGACAGAGAGAGAAACAAAGAAATCAGACAGTCGCATTAGGAGCAGATGAATTGCTACCTGTATCCGTAAAAGTGAAAGTCGCCACTCCAAAGAGGTCCCAAGAGTAAGAGCGTCCATCCAGTAACCTCTCCTTCAAATGACTTTAAATATGATCTGAACAAGGGGTAGATTCAAGTAATGCTCCAAAAAGAGCGTATCAAATTTGTGTTTTGGTAATTGCATCAAAGCAAGAAGGAAATGTACAAAAAGTGGATTAGCAGCGCCATGAAAACAGCCTAATAGGCGATTTGGCATCCTACTGAGTGCTCTTCTGTGGTACAGGCTGCAACAAGAATAAAACTGCTTCCAATGCCACAGTGTGCCTTTTCTGCTGCTGTGTTACACACAGCTGGTGAATAAATCCAAGTTTTCACCAACAAAAGACAAAAATCTTCTCTTCTAGCTCCGGATTTTTACTATGCAGAAGAAAGAGCAGTCTGTCGGCGGGGTTCCACCTTCCCCTCTTTGACAGCTGGCTGCTACCGTAACAACCAAAGCTGCTGCAATATCGTAGCTTTGGGCGTACGCGTCTGTGTTTGTGAGATAAATTGCAACATGTGAGAGGCTCTCCACCTCTTTTGTCACTTAGTCAAACTCTTAGGCTGCTCCGCATCTGGCATCTCATCGAGGTGAACGGAGACACAAGGGCTGGGACGCCTGTCAAGAAGGGTTCCCTGAAGCCCCTCAGCCGATGCAGCTTATCACACCCTCGAGTTTGTTATATCTGTGCTTGTGGGATCTGCTGAGGAGTACAAAGAGAAACCGTCAGGAAAATGATTGCCTCCTCTTCAACCATAAGGTGTCGAGTGGCTAACTCCCAAGCAAATGTAGGGGATAGGTTTCACTGATGGAAATGTTGTCAGTGCGGGCTAATGAGAAGAGACGCCTTAAAGTGCTTAAAATGCAAATATCCTTAGCATTTTCCCCTGAGCTTTTAAATGGTATCCTGTGGTGGTTTTAGTGGTTTGAGACATTACAGGTCCACAGATTGAAACCAATTTATAGACATATTGACCCATGAAAATCACATGCAAATTGGATCACTTGTGCCCAGGTTAAGAGAGTGATCTTAGCAAAGGGTGAGAACTTTATAAATACCAAAAGGATGGCTGGACAAGGCTAACCAAGACCCCTCTTTTACTCCCTCTCTCTCACTTTTCTTCCTCAATAACTCAACCCCGACATGAATATAAATGCAGACCAGTGAAGAGCAGGGACCGAGCGCCGGTGAATGGCTTTCTGCTCGGCCTCCGACAGCAGCGCTCCCTCTAATGGGTTCAGCCTGACTGGATTCAATCATGTCCCCTGATACCCTCTGAAGAGGATGCAAATTGTCAATCAGACCTCTCTCTCCACCCTTCATGCTGCCCCGTCTTTCGCTGCCGTCTTCACCTCGTTCCCTGTGATCATCTCTCCATCATTCACCTGGCTTTTACGTCTGATTTTTATCCTCTTACATCCTTTTACGTATTAGCCTGTTTTTCTGTTGGGTCTGTCTCAGTTTGCCCGGAAGATATTGACATGAATATCATCCAAGACTGAAATAATGAGTGCAGAAAAGGTCAAATACCTGAAAAATTGGAGGAGAAACGTGCCTGTCTAGGATTCTTTTTCAGAGCTTAAGTGCTGCATGTAAGAGTCATGGCATTTCAAATTTCATAAACAGTCTCTTTTCTGTATAATAATGGCAGAATAAACAAAAGTTTTTCCATTAAAGAAAGAGCAGTTACAGGTCCACTGACTCTGTGAACAATAGGCAGCCCAGTAGAATTGAGATATGATAATTATGCTTTTGTTTAATCTAGCCTATTTAGGCAAACAACAACAGCTAGGAGGAGATGACATGTTTTGATTTGTAAAGGTTAATGCATTTATTGGATTGCCTCATAATGCAATCATATTTCATTAGCCTTGTGTAAAAGCAATCAGACTGTGAAAGCTCTTGCTGGGGGGCAGACACTGTGAGCAGAAATTTAAATATATTTCCTCTGCAGAAGATGACTTAATACAACCTGTTTAGGTTTCAGGTGCTTCCCTTCAACTGGTAGCGACTTCATCACCAGTTTCATCAATTTGTGTGGCACAATTCTCGAAACACAAGACACAAGGAATGAGCAGGGTTGGGCTTTCCTGTCTTTAGTGATCTGAGATGAATATCAAAGCGGGATTTCAGCTGGACTCAACACTTTGCCTTACCTGAGAAACACAGTAGATGGTTTCTTTCTTCAAAAGTGCCATGTCGTCTAGGATATTAGACAATCTCAAATATAAGATGGTCCCCTCTTTTATAGACTAATTTCTAGAAAAGACATTTTGAAGATTAAAAGAAGTTAATGGTTTGAATCCAGGTTAAAAGTTGCAACCTGACTTTTCATCACACCTTCACAGTTCAGTGATTTAGCACTTTTTCTTATGGGACCCATTTGGGTTCCAAGAGTCCCAAGTGTGAGTTGTTGATTTAAACCTGTACTGCTCAACAAATGATGTTCCACTCTGCAATTTCTAATCAATATCTTGCAATTTTCTTGTTAAAATGAGAGGTGAGATTATGACAAAAATGTCATAAATTTATAAAAATGATTCATAACCAGGATTCTCAAGACCATGCAAACACACTCAATGATGCTTTTCTGTAAACCACAACAACAAATGAGTTCTTCTGTACTCAAGACATCACTGGAAAGTGCAGGTGTTTCCTGATACTGTCTGTTGATTTAAGGCATTTTCTGATTGAGGCACACATTCTGACTTCTTATATCTAATTGTTGCCTGTTGATATCATGACTATGATGTGGAAACAGCCTTCTGCTGCTGTATTTGTAGTGTTGTTAACTGGCAGGGGAGTTTGTTTGATCTTTCTTTCTAAGGCTGTGGTGTGTGTTCATAGATGGAATGGAATGCTCATTAGTTCCTAGGCCCTGTCCCTGGCTCTATAGTGCAATATTTTTGAATCAGAAGAGTATAAAGTCAGTTTTTACATGCACCTTCATTTGAATATTACACTTTTTGTTTAGCATAAATTTTACAGGTGTTTTAACAGGTGTTTAATTGCAACCATCATGTCATACTGTGCATGTGTGTGCACTGTTGGCAGCACAAGACCTGAATTTAAGAGAATGATCAATGAAAATACAGGCACTTTTACACACAAGCAGTTAAGAACTGGTGCAGTTAGATGCTATATAGACCATTATAACCTCAAAACTGACATCATGACACACACAGGACCTGTTTCACAAAAGGTTGGTCTGCTTTTGTCTGCTAAACCTGCACATATTTGAAAAAAATAATATACAATCTGCACTGCAAGCACGGTTTGTCAGGGGTTCACCAGTCCCATTTCCATGCATGTAAATTAGAGAGTACTCAAAAATTTAGCAAAAAATTAGCGACAAACATCCCCTTGCCATACAAATGAGCCTTGTTAGAAATATCAACTTATTCACAAAGACCAGAGCTCATAGCTACAAGCAGTTTAACTCCATTGAGACCCATGTACCGAACGACCACAGTCTCCCTCTGTCTGTTCTATTGATGTATTTTGTCAAAATTAAGTTTTATATTTTTGGTCATACCTGAGAGTCTTTGTGGTTATTGACAGTAGAATCAATATCAGGTTGAGATTAATGAATGAGTGGGTGCTGAAAAGTATGGTACATGAAAAACGCCAAGTGGAAAGAACTTGTCTATGATGTCCCCTTATAAAGGACAGGTGATTGGAGTCCACCCCCTGTTGGCTGCAGTGGGTGCTTTTTTTCCTTCCTTAGGGATCTAGCTTTGTCCATGGCATCCTCTCTTGATGGCATGGTTGTGCTCACTGAGTCTGTTCACAGTGAAACATTTTCTCAGATGTTAATCAGTCACAGTGTTTAAGTATTTTGCAATTGCATATTCTCTATTTCCAGTTTGCTTTGTTTTTTGGGGCATTTTTTCATGAGTTAAATTCTTTTATTTTTGGTGTTGAATAATTTGGTTTAAGATGGTTGGTTATGTGTTCGAGGGCTCTTCAGGTCAACAGTGTCTCTGCAACAGCTGTCTGAGAGGGAGGCTCTAAGCAATCTCTGTGAAGGTCAGGTTTGTTATGGAGTGTGTCTGCATTTCTTTTAGATGAGTAAAACATTTCAGATGGGTGTTTTGTATTTTGATCAGTAAAGGGTACTGTCTTAATTCTGCTCTAATTTATTTTATTTTATTTTTCTTTTTTTTTTTTGACTTGGATTGACAATTGACAATTGGATTGACAATAATTTGACAATTATTTACCTTTTTTCAAACATTATATTCTGCAATGTGCAGTGTATTGCCAAGCTTGATTATTCCTGGTGTCAGTGGTGTTGGATGTTGGACTTTGTAAGCTATTATTTTTCATGTGGCCTTTGTCATGCTTGGATGGTATTGGTCATGCTATGTTGTGAGCGCCTACAAGCATAATCTTAAATCTGCACCTATGTTTCCAAATTCAGTTTCTCTCTGTCTGATTGAGATTTTTTTAACTGGAGTTTGGATGTAAGTCTTTTGTAGCCTAGATGCAATAAGTTTGTAGGTGCATATTCTGCACAAATCCTGGTCCATTCTGTGTGGATCTAGCTCATTCTGTAAAAAAAAATCCTATTTAAAACATTTTACTCAGGGTTCTGTTATACCATATTCCATACATTGACAGAGGAGAACCATCTAAGCTCATCCACTAGTTTAATCTGAAATGATTATCACATACAGATAAAATGCTGCACTGATATTCGTTATCTAAGCAGCCTTGGTTGTTGGTGAACTTTGCCTACTTTTGAGACACTTTATTTCACTTTGAGTCTCCTGTGCAGCTTTAAGCAATAGTTTGTCTGTATGAGTGGTAGCCTAGACTTTCTGCACAGTTAAGCAGCTAGATTTATTGTTGTGAATGCATATCTGTTTTAAAAGTTCATACCCCTAAAGTAAGACAACCCCTGTGCTTAAATTTGGGCCAGTACTTGAGTTTTCTGATTGTAATGCCTTAGGCTTGAGAAATTTGACCTGGTTTGATGTCTTCTCTCTGGCACACTAAAGATTTTTAAAATCATAACCCATTTTAAAATTGTATGAGACTCCACTCATGATGACAAAAAAGGGTAAATTTAACTGTTTTGTTCTTATAGTGTGTGCTGTGCAAAGAGTGTATTAACATGGCACACCACACACTAACAGGCATATTCATCGACAGCCAGTCTTCACTCTTAGAACTCATAATCTCACACAGTCACCAAAACGAGGAAAGCAACTTAATGGGAAACAAGCTAAATGTGGCTAGCTGAGCACCAGATCCTTGTTTCAGCCTCTGTGGGGTTCAACAAAAGGCCGTTTGCATAAATTCATTTACTTAAAGGTTTTGCTGTGTTTTTTACCTGAAACTAGTCCTGCCATCTTTGTGCCCCATGGTTCCTGTCTAGCCTGCCCTGTTCTGCCTGCCGACCCTACCTCCACTACAGCCAAGCTCTCTTCAGTCATCTGCTTCCTACAGTAAAACCAAATGCTACTCAGCTACTCTGCTTCTGTGCCCTGCATTTGTGTCCAACCTCACCATAACACCCTCATGTTTATATACCATTCATTGTGTATTGTGGTTGCTCATCACAGGCGTGACTTTTCTAAATGAGTCAGTAACGTCACTCATGGTGCAAAAGTGTCTAGTGCCCAAAGGCATTCTGTGAAACCTGCAGATTACGAGATGATTGTCAAATAATTTGAGTTCAACGACAAAAAACACTTAGAATAATTCATTACTGTTTATTTAAAACTAAAAATGTTTTCTATTAATTAACACAAACAGTGCTGAAATAGCTATTTTGGATTTTTAATTAACACAACATATTTTTTAACAACCTTCAACTGCACTGTAAGAAAAAATTAGTTGAGCTTACTTAAAAAAAATTATGGAAAGTTGTTGCCTCAAAAATAACAAGTAAACTACACTTGACTTGTTTGTTAGTAGTGTGCAGTACTTGTTCTACTTGAACTATTTAAGTATTCACTACTAGTTTAAAATCAGTTATTTTAAGTTCTCACAACTGAGATTCAAATGTTAATTTAAGTTTGCAGGACTTAACCTAAATCATCTACTTAGAGTGTGCAATACTTAACATTTTTAGTGCTTTGTAAACACTGATAAGTTCATAGCGCCCAAAACATCTTAGATAACTGATTACCTTAGAACATCAGCTAGTACTCTCTGTAAAAGTTTTGCAAGTTATCATTTCACCGAAGGTGGACTATCTTGTGCTACCAATTGCAACAATGGCTTTCATTGATGCTGATAACAGTATCAGCACCTCCTATGGGCGGGACATCTTTAATTGAGACAGTAACTTCACTCGTGGTGCATTTTATTTATTCATCTTATTTCACCTTTTTTTAACCAGGAGAAAACCTCATTGAGATTAAAAATGTCTTTTTCAAAATTGTCCTGGCAAAGACAGCTGCAGCAAACAGAGTGCATAAAGGTTTAGTGCCCAAAGGCATTCTGGGAAAACTGCAGATTTGCCATAACTCAAATAATATGAGTTATAACAAAAAATACTTAAATTATTTGAGTACTGTTCACTTAAAATTGAAATAAGTTCTATCAGCTCATAAAAATAGAGTTCATATCGCTGTTTTGGATTTTTAAGTTAACACAACTTAATTATACCCCATTTTTACTTAATTTTTTTAAACTAAGTAAACTTAAGTAAATTGAGCCCTTTTGCTGTTATGGCCAAGAAGTACAATTAACTTGTTTATAATAAGTATTTAGAACAGGTTAAGAAGAACTAAGTAACTTCAACTCAATGTTTATGAGTAAAATGGATATTGCTTTTTACAGTGTGTTTGGTCTTACAGTGCTCACAAAAGCCCTTCATGTGCCTGTTTGGCTGTTCTTGATGTTCCCTCCACACAACAGGACTTGTTATTATAACTACTGAACATATTTAATACTTGCATTCACAAGTTAGACTGTAAACACTGATAGGTTTATAGAATTGAAAATATAAGAGGAAACTGATTACCTAAATTTTTTCAGTAATACTTAATGAAAAAGTTGTATTGGTTAAGTAGCAGGAACTTAGCCATTCTAAGCTATATGAAACTTGTTTTACTGAACATTTACGTTAGGATAACATCACTTTCTAAATTTAACTAAGCTATGGAAAGTTTCCTATATAAATTCTGTTTGTATCCAACTTGTTCCATGTTTAAGCTCTCTCATCCTCTGTAGTTCCACTTAGATCTTTTGCATATTTTCATTTTGAACATTTATGCCACCTAAATTGGGGTGATAACAGAGAAGTGTACACTAATTTAGGATGTTCCATTTCCCTCATGGACAGCACACCAGTCTTATTTATTTTTTTATATCTGTATAGGGACAAGTATGACGCAAGTAAACTGTTGCCACACACAACATTTGTAGCTTGAGCTAATTTGCAATGTCAGTCTCTAGTCTTGCTCTCTTGAAGTTAGACCCTACAGGAGGGACTTGTCTGACTGAGTGGGTAACTTCACTCATGGTGCAAAAGTGTCTAATGCCCAAGCGATTTTGGAGATCTCTGCAGATTAACAGCTGATTGTGGAATAATAAGAGCACTGTAACAAGAAACACTTAAAGTGATTGAGTACTTTTAACTTTAAAACTTAAAATGTGTTCTATCTGCTACTCAAAACAGCATTTTACTGGTCGGTCTTACAGTGTGGAGCAGAATCATATCTGTTTTAGAAATCTACAGACTTCTGGGTGTCTTCATTAAGGTGTCCTACTTTAAGCTCAGCTCATTTTTATTTAGTTTCATTAGATTTGATTCAATTCTACCTTTCTGCTGGGTCTAAAAACAACGCTGAAACAGAGCAAGTTGCTGCTGACATGATAAACGACGAGGGTGATGCACTGCAATTAGCTGTGATGAATTGCGCAGCCACTTTAGATACTCTCCAAATAATTGATTTAAAAAAGAATCATCAGATGTTTGCATTCCTAAACTACAAGCATCAGTGTCAGCAGGTGATGTATGGAAACCCTGTTAAGAGCCCATTTCCCTCCCATTCCACCGGGAGAGGATGAGGCCGCAGTAAATAAGCAGCACACAGCCAGAGGGGGAAAGGAAGAGCGTAGAGATGAGAGGAGAAAATCCCCCGTACCCTCAGCACCTTCCTTCCCTGTCTGCTTCCTGCTTCTGCTACATCATACATTTCTTTTCCACCTTCTTCCCCCCATCCTCCATCACCCTCTCCTCTGTGTGTCTCAATCTCTTTTGCTTTCTTGCCCTCTCAATCCTGCGTCTTTCTTTCCTGCGTGTCTGGCGGACGATCACTGAAAGGAAGGTGGAATTGGATGCCTCCCTCTCAGAGCTTTCCTTTCAGACTTGCAGGAGATTTTTTTTTTTTTTTTTTCAGCTGGAGTGAGATGTTACAGCTCACTGGCTCCACGTCATCCAATACATCAACTGTCTGTCACAGTCAGCTCGGCCCTGAAGTCCAAAGCATTAAGGAGTACAAACGCACCTCTATCACCCCCATCAGACCATACACACTGATGAAACACATATGGATGTACTTTCTACATAGTGATGGTTTGAGTTAGCTTTTCGTGCTCTGACCAAAGACATGAGAAAACATGTTTGCAACCTCCCAGAGTCGTATCAAGGCTCAGGCTAACACAGCTGCCATTATTTCCAGAATTTCATGAGTCCCTTGAACACACATGCGTGCTATGATTCTGCTCTCAATTATGGCTGACTCACTCTAGTACCTCTAAATGAACAGTCAGGAGCCTCTCTGCAATCCAGTGAATATTATGGCACAATGTGATCCTTTGTAGGTAGAATTATGGTGTTTGGCATTCAACCGCAGCTGAAGTTTTCCTCAGGGCTTCATTGCCCCTTCTGACAGATCATAATTGTCAGCAGAGGGAAAATGTTCCACACCCTTGTCTTACGCCTGATGAAAAAGGTCACTTCAGTCCATCCATATTGCGCTGACCTGCTGAGTCACTGGTACATTCAATGGCTGCTGCACGGGCTGACAACTCCGTTGACGATTTTTTTCCTCGCCGTCTTTTCACAGCAAAGCAACAGCGGTTTAATCCCTTCCCACAGGTTGAAACCATGTCCCCTCTTATCTCCCTCCTGCTCTCTTTGAGTGATGGACAGGCAGCTTGAGCCGTTATGGAAGGCAGCCAGACAGGTCAAAGGTGGCTGAGCAGAATAATCCCTTTATGAAACCCTCCTCCTGCTCCGAAGTAAAGCTGGCGTAAGGAAGGTCAGCATGTAGGCTCCGTCCCCCCTCAGCATCAGCCTGAGATTGTACTGCTCTATTCACTCCCTTACCTTGAGAAGCACACAGCTGGCTTATCACCCTGGAATTGGCTGTGCAGCATGAATGCAGCAGGAGAGAGAAGCCAGATGAATGTTTGAATGGGGCTTGAGTGTGAATGCCTTTTACCTGTTTTACTCTATCTGCCGCCAGCTTCTCGCTATCCTCTATATCTTGTTTCTCTCATTCTTTTACCTTTATCTCAAGCTTTCCTCTGCACATTCACTCTGTCTATGTGCAGAGAATTGAATCCGTCTCCTGTCTGAGATCTGTGTGTTTATAAGACAACCTGAGTGAGGCGAGACTCATGCTGAAAGGGATCATACCCTTTTGTACAGGTCAGCTCAGGATCAAACCTGTTCGACTGCAACACTGTCTCCAAATGAAAAGAGTGAAAAATCAGTTGGGAAAACATTTCACTGGCCCTGAGGCAAGGAAACACATTTCTGAATGCAGGTTTCAGACAGGTTGGATTAAACATGGGCACAGTCTTGGTGAAGTCACTCACTGGTTTCTGGCGTATTGGTAATGCTGGTTCAAACTAGCATAAGGTTGAGTGGAAACAGGCAAGACAGTGGGTTTAAATGCACCAGTATTTACATTTTACTTATTTTTCTAGCGGTCTCTTCTTCAAAACAGTGACAAAAGATGATCTTGAGGATAACAGTGAATCAAGGGAGTGAGGACCCCAGTGAAAACCAACTCCTAATGGACCTTAGTCAAGACGAATGAGGGGAAATGGGTGGCTGGATGTGCAGCCGATGGCAGAGAATAATCCTGGTCTTCAACAACTAAGCAGCACAAAAGATGAGATACAGCAGTTAAAAGACAGCTTCCAGGCACGGCTTCTGCTTTCTTATTTTGTTGTCTTTGATCTGAAATTTCCAGAGCAACGACAAGCAAGTTGTGTCTGTCTTGGCAGACAGTATCGGCATTACCACTATAGAAATAAAAGATTTCCTGGGGAGCAGGTGGCCTAGTGGTTAAAGGCGCTCCCCATGTATGCAGGCAGCCTGGGTTCAAATCCAGCCTGAGGCCCTTCAGTGCATGTCTCTCCCCCCCTCTTGACCCTGTTTCCAACTCTTTCCACTGTCCTCCTCTATCTAATAAATCTTAAAAAAGAAATGAAAGATTTCCTTGGCTTTGAAAACTAGTGGAAAAAATTGAAGTAATTTTAGTTCTTAACTCAAAAAGCTAAACAATTTTTTATCATTTCTATTTCAATTTTAATGAACCCATAGTGATGAAGAGGACAGATGATTGGTCAATAGTGGAAACAACTCACAATAAGAACAATGTGTAGCATATTCAGAAATGCTTCAAATTTAAAAGCACATGCAAACTTCACACAGTTCTCTCTTTATAAATCCCGGTCCACCTGGAAATATGTGTACCAAGATCTGCCTCCTGTTCAGCCTTTTACACATCTACATTCAGCCTTAAATGGTCAATTATGAATGAAAATGCATATAAATGAGCTGTCAGATCTAAGGCTTCTGCCAGTGAGCCACGACTGCAACCAGAAGGACATCTAAGAAAAACAAGCTCTCTGGCACTGTAACAGAAGTGCTTGTGTAAGAAAGGACAGTTGGACACCACTCATTGTTACCACATAACTGCTGCTGCACCTCTTACTGTTCAAAACAATCTGCCTTTCACTATTATGCATGAGTACGTAATGTCAGATCTTCTCTCCACTATAGGATTATATTGAAGAGAGTTTTGATTGATCACTACAGGATATAAATGAATAGATTTATTAATTTATTTTTTATTCTGGTGAGCTCAACATTAACTATGACTGCTTATTAGAATATTTTGATTGTGTGAGAGCTGTCCGCTGTCTGCACCATGTTTCTGTTATGTCCGTGTGTCTTGCAGCAAAGTGAAATTTATTCAAACAGAAATCACCCTGAAATTGTGAAAATATGATTAAGTACTGGCTGTGGTCTGCAGTATTTTCTTGGTTCTTTGTGTTTTGATTGCACATAATGTCTGCTCTCTTCTTCTCCCCCCCCACATAACTCTGCACCATAGGAACCAATGGGTGACGTCACTTTAACCTTACTTCTGTCTTGTATAGAGTATATGTCTTGGCTTCTTCATTGATTTTCTCCCCTACCGAGTACTGCTTGCTGGAAAACAAGTCAGTGAGTTGTTCAATACAGACTACCAGTGACTCTGAGTGAGTAAAAAGACCTGCAATGTGGAGACAGCTTTCTCAGCTCTCTTTGTGGATGTTCACACTGCTTAATTAGGGAATCTAGTGTGACATTGAAGATGGAAAAGCATTTTACAACATTATGCTGTTTTAATGCCCATGTCAATATTTATCTTAATTTAAAAAAAAGAGTTTGATGCAAGAGGTCCCTTAAAGCAGGGGTTCCCATATTGAACACCCAGTCTGACCCTCAAATAACAGTGTCAGACTGGGATCCCCACTGCTCCTGGAGATGGTTAAAGCAAATAATGTCTCACATGGCCACACACTGCCAATAAGGATCACATTAGGGGGCTGGGCCTGGATCTGAGAAAACTTGAGCTCAAAGTCTGGTTACATTTGGTCAATGTGAATCCAAACGTAGAGAGAAATTGACTTTTGCACCGTACACGAGAGATGTGAATACAACCGTGCCCTTATACGGAAGAGCCGAAAAAAACCTCTGATGCCAATTTTGCAGGTTGCCCACACTTTTCTAAATTGACTGTGAAATCTAGTTAACAGTCTGACATGACTTACCTTGCCTATATGGTGAGTAAGGGCCACATCTGGTACGAAGGAGGACTGTCACAGCCCAGGTTGTGCTCTGGACGTCCTTGCATATTACCAGGGCCATGGAAAAATAATCCGTTGAAAAACCAAAGTTCACACTTTCAGGGCAGAGTAAGGGGTAGATGTGGGAAATAAGCATTGCCTTAGGCATTGGATCCCAACCTGTGGTCTGGGACCCTCTGGGGAGGAGCTCCAAAGATCTCAACAACCTCAGATATTTGTTTGCTCTGAGGTTGTCAAAATAAGATCAGATCATGGCAAAACCTTACTCAAAAGTTTATACAAACTTCTTTTGGTATTATAAACACATGTAGACCTGTTTTGTTGGGGCTTTTGTTGATTAAACATCTCAAATTGATGTTGATTCTTGAAAGCAATCTATGACTTTTTGATCCAAGTGAGTCTTGGGGGTCTTGGCTATTTTTAGATACAAGCAGGGGGGGCTCCAAAGAAAAACAGCTGGCAACCACTGGTCTAGGTTATAGTCTGGGCAGGCAGCAGGGTTGTCATGAGCCCTCGGTCATGTTGTGGATGTCATAAGGGCCGGAAAACTGCCGGCAGTTTCTGAGTGTTCACCAGGGGTAAAAAGGCCCGGACTAAAGAAATGCTGTCGACCTTGACCATTGCTGCTGAGCAACACACGTGCATTGGCATGTGGCGAGCTTGACTCTGCTCAAACCTGACCCTTAATGCCTAATCCTAACCCTTTATACCTAACCCTAACACTTCCTGCATAATCCTAACCCTTTAGACCTGACCTGACCCTTCAAGCCTTAACCTAACCCTCACATCCTAAACTCGACCCCGACCTGGTGAATGCAAAGTATCATTTTTCTCTTGAGCGACTGTGTGCCAAATATACATCATGGTGTAATCATAGAATAGTGAGTCACTCACTCACATGCAAATGTGGCTCAGTAGGTAGAGTTGGTCATCTAACAATTAAAAGGCCAAGGGTTCGATTCCCAGCTCCTGTAGTCACATGTAGATGTGTCTATGTAATCTTACAACCACCTCTGACATTAGTGTATGAATGTGTGTTGTTAGGTGACCTTTGGTGTAAAAGTGCTTTGAGTAGTCTGATGACTAGAAAAGTGCTGCACTAGCTTACATCCATTTCCATGTGCAAGCCTACTCCAAACCACCCATGGGTGACTGTTGTGTTTGCTGTGGATGGAGGAATTGTTTATGCCTTTCATCTTATCTTAACCCTGTTTCAAGCAGCAGCAGTACAAAAGTAAGACATCCACTGAAATCTACCTGTCAAGCACAGAATGGAGGGACACTACAGCTGTTAAATAGCTGAATATTGAAGTCTTGGCTTTGAATACAAACAAGCCAGATATTTGCACTGGCATTTTAATCTTGTTATGAAGAAATTAAGGGCTTTCCTTTATAATATAAAACAGCCTGAACTGTTCATTATGTGATGATGTTTTCAAGAAACTAAGCACTAAAAACAGCAGGTGCTAAGTTTGCTTTGGCATTCACATTTGGGCTGGTGATAAAAACGAAAGAAAGAATAGTGTTTTGTTTTTGGCCAAGTCAAAGTAAAAAGTAAAAGTTAATTTAGAAAAAAAAATTGTTTCGTGAAGTGGAGAACAGTGCATCAATCTTAGTAATGTCCCTTTTACGAAGAACTCTTGAGCTAGGAACAATTTAGCTTGCTTTTCAAAACTTTTTTTGCCCAACTTTTTTTCAGTATACTCTGCTCAGCTTCATTTCCAGGAACAGCAGGAAACGGCAGTTTTCCACTGTACCTGTCCAGCACCAAACAGCACACAGACAAAGTAAACATGGAGCAGCTAAAGAGACAGATATTTCCTGCAGGAGTAGAGCGAGAGAAAAACTAAAGTAAACAGAGTCTTCAGACGGATGGTGAGGCTGGAACAAGTCCGCTGAATGTGTTTGCTACATATCAACTTTACAAGGTGTTTATGTGTCAATGTCTTGTTTACAGCTTGTTGCAATGCCCTCAGGTGGTCAGAAAATCTAATAAGGCAGGTTTAAAAATCAACACTGTGGGTTAGGTGTAAAAATCATACATTATATGCGTTGTGTTGCTTAATAACTTCACTCAAACGATTTCAATGCACAGAATAGGCTTGATAACATGCTTCAAATCCCTAGTTTTGAAAGAAAAGGCTGATTATTAATTACACAACATGATTAGGAAGTGTTGATGGGTTTTTCAGCAGCTATATTGTCAATGCCTTGAGCAATTCAATACATGCCACTTTTCAATTTGAAAAGTGAAAAACAGCAGGCTCTTGTTCTCATCAGCATCACTCTCTCCATCACGCCTTTTTCTCTCACTGAGTCCCCTGTCTCATCAGTTTAATAGCGCTGTATTGAGCACAGTGTTTCCACAGGTGGTCTCCTCAGGCAAGAAGCCAACCCCACCGTCCCTGGTCCAATTACAGCAAGAAGGAGAGGACATTTTTATTGGTCTGTGAGGGGACATTTCCATGGCCACCATCGTCTCCAGGAGTAGAGTCATCTAGCGCTCAATTACTCCTCCATCGTGAACCGGCAGGGGAGAGAAAAGGTCCCCCGCTGAGACCTGGTGAGTCCCACAGCATTATCAGCACAGAATTTCTGACCTACTTCAAACACAAAAAAACCCACGACTTATTTTCACTCCTACCTACAAAAGATGATTGAATATGTGGCAGGAAAATTCTCTTGGGAGAGAAAGGCACAAATACAAAACCTCCAATAACATACTTTTCCACACAAAAAAAAAAAAAAAAAAAAAAGGGATTTTTGCAATTTCGAATCCAAAGATGGCACATGTAATAACTTACCTTATCCCAACCTGTTATTAACAAGAGAAAGTCCATTTGATTTCACTGATTTGTGGAGCATTTAAACATGGAAGGGGGCACGCAAAGGTGTGTTTTTTGTCCCTTTCAGCACACTTTGGTTGATCACCTGCAGCATCCTCTTATCATTTAAAATATGTACACCACTGCTTCTTAATGTCTCATTTCAGTTAAAAAAAAAACCTCACTGACAGCACAGTGTCAAAACTCAACTGCACCTTATGCTATAAAATATCCAATTCACCCTGTCCCATTAATACCTTTTCAATCCATAACAAGTTCCTTTTTCAACTATTTTTTTACCCCAAAATCCCTAATTTCCTTCAAAATGAGCAGGTCTGTATCCAAACTCAGCTGGGACATTTTTTGGAGATATACACAGAGACACAGGCTCTTTTTTACGGTTGTCTTCCACATGAGAAGAAGAAGAATACCTGTGATTAGGAAGGGGAGAGTTTTTTTTTTTTAATCAATCAATGAGCTTGATTCAAAAAGAACTTTAAGGGTCGGACTTTAAGAAACATTTCCGATAAGGGCCACTAAGTTTGAGTCTTTCTCTTTCTTTCTCTCAATTTCTTTGTTCCATGCATTGATTTTGACACTGTCTGGCTGGGTTATACCATTTCCTTTTGAACTTTGAGTAATTACCTGGATGGTTTCCATGGTCTGAACTGTATCATTAAAGGAGACGATACTAATTAAAGGAAAGTTTTATGGTTAGTTTTTGGTGACTAAATTGGCGATGCATTCCATTGGCTTTTCAACCAATTCCAGTCCTTTAATTAAAAAATTGCAAAGCAGCTGGATTGGCCAGATCCTATGTCTGCGGTCAGGCAGATCCATCTCGCAGAGCTCCAGTCTGAAACAATTGTGTCTGGTCTGTAAATCAATCAGCATCATTTGAGAAGAACAAGGCAGTAGTAGCTAAGGGCAGGTCTTCCAACAGAATTGGCTGGGCTCCTGAAAAACTCAGTGAATGGGCCCTCCCTACTTAAGATTTATTGATGTTGTCAATGTGTTGGACCAGTAGTACTGATGCTAGCATCCTGGCTAACAGTTACAAAGCAGCAGGAATGGCCATCCAAGTCCACCATCCCACTTTTACTTCGCTTTTCCCAGTTTTTGCTACTTCTTGTTGCTAATTTAAATTTTTTTTCTGATTTTTTGCCATTGTTTTCCACTTTTAATCCATGTTTGCTGCATTTTTCCTATTTTTGCCACTTTTAACCTTATTTTGTCTCTTTTCATGGATATTCAGTTCTTTTCTATCAAAGTTTATTTCCTGGCATCTTGGTATTTGTGCACATCATGATGTGACACATAGTCTGACCTTACTTTCCTAACCATTTAGTTTAGTGTGCCCATCCACATTGTTAACATTACCAATTTAAGGGGTTTATATTCTTAAACAGGCTATACTGTCCCAAAGCATATTTAAACCCTTTTTTCTTTGATAATAGTGGCTATTATTAAAGTTCAAAATATGATATGACCCCAGAAGCTCTCCCCTTTATCCCCCCTTGTGGGTGGCTTTGGCTACAGGCAGGATTTAGTTGTACTGGAAGCCAATAGCAATTAGCCCGGATGTAGCTATAGTAGCTATAGTATCACTACAGTTTTATCAGAACTAGACCACATTTCGTTATGAAAGTAGAGTGAAGAATGACATTGGAAGCTTTTCAAGCTTTACGGGTGGAATTAAGTTGTATTGTAAACTGATATAACTGCTGGTGTAGCAATTAGCTCGGCTGTAGCTATAGCAGCATTTTTTAAATCAGATCTGGACTGCATTTCTTTATTGGAAGAGCAAAGAACACCACTGGAAGCCTTTACAGGCTGGGAATATGTTTTTTTTGCACTTCTTCTGAGTACTGACTTGCCTCAGCATGATTTTTATTCACCTACTAGTGCCACCATTAAAGTAGCACGCCTGTTGAGCTCATGTTAGTCACAGGACCTCATTTGTCTTGTTGCACTGATTGGCCATTTTTTTGAAAAGTTCTACCCTCCCAAAATGCTTTGTACATGAGGTTTCCTAGATGATTGTGCATTAATCCCATTTATTGGATACAGGAAACAGTCACCTGCCATGTCATGTTACCTTTTTTAGGTACCTAACCAAATTTAAACTATAATTTACAGCAGCTTTGGAGTTGTAATTATCATAACTAAGTTTTAAAAATGATGTTGAGTGTGATATCTTTTCATAGGACAGTAGTTACGGTAGGAAGTTCTAAGGGAAATGGGGAATGACATGTTTAAAAGGAGCCACAGATCAGACCTGGACCCACATAGCCCACATGAAGGACAATAGTTTTCCTTTATAGGGTGCGACTAAACTGCCAGGCCTGTGGCACCCATGGTCTGAAACGTTAAACTTAAAAATGGTGTTGGGAGCTTTTTAAATTGATTTGTCATTCGTTTGCATTCACTTTTATCATATGCCCTTATAATGATTTGTTGTAACATGTAAATGAAGCAACATTATTATTTTTGACAACGTTTAAAATAGTCATGATCATAAAATGTGTTTTTTCTTGAATTCTTTAATGGCAATGTTATCTTAAGATATGAGGAATTCAGATGTCTTGGCTGTAGAAATTGGAAATGATTTATTGGATAAAATATGGACACTGTCAAAAACAAACAGCTCAGTGGAGCCCATGTGAATGTCACTGTTGTCATTTTATGTTAATCTTGGCTTTTCATAGCTTAATAGATGATGCTCAGTACAAAAAGAGCAGCATACGACAGCCGCCTACTTAGAAGCATGTGGAGATATGTTTGCCAGGATATTTGTCATATGTGCATCAGCATAGATATGCTTGCATGCCAAGTAGTAATGAAGACTGCCCTATGTAAACGCATGTGCAGAGATACAGAATCAAAAATGCAAATAGTATTTTAATTTGCAAAAACAATTATTGTCTCAGTTTCCTCTAGATTAACATTTTAAGAGTGGGGTATTAGTTTTATTGTCTTATTTATCTTATTCATGCCGGTGTTTATGGCAGAGACTTTTTGAATATTTAATTGTTTGTTTTATAAGACATGAAAGGAATGAAATATGGCTGTTGCCCATGGATGGATTATCCTTAAGGGTGGGAAACAGGTAACTTTGCTGTGTCTGATCAGACTGTGTGAGCTGACAGCAGTTTCATGTCTAAATGCATTCATATTTAGCTGAACGGTGAACTGACGAGTTACCGAGAGTACGGCGCTCTGTGAGCTGTAGATGGATTGACAGTGCTCGGTAGGCATCCCGCTAAGTCTGTCCACATATCCCAGGCCTGAAATGTAGAACAATAATTCATCTGGTGTACCTTTCAAAGTGAGAGGTTTATTTTCTGCTTTTTGTGCTTTTATTCTGAAGTTGTTTCCTGGGCAGTTATTTAGTGAATCAAGTGACTAGCATTCTCTTTGCATCTCTGCAAAACTCTCAGCGATGAATAATAAAAACTAGAATTGCCTCATATTTATAAGAATTTAAAACAAAAAAAGATCTTCTGAAAGCCAGCTTCTGTATACCACCTTTTATAACCTCTGAACAGGTATGAAAAACAGCCTGAAAAATTATGAGCATTATGTCTACTGTATATAAGTTTTTCTTTCCTGCTAAAAAAAAATGTACAGATGCCTGTGCAGATATGATGAAGCAATCAGAAACCAGGATACTAGCATTTTCCAAGTATACATGAACATGAATAACCAGATGTCTGTGGTTGTGATTGCTGTTATATATTTGTATCTTGGATTACTGTGCTGCTGCCTGTCAGATCAGGTATAGGATCACCTGCATTTCATTGCATTAACCTTTGTCCTGTACTACTCTGGCCTCCTGATGGCCATTGTCCAGTCCTTTGCCAGCCTCATCTCTGCAGGTGTCCTCCCAGCTTGTCCCTCCATGGCACACGCGACCACCCACTAAACCAGCCCACCGGGTCCTGGGCACCCAGTAGCTGGATGCGACCCCTAAAAGCATGCCAGGGGCCCGTAAAAGTGCAGCAGACCCCTGTGTCCTGAGTGCATTTACATTAGACACACGGTCTCGCCAATGACACCCAAAAATGCACTGAAGAGAAGTTGTCACAAAGGACTCCAGGGGGCACCTCTGGCTATAATTTAATGTCAAGGTCTCACAAGAGTATAGTAAGACTGGGAGGACCTAGGACCAAACAACTTTTGTGACTTTTGTCCATATGCTCTGATACTGGGAATGCCGATTTGTCTTGCTCAGAGAACCTGTCACCCCATGCACGAGTCCAAGTCTACAGCTTCCATGCTCCCACCATTCACAAACAGGGATTCGATGACAGCATCCAAGGCAGCCCTAAGTGCCTGCGTCTTCATTTTGGTCCTGGAGACATGCATTCCCCACACTTCAGCCTGCTCACTCAGCAAGCTAGAGCCCTCACAAGGACATCTACAGTCTCTGCAAAGATCACGGCATCATCAGCAAAGTCCATATCAGTGATCTTGGCATCGCCAAATGACACTCACTCACAGTTCGCTGCCTCTGTTACCTGCCCATTATCCAGTCCATACAGGTACTGAAGAGAGTATGGGGACTAAGAGTCACCCTTTCCTATTGGTAAGGACACTGGTGTAAATAAGGTTCTTAATCTCAGTGAGTATTCCTTGTTGAATAAATTTTGAATAATTCAATCAAAACATGACAACCTTGGCTGGAGTCAGAAGCAAAAGAAAAGAAAAAGGGCAGAATGATTTAAATAAACACATGTTTGAGGCTTTGAGATATTCACACTTCTTCATATTTGTTGCTCAAAAGAACAAGAATGTGACTCTAAAATGAAACTAGACCCAAGCTAGAAAAAACCCTCCACTGCTGTGAACCCATCATCAGATCTTTCCATGCACCCGTAAAGCCAACATGCTAATTCAACGCTGTACCTCTGCTTTAGTGTCCAGAGACCTCCGGACTCTGAGTGACGCTTAGGATATGTGCTGATACCAACCAAGCAGCCAAGGCGTGATTTTCAATAACAGGTATCCATTCAAGAGGAGTCAAACTGGCACTTAAAAATCTAACTGTGACACATTTAAAGCATACTGCGAGAGCTGGAGTCTTGTTATTCACACATTTTTCTGTGAAGTGTGGTTTCAACTGATTTTCACAACTTTGCTGTCACCTTTTTTTGTAAAAGAGCATGAGAAGACATGTTGTGTGCTTCTTCCTTGATAGAATAAGGACTTATATTAGGATTTTACTTTTATTTTCATTTGGCACTTAAGTGACAGTGATTATTAACCCTGCAAAGCAGATGGCATTGCCAGACTCCATGTCTGTTATGAGGCAAATTCATCTTGAAAAGCTCCAATCCACAACGTTTGTGCTGAGCCGAACACTGTTTGGACCAATCAGTGTCATTAAGGGAGAACAAGGCAGGAGCTACTGGCAGGGCTAGGATGTACTGAAAGAAGTTTGCAACAGCTACTGCTGGTACAGTGATAAACTTTATGCTCTGTGCTATTGCACAGTTTTACCAGAACTGGACCACTTTTCTGTATGAAATAAAGAGTAAAAATAACACTGAAAACTTTTTATGATGGAAACTGTGAACTTAGGCCAGACCTGCTTCAAAACTGAACCACATTTCCTTTAAAAACGAGAGCGTGAAGTCATACCAAAAGCTTGCCTATGCAGAGAACAAGTATTTGCACTTCTCCCGCCTGGGCATCAGTTTTATTCACCAAGAAGCTCTGCTTTTCACAAACTGTGGCAGTCTGTCAGCTCATGAGCTTCACATGCGTACAACCTCGTTTTTTCTTGTCACCCTGATTGGCCCATCATGAATGTGACACAACATTCCTCCAATCAGCTTCCAAAGATTTTTGAAAGGTCCGCCCTACCAAATGCTTTCTATGGGAGCTTTCCCAGATGAATGTGAAATATGTAAATGATATGGATCATTGATACAGTCTATCTGGCATGTCAAGTTAAGTGCATATCAGGTGATGTTAAAACTTTTACAAAAGTAAAGTCAGTATCAGTTGAAATGATGTATTTAGAGCCGGCACCAGTCTAATATACACACGTGGACAAAATTGTCGGTACCCCTCTGTTAATGAAAGAAAGACCCACAATGGTCACAGAAATAACTTGAATCTGACAAAAGTAGTAATAAATAAAAATTCAATGAAAATTAACCAATGAAAATCAGACATTGCTTTTGAACTGTGGTTCAACAGAATTATTTTAAAAAACAAACTCATGAAACAGGCCTGGACAAAAATGATGGTGCCCTTAACTTAATATTTTGTCGCACAATCTTTTGAGGCAATCACTGCAATCAAACGATTTCTGTAACTTTCAATGAGACTTCTGCACCTCTCAGCAGGTATTTTGGCCCACTCCTCATGAGCAAACTGCTCCAGTTGTCTCAGGTTTGAAGGGTGCCTTCTTCAGACGCCATGTTTCAGCTCCTTTCACAGATGTTCAATGGGATTTAGATCAGGGCTCATAGAAGGCCACTTCAGAATAGTCCAATGTTTTGCTCTTAGTCATTCTTGGGTGTTTTTAGCTGTGTGTTTTGGGTCATTATCCTGTTGCAAGATCCATGACCTGCGACTGAGACCAAGCTTTCTGACACTGGGCAGCACATTTCACTCCAGACTGCCTTGATAGTCTTGAGATTTCATTGTACCCTGCACAGATTCAAGACACCCTGTGCCAGATGCAGCAAAGCAGCTCCAGAACATAACAGAGCCTCCTCCATGTTTCACAGTAGGGACAGTGTTCTTTTCTTGGTATGCTTCATTTTTGCATCTGTGAACATAGAGCTGATGTGCCTTGCCAAAAAGTTCCAGTTTTGTCTCGTCTGTCCATAGGACATTCTCCCAGAAACTTTGTGGCTTGTCAACATGCAGTTTGGCAAATTCTAGTCTGGCTTTTTTATGATTTGTTTTCAACAGTGGTGTCCTCCTTGGTCGTCTCCCATGAAGTCCACTTTGGCTCAAACAATGACGGATGGTGTGATCTGACACTGATGTACCTTGACCTTGAAGTTCACCTTTAATGTCTTTGGAGGTTGTTCTGGGCTCTTTTGTTACCATTCCTATTATCCGTCTCTTCGATTTGTAATCAATTTTCCTCCTGCTGCCACGTCCAGGGAGGTTGGGTACAGTCTGTGGATCTTAAATTTCTGAATAACATGTGCAACTGTAGTCACAGGAACATCAAGCTGCTTGGAGATGGTCTTATAGCCTTTACCTTTAACATGCTTGTCTATAATTTTCTTTCCAATCTCCTTAGACAACTCTCTTCTTTGCTTCCTCTGGTCCATGTTTAGTGTGGTACACACCATGTCACCAAACAGCACAGTGACTACTTGTCACCCTTTAAATAGGCCGACTGACTGATTACAAGTTTGTAGACACCTGTGATGCTAATTAGAGGGCACACCTTGGTTGAACATGTCCCTATGGTCACATTATTTTCAATCTTTTCTTGGGGTACCATCATTTTTGTCAAGGCCTGTTCCATGAGTTTGTTTTTTAAAATAATTCTGTTGAACCACAGTTCAAAAGCAATGTCTGATTTTCATTGCTTAATTTTCACTGAATTTTTATTTATTATCACTTTTGTCAGATTCAAGTTATTTCTGTGACCATTGTGGGTTTTTCTTTCATTAACAGAAGGGTACCAACAATTTTGTCCACGTGTGTATGCTTACAAGCCTGGGTGCTCCAATTAGAAGCAATTAAAAAGGACACTTTCCAGGCTGGATTACTTAGGTGATTTTTTTTATTAATGTATGGCTTCGGTAATACAAGATTAACAGCAGAAATAAAATGAATACAGTGCAGATAAGATGCTAAAACTGATTACCTTAGTTTTAAATTAGCAAACATGAAAATAAGGTAACCCAAATGTAAGTGCTAATACAAGAAATACAATTTAAGTAGCATTAGGCTCACTTTAATTAGCACTAGGCTAAGCTTAGCCTGTCGGCTTGCATAGCTTCATTAGGACAATTATCATTATGCAACGTTCTAAACATTTAAAAAAAAAAAAAAAAACAAATAAGGCATGAAAATATATCCCACTGTGGATCAAAAAATGCTGATGATTGTATTTTAAACAGCAAATATGACCAAAGAAGAAAACTTGCATCTCTTGTGCAAGCAAACCATGTCTCAGCTACTAATGAGATACTACGGTGTGCCATGGGCTCAGCTAAGGACCCCTCAGTTGCATTGTGGGCTGCACTTTTTTTGCCTGTTTGTTAAATTTGGTACAGTAGTGCACAGGGATGCCCATAAGGAGGGATATGGGGGAAAGCTTTCTGGGACCCAGACAAATTGGGGATCCATGGAGGTCAGAAAAACCATGACAATATTTTATTTCTGATCTCAATAATAACCGCTCTTATCAACCAATAACAATTACATTTTATTATTTATGCTGTAGTACAAATGTAGCTACTCAAAATGTAAACCCTTTTCTTGAAACAGAAGTACCGTTTTATTGGTGATGCTATCAGAGTGGCTGGGAACACATCAATCCCTTTTCATATAATACAGACGAGCATTTCTCAATCTTTCTTTCTTTTTATCAGAGCACACTTTAAAAATTTGAATATTCTCAAGTCACCCATCTCCAAATGTGTAAATAAAATAAGAACATGCTACATGACTACCAGATTAAACATACAGGTCTGAGTTCTGATTTGACTTAATGGGAAACATGAGGCTGGGATAATGCACACCGTCCCCCTGTTCTAGCAGGGATGGATGAAAGGTAGACACGGAGCTCCCGATCCACAACCCTCAGTCCCTCCATGTACTTGAATTGATGTAATCAGGCTTGAAAAGCTCAGTTCACACACAACTATGTGGTGGAGAAGGGCAGCAGGATTTCAGTTGCACTGCTTGAAACTACTGGGTATTCCTTCTCCAGTGATATCCAAAACATGTCAAAGGCTGTGTCTCGAAATTTCATTTTTAATGTCCGGGCTTCTCTGATCTCTAGCAGTTGCTCCTCTGCCATCGGAGGCAAGTCTTTCTAGTGCATAGGAACACCATGGGTCACAGATTCAATGAAACTGTGGAAAACAATGCCTGAATCTTCAACAAAAGAACACCATAGAGTGAGGTTAGATCTGAAGCCATGCAGATGTGGCGGGAAGATTGTCTTCCTGCATTTTAGCTTTCAGTTCATTCAGAAGTGTAAAAATGTTGGCCAAACAAGCAAGCTTTATGTGGCTGCAATGAACTTTGCATTCGCAGACTTTTCTCCCATCAGAAAAGTCTTTACCTTCCCTCCAACTTGTACGGTCAGCCCAAAACTCTCCCCCATGAAAGCCATCGGAAAGCTATGTGTATCAGCAGCATGTGGTGCAATGCCCCTACTTAATCACAGAGAAAGGAAAAAGACAGGTCTTTAACAGCCTTGATAAAATTCAGGATCTCCACTGCTCTGTCCAATACACCAGGAAGTTCTTTTGGTAGTGTCTCTGCAGCCAGTGCCTCCCTGTGCCCCCCTTGCAATTTCTTTTGTTGCTTGTGGGTAAAGCAATTTATTGACTATAGCTGTGTGTGCTGGCAATATAACTGTCTCAGCCATTGCGTGTGGCTTTTTAGCCGTTGCTAGCATTTTAGCCACTAGGTAGCTAGCCTCTAGTGTCTTCTCCAAAACTGCTGTACACTTAACAGGGACAACAGAAACAGTCATGAGGGATCCCTGGAACAGGTCAATCCATTAGACAAGCAGCTGTCATAAACAGTTTCTTCCCCCAGGCTGTCGCTCTGATGAAGACTTAACAGCAACAGAATTACTGTGATGACCACTCAACAGTCACAGAGTTACTCTGATGACTACTCAACAGTCACAGAGTTAATCTGATGACCGCACTAAAGTCACAAGGTTACAAGATGACCACTCAACAGTCACAGAGTTACTCTGATGACTACTCAACAGTCACAGAGTTACTCTGATTACTACTCTGCAGTCACAGTGTTAATCTGATGACCACACAAAAGTCACAAGGTTACAAGATGACCACTCAACAGTCACAGAGTTACTCTGATGACCACTCAGCAGTCACAGAGTTACTCTGATGACTACTCAACAGTCACAGAGTTACTCTGATGACCACTCAGCAGTCACAGAGTTACTCTGATGACTACTCCACAGTCACAGAGTTACTCTGATGACCACTCAACACTCACAGAGTTACTCTGATGACTACTCAGCAGTCACAGAGTTACTCTGGTGACCACTCAACAGTCACAAGGTTACAAGATGACCACTCAACTGTCACAGAGTTACTCTGATGACCACTCAAAACTCACAGAGTTACTCTGATGACCACTCAACAGTCACTGAGTTACTCTGATGACTACTCAGCAATCACAGAGTTACTCTGATGACCACTCAACAGTCACAAGGTTACAAGATGACCACTCAACAGTCACAGAGTTACTCTGATGACCACTCAAAACTCACAGAGTTACTCTAATGACCACTCAAAACTCACAGTTACTCTGATGACCACTCAACACTCACAGAGTTACTCTGATGATACTCAACAGTCACTGAGTTACTCTGATGACCACTCAACACTCACAGAGTTACTCTGATGACCACTCAACACTCACAGAGTTACTCTGATGACACTCACCAGTCACAGAGTTACTCTGATGACACTCAGCAGTCAGAGTTACAAGATGACCACTCAACAGTCGCAAGGTTACAAGATGACCACTCAACAGTCACAGAGTTACTCTGATGACCACTCAACAGTCAGAGAGTTACTCTGATGACCACTCAACAGTCACAGAGTTACTTTGGTAAAATGCCTTACCTATCAGTGTAAACGATTTTCGATGACCATATCTACCTCATGTTAATAAGCCCACATCCCTGCATATGCTATACTTTTGATCATGTTTTGTCAGCATTCTTGCACCCTTTGCACATCTTGCAACCACACTAATAATACACACAGATTGTATATACTAGAAAAAATACTGAGCAAGAGCTTGTAGATATTACAGTCTTAATTTTTAAAATACTTTTTATGAGTGTTATTTTTTGTTATATTTAATGCTTCATTCCTTTACATTGAGAGCAAATCTAATTCCTCCAACACCTGAAAAAGAATGCTGTTCCAAATGAACAGATACATCATGTATGTTGACATGTGAATTGTAATAGCACACTGCACAGCTTGTTTGAGTATGAAAATCCCTAGAGACTTCAGCAGTATCCAGGTAGATCTTGTGTTAAGAACTGTCAGTAGGCTGAAGATGAAAGAAAGGTTGGCTTAGTGACAAGTGTAATATGGGACCTGTTTTTCCCATTACTCATCATAGATTTCAAGCAGTCCAGTCAGAGAAGGCTGAATATTTTGGTAATGAAATAACTATTTACTTTAAAAAAATAACTGTAAATCAGCTTTCCTGGCATTTATGCCCCTATGTTCTGCTGAAAGAGTAGAAACGCTGAGGATAGTGCCTGAGAGGTCTAAACTTGGAGAGCTTATATCCGCTAACCTTTGCTTTTACATTTAAAATTCCACTGTAACAAATCTACAATATCCTCCCTGTCACGTTCCCTCTGTAATGAACACCTGTGAGCAAAAGCCGGAAAAGGAAGCTCTGATAAATGTGAAATAAATTATTTCTTCACATCAAGCTCCTATGTTTCATAAATCATTTTATTTCATTAACCATACACCACTGACCAAGAATTGCCACTGTATACCTCTCTCAAATGAATTTGCACTTCCTGCATTAATCTTTACTATTTTTTCTCTCGGTTTCCCTGTGTCATTCCTCTCTCTTTATCTGTGATGGAGCACTGTATGGGGAGAGAGTCTATAGAGAGGAGGTTTACTTACACAACAAATCCTTTCATCAGATAAAGATCTGCTTAGCATGGACTGGTGAGATCTGTTGACAGGAAGTAGAAATAATTATGGACATACGCTCTATTTTTAAGAAACAGAAAGCTGCTGCAGGTGGGTGGATTTGAGGGATGTAAAAGTGGTATTTTGGTACTGCGAGCAGATGCATATTGAAGCTTGTTTTGGCTGCACTGGAAGGAAGATTCTTATTAGCCAGAGGGGGAAACAGAAAGAAAGAAAGGGAATGACAGAATGAGACGGAGCACAGAGCGGGAGTGAGCCACACTGGCAAACACTGCTGTTTAACAGGGCTGCCCAGCTCCAAACACAGAGTTGGCCGGTGATTGGTCGGTTGTGGTTAGGTCTTGGCACGGGCTGCAGCGACAGCTGTTTGGAAATGATGGAAGCCCCTGAGAAGAGAGACAGGAAAGAGCGAGACCACGACAACAATCCAGAATTACTGTGAAATTCTGTTGTCCCTGACTATTCTCCCAACACTGAAGCAGAAAGAAAAAATTAGGGGAGCGCAGCAAATCAACAAAAAGAAACAAATTAAGATACAAATGTGGGAGACTTGTGCTGTTGCTGCTCATTGCTGAAAGGAACATGTTGTAATTGGATGCCTTCAATCTTAAGTTCTCCTTTGAGGCTTGTTTGTGGGCCTGCTTCATTTCATGGCTTCATCTCAGTCCAATGGGACTGATCATAAAAACATTAAGCGCTGAAGACAAAATGAAATTTGAGCGTGCATGCTATTAAAGCTCCGCACAAAAGCAAATATCAACACATACAAATAAGCCTGTTTATTGGTAATCAAGCTGTTTTGTGCAAATAAAGCCTGACGGTGTAGGAACACTAATCAATGTGGTAATTACGCCACAGTTCCTGCTTAATGTGTGTCTGGTCACTTAACATGTGGTGTGCTTTACCCAACAGAGATCCAGATGGCACCTTCACTGTTCATAACAGCATTCCCATTAGATTATTGCAAAGCTGTGTGGATGCAAAGGACACAATCCAAAAGCAAAACAGGAAAAATTCACAACAGGAGCCTCACTTTCAGCCATAGGAAGAGGGCTCTGCTCACAGCTGAGCCACTGTATTCACACCACACTTTAAATAAACCAACAGAGGAATGAAACATCTCCCCCACATCTTCATTTTTCTATGCAGCTGAGCACATCTGGCTGTCAGATCTCACAATGGCGAGTACGGAGCACACAGATGTGATAGCAGAGCCGGTCCAGGATGCCCTTTAGGACGGCACAGTGACCAGCAACTGAAGAGCGTGGTAACCATCTGAAAAAATTCCGCCCACAAGATAAACGGATTGCAACTGCCAATTACACAGCTGATCATTTTGTACCACGACTCTCTGGGGCGTACATGCATGGACTGTATTCACACAAATGCACAAAGTTTATCTGGATATTCATCGTCTTCACACCCCCGCAACAGCAACACCATCCTCACTGTCTGCCAGCATCTACAGCCCCTCAGCTGTGCATTGTTGTAAGCAGCATAGGGTTCATTTCCTATAAAATGTCAGACTGTGAGTGAGTCAGCCATGGCAGGTTGCGTAGGATTGGCACAAACTGTAAATCTCTGGTTAACAGTATAATGAGTTAAAGGGGAGTTGCTCCACATGGAAGGGAAAACTACTTGGATTTCACCTGCCTGCATGGCTCAGTCACAGTGGAAACACATGCATAATACACCCACACAGATACATATGAAAGACAATGCTTGTGTTTTCTTCGATGCCAGCAGTCACTTCGATGGACTGTGACAGAAAGAGGATGAGAGCAAGTTTAAATTCAGTGGCTGGAAAGCTACAAAAAAAAAAAAAAAAAAGGGTGGCAAACAAACTAAAACAGGTAGAGAAAGCACAGCTGGCTCGTGGCAGATAATATGATGATTGCAGAGCTCTGATGAGACACTCTGCCTTCTATTAAAAGTTCAGCACTGGGAGCATATTTCTCTCCCACCCTTTCAAACTCTGCAGTGTGATGACTAAAAGAGGCACATTCAGCCATCTCCCTCTCTAAGTGACACACAAATAGGTGGATGCACTCATTCTGAGAGAGCTGAAGGCTGCACTCGCATGTGGATGGGAGTGTAAGATGTATAGAGGGCTGGGTTAATAAAGCATGCCTAATTTACTGATGAAGTCTTGATGCAGAAGTGGGCAGTCTTTGCTTTAAGACATGTGATCTGACTCTCTCCCAGCCTTCTCTCTCTCCCTCTCTTGCTCTTTCCAGCTGGGCTTCATTGTAATACACACATACACGCTCCCTCACACGCTCGCTCAGGCTCTCTCACACAGACTCTCTACTTAGTGCGCTGGAGAGAGGACTGAGGCTCACACTATCAGCACTGCTTCTCAATGGGGGGACGCAGCCAAGAGCAGACAGAGCAGTCATTCCACTGGAGCCTTCCGCCACACGCGTGAGAAGAAGACGACAAGTGAAGGGGGGGCTAAATTAGCTCCCTGTCATCACAACAGAGGAGTCCTACTGACGGAGCAGGCTGAACTGAAGGAAAGGCAAGAGGACAAGAGATCTGTGATCGTATGTGGCTGATACAGCAGTGACATGATCAGCGTCTCATCCTTCACATCCTGGCCAGTTTGTGACTTAGACCCTGGGCTGATTGGCTTTTTCTGACTGTTTGTGTTGGGAGGTGAGCAGCAGGGGTCCAGAGACTGTATTAAAGGGGAAAAAGAGCGTATTAGTTCCCCTTTCTTTGTGCAGCATATCCAGGGCTGGAATTTCAGGTGGGAATCCCTAGCTTCAAAGCATGGATGGATTTAAGACAGAGGAGTGAGTCTGCAGTGAATCTGGCTGAGCTCCTTTCTTGCTGAACACACTGCTCAGGTAAGGGTGTGGGACTTTCGAGGAATACCTCTGCTGTTTGGGGATGTTATGGGTGGGGTGGGGTGGGGTTTATTTACTTGGATAACCCTATGTTGGGAGATGAAATACAGCAAAATGATACATTTGTGAAGATAATAGATGCTAAAATAAGTGAAATGTTTAACAAATGTGTTAATGATATACTGCACATAATAATAGAAAAATATACATTTTAGTCCTGGATGTTTTAAGAGTTTCAAGCATATTTAAAAGGAAACTATATGTTGCATTTATATTGCCAGAAAGAGTGCATCCTAAAGCCCAGACTCTAAGTTCAAAGTGTTAACTAAAATTGAATTAGACTGCATTAAATAAAAGAGCAAGGCGCGTGCACCCTACCCTCATCCTGAACTTAATTTGTATGTCAGTCAGACACGTGTGATCACCATTAGTCACTGAACTCGCTTTATACAGGAAGGAAAGGCTTTGAGAAACAAAACGAGGCTAATTTTCCAAAATCACGTCGCGCGCAGGTGCACCAACAATTCACGCGCCTGCAGGTGTGTCTGCTGTTTTCGCTCCTGGATCATTTTACTCTCTCACGCTGGACTTTCCAATTACGCACAGCGGAGCTGTCGTCTCTGGGAACAAACCCAAAAAAAGAGCATAGTGCCTGCAGTGTGTTTTTCTGTCTCTCCTGGAAAAAAAAACATGTATATTTACTTTAAAAAAGCTGTCTCGCGCTGAGAAAACGAGGCTACAACTGCGACTACAAGAGTTGTGTTCTGTTTCCCTGAAAGCTGTTTCCCCCGTGAACTTCCTCTGAAATCTTGCCCATGCTTGTTGGCTTTATTTAATGTCTGCTGTGCGCCTTCTCCTCTGGTAAAACGCTGCTGGTAAGAACCACATTTGATTTTCGGCAAGAATGCCTTCCGATAACCGGGAGCAGCTCGAAGTCTCTTTGCAATATGCAGCTAACCACGCGAGCGCAACGATCCTTCTGAAAATGCAGTCAGCTGGGTGAACAGAAACAACTGTGTGGTTTGAAAAAAATCAAAAAAGGAGGGAAAGCATACCCAGGGGACTAGTTCACATTTCCACCAAACCGCGGATTAGTCTGGATTTAGTTCAGGGGTGGGGATTTACAACGTGCTGTTCATAATTATATGCTTACTTTTGCTTGAATATTAAGCAGTGTCAATGTCACGCGGGGCACAAAACACACATGGACTTGTTTAATCTTTTAATGGCTCTAATCTCATACACATCTAGCAAACAAGCAGGCAGTGGCTTTGGTGCTTTCTTGAAGCAACTCACTTTATCAGGCCTGCTTTTAGTCTCTCTTTTCCCTACATTTGAAACACTCTTACCCATACAAACTCCTTATTTAAGTGTGATATCTCTAAGGTTTGAAGTTCATATTGAAAAGACTCCCTGGGGCTCAGAGTCTGCTTTATATTCTCTTGTGTATTGAGGAAAAAAAGAGCTTTAGATCCCTACTGCTACACCATATTCACTCACAAAATAACCACCTGAGTGAAAAATGTAAAACAGTCAGTGCCTGAGTGACTTATTTCAAAAATTTATTATTACCACAGTGTGCGGATGAGTTAACACACTTAGTTTAAGTTTGGAGGAGGTGGTGTGCTTTCAGATGTAGCTTCTGAATGGAGAGAAGTGCTGATAACACCTGGAAAGGAGGAGAGCCTCATTATTCAATGAGGGCTAAGGCGTGGCTCCATATGCTGGCCCTCAACAGCCATTAGGCAGGCGCTGAACTAAGCTGCAACACGGCCATTTATGCTTGGAAATGCAATCTTTTTGAAACTTTTACAACATTTGAGGCATCAGTGTTGCTGCTGATTTAAATGGAAATTTGGTCTTTTTTTTCCAAAGAGGTTGAAACACTTTTAAAAAAGCCCGAAAAAGGAATTAAAGCCTGTGTTTGGATGTTTGTTTTTGTGGAAACAGCATGATATCATTGAGCGTTACTTTGTTTTGTTTGAGTCTTTATTTTTCTTTAAATCCTCTTTTTATTTTCTTTGCATTCATAGATTTTATTCAAAGATGTTTCATGCACATACCTCTGAATAAATCATGTTGAAGGGCTTATTAATATCTTCAGGTGACATGCATATTACATATTAGAAGCTAAGAAAACTTTTCACGGCTCATTTCAGTGAGCAATTTATTTAGTAAAATTTCCTCACTGTTTCCCTGTTGTTGCCACCCCGCAGACCCGGCCTCACCATGTCCTGGTTGTTGGCCATGTGGATTAGCCTTGGCTTCCTGCTGCTGTGCCAGGCCACTCTCTACCAGACCATCCAGCAGCACCATGTGGCCCGGCCCGGTCGCACCGACATCCTCACCCTGGGTATGTGTATTTGTGTGTCTTTGTCACATTTCAGGTTCACAGCACATGCAGCATTAAGCGTGCGAGCTGCTGCCCTCTGGAACGGGCAGCAGTTCTCAGCTTTGGCTGTTTTGAAGGCAACAGAAAGAGACTGCTGCAGTATGTCAGAATGATTTGCCACGGCACTGCACTGTAGCATGATGATTCACCATGCTCACAGTCACACAGGATGAGTAAAGGGGAGGTTACTAATTGTGCCTCTAATTGCAGGTTACCTACTTGTGTTTAGTCACACTCCAATTTAAAAATTCTGATTCTTTTTGTGCTATTTATGGAAATCTGTAGACTGTAAATATTGTTATCTCTGGTTTTCTGGTTGTGCTGCCGCTCCTGCTTAAATCTAAACATAATAACCCTGCTAGTCAAAGAGCCTCCTCAAACACTGTGAGTAAGCTGGTAGGGAGATGAATTGTCTGTGTTGCGAGGAATTCCTTACTACACCCTGAATCTTGCTGGGAGACTGCTTCGAGTAGGACAAGCTGTAGGCAAAAACCCCTTTTACTGAGCTGGTAGCCTAGGGAGCTTTGATCACTGTGGCTTAGATAGAAATGACAATTATGTTTCCCTCTTTTTGCACTGGAAACGTTTGGCAATTAGGCCCGATGCCTTCTGCACCGTAGGGGCGAAAGGGGAGGGTAGACGCTGAGGCGGATCTAATTCTCTGATTATGGAGAAGCTTACCAGCATTGCTTATGGTGTATGTGGGAGTGTTAAAAGGAAAGCATTGGGTTTTTTTCTAGAGCAAAGCTGAGGCTTTCTTTAAGCTTTTCACAATGAGAGTGACTCCCATGCTGAACCCTCACAGAGAGTGAGGCTCTCTCTCCAGGAGCCAAGCGGCTGTGAAACATTGATGCTATCTTCTGCTTGGTTCCCTTTTCGTGTGTTGCATTGTTAGGCAAAAAGACAGTCATGGAAGCACAGCAAGGGAGAAAAAAATCCAGCATTGAATTCTCCATGCTTGTGTTGAACATTGGTGGCTTTAAGCAGCATGTCAGAGAATTGGCTTACTTTTTGCCTTGGAACAGCTGACACATGAAAATCCTGGCTATGATAGATGGAAAAGTTCTCAAAGTATCCGGGTGCCGTTAATTGGAACAAGAGGGTGAGGGATGAGCGACACAGAGCTCTAGATGAATTTTTAAAAGCTGGCTTCCAGTTTTTCTGTCTCTTTTTTTCTTTTTGACTGGTTGGCAAGTGGAGCTTGGTACCAAAGATGTACAAGGAAGTGCAAGGCTCAGTAAGTGTCTCTTGAATAATGCAGTGGTCCCAAAGGGGTAGAGAACGGGGAAAAATAAGAGCCCCCCCCATCCACCGCTCTCTCCTCCGCCTCCGAGCACCACCCTCGGCGTGGATCTAGAACAGTCATCCACGCTAAGGATAGCTATAGCTTAGAGTTCTCCGGAAGGTTTCCTGTCAGTCGAATCAGCTCGCACACTTACTGCTCACAGCTCAAACACTGACGCACCATTTTCTCACTCAAGCCATTATGGTGTGGCATTTTCATGACTCCTGTGGGGATACTGGTGCTCTGATCACAACATATCAGGCCTGAGAGGATGCAAGCTTACACTGCTGAGACATACTGTAGTTCAATCTTTTTCAAAGTTTCAGATTTGATTTTAGGGGTTGTTGATACTTGGATATTCCAAATTTAAACCCTAGTGCAGCCTTACCCAAAATCCAGTATGCTGTGGCACAGGTTGAGACCTAAAAATCTTTCATGGCCCACCAAAAAGAAAACCTGTACAACCATAACATTAGACTCAAATATTTGCCTTTAATTTATCATATTTTTCTTTTATAAAAAAGGAATTTCAGTGCAAGTGCTTTGCTTTCAGATACATATACATTACTTGGAAAGTGTTGGTGAGGTCACAGAGTACAATTTATGAGCCACTGCCATTTATTTTGTTCAATCATTCATCTGCAAAGTCGCTTGTATTTCCCTTACTTATATTCATCTCTCTAAAGGTACTTTATGGCCCAGCAGACTCTTCCTAAGTAAAATTGATGTCTTTAATGACACTGGTAATACTTAAAATCAAGAGGCAAGCAGCGTAGTGGAATGTAAATGAAGTGTCATGAGTTAATCTAACACCAGTTAAACCGTGACACCGGTGGCACAAATTCAAACTTCTGGCTGTGTTTTGTTTTATGTCAACTATTTTATGTTTACTTATAATAAGTAGTGCTGTCAAACGATTAACATTTTTAATCAGATTAATCACAGGGTTGCTGTGGATTAGTTTTGATTAGTTATGATTAAATATCATTCATTTTTAATCTATATTAATTGCATTCCATTTTGCATAAGCAAACAGACTCCATCCCCAACGAATGTATGCTTCGCTTTAATGCAGTATTTTAGGCTGGAAGTGCTTCAGTGAAAAGAAAACTCCTTCCTGCGGAATGTGCATAATACTTTATGTAAGTCGACTGTTCCGTCTTGTTTTTTTCATACTCAAATTTCCCATCGAGAGGGCCAACGTGCTGTTTAGCATCTTCCATATTGAGTTGGTGGTCACTACCGGATCAACGGCCCATTTGCGCATGCGTGGCGGCATGCTCGACAGTAACCCTACTTTCACAAACTGCCCGAAATGCGTTGCCGGAGACGTTTCAGGGATTTTGAGTCATTCTGTGTTGTAGATGGGTTAATTGTGTTAAAATTTTTAATCAGAGTAATCATGATGATGGATTAATTCGCAATTACATGTTACTTTTGACAGCTCTAATAATAAGATTGAATTTTTCTTAAAATTTGTATAATTTTTAGTATTTTAACTGACCTCTCACAGCGCCACAGTTCCTCTGGGCCCACCAGTGGGCCCAGGCCCACACTTTGGGAAGCAAAGTCCTCGAGCATTATGGGTGAACACCACAAGACTTTTTTACTTGAAAATAATCAATCAAGGAAAACCAAGTTACCATATACAGTTATGTGTCTATGGTTGAAAAAGTGTTTGAATATAAAAATGTAAGTTGGTCAGTTTTCCGTAGAAGCTGAGCTCCGTATGGGGCAAGATGTGACTGGCTTCAGGCTGGTGTATCATTACTGGTGGTGCCACTTATTTTTTTCTCGTAATTCAATCAGCAAACCTGAAAAAGTTACAAATATTGACTTATTACATAAATGTTAACAGTAATAAGGCTAACAGTAAAAATACTGCAAATTAATATAAGCCATATAAAAAAAACTTAAACTGTTATTTAATGGTCCAAAATTGTGCATATTTCTCTTTTTGTTTGGGATGGAGTTAATTTTTGATGACATTAATACCCTTATTGATACTCTTATTCTTTCCGAGTCCTTACTGATGTCACTATCAATCCTTTTCCATTGTTTTTGGAAAGACAAAATCACAATACATGTTGTATCAAAAGTGGTATGAGATGAGTCTAATAGTCTGTCCGTTTATTACCTATTATTCCGCTGACTTCATATATTGAAACTAACAGGACAAAGTATGGGAGCGCTTTTCAGCACTGATCGGAGCAGATGAGGAAGAAAACTATCTTGTAGCAGCTAAAGTCGTTGTTTTTGATGCGCAGCTGGAAAGGTTTTTTTTTATCATTTTTCAAGCTGACAGTTTGAAGTACCACATTTTGGTAAAATTTGATGAATGATGCTGATGTGCTTTGAGCTTGTGTTCCCCTTTGTGAGAACTGATGTAGGCCTATGTTTTTGCACCAGTGATAAGAAAAAATTGTGTAACGTCACAGAACCTGTGAGACTAGACAGCTGTATTGATAACCAAAATTGCATTGACTCTCATGTTTTGAAAAATACAGAACCAGGCTTTTATCCGGATTTTAAACTCGATACCTACTATTTATATCAGTGATACCCAACCTGTGGCTCTTTAGTGACCAATTTGTCTTAATCAATTCAGGAAAACTTTAATAAAGGAAAACACTAGAGACACACTTCATAGAGATGTGCTATCTCCAACTTCCTGTCGATGCTCTCTCGCACCTGTATTTGATGATGATTATTACAGTTTGCATTTCCATCAATGAGTATGTGCCTTGATAATGTATTATGGAATGAAATTTCTCAAAACACTGATGTTTTATCTGATCTTTGATGCACTGCTCATAATAGACTGTCAGAGGAGAAGAAACATAAAAACCAGAACTTCAAAATGAGGCCACAAGGAACAAGAGATGTGTGTGGGAGAGCTGCAGGTATGTGTGCAGGGCTGGTTGCAGTCATTTAGAGGCCCAGGGAAAATTACAATTTGAGGCCCCTCCACCTTTAGCTAAAAGCAATAATAGTGAGTGAAAACATATTTTGAAAGCTTCTCTTTTAAGTTGATAAAGCCACAGAACTAGAGTAAATGTCCAAATGGTAACTTTAAATCCCCAAATAACCAGCCGTAATTCATCGGCTTCTGGGAGGCCATCAGACTCGGCATATTCTGATATTCGAACAATTATCTAGGTCACCATTTTTTTGGATTGTGGCTTTGCAAAGGTGTTCTGACAATATGAGTGAAATAAGGTTGAGTACCGCTAAATTATATCATGATTTTTTTTTTTTTTTTTTTTGTTAGGAATTTAAAAGACATTTTTACTGTTTCACTATAAAGTGCTGTTGCCCTACGTTATTTAGCATATTTTTGGCGTATGATCAAATATGGTGCCTGCATTTTTTATGCCAATATTCAACTAATTTCTAGAAATGTTAAACAAATGACACATATCCAGACTTTCAGCGCTACAATTCACCTGTATAATGTGTGAGTTTCATCAACTTACCATTGTAAGTTATGATGTTAAGGATATGGGCGTGGGGCTTGGAGACAGTAAAACTGCTCTTTGAAAGTAGTGGAGGAGACAGGAAGTTTGAGACACCGTGGTCAACTCTGTTTGGATGCTGTGATGCCACTTTCAATGATAAACTAAAGTCCACTGATTGGCTGAGAAAAGCCTTGTAGTTCTACTGCCTCACAGAGAGGGGGTGGGGGGCATGAAAGGTGCCGACACATCCCACATATGGTTCTAAGCCCAACAACGGTTTACCTGAACTACAACAAAGAACAATGTTTATTTTTCACACCAGCATTCACACAGAGCCAGTAGTCTGTTAGAGTTATTTTAACTTCAGTTCTCCCCTCGAAAAAACTAACAAATCATGATGGATGACAGCTATAATTGGTGCTGACAATCATAATATGAAGATATGTGGTTGGAGCTCTCTTACTTAATCATCTGGCTTCCCAGGGATAAGTGTCTATCACAAACCACGCATTTGAAGAGAACACAGCTCTGCTTTTCTTTTCTCCTCACCTCAGCAACTGTACAATTTACAGTACATCATGTTTTTTTTAAGAGGATTAAGCCAACATCAATCTTACTCATCCACGGAGTAGCGTTAACCGATCTAACCAGAACTGCTCTCTCAGAATTGAAATGCTATGATGAATATTTGAATTAGAATTGATTTTATAATTTGAGAGGCTCTCTGGTTTCATTGAGGCCAGAGCCCTCGGATATAAATAGATATGCCTGTGTAGGACGTAGCAAAGAAAAAAACAGAGAGAGAGATGTCTTGCCTTGAAAAAAATCCATCGGCTTTCATGCTTGGCAGTTTTTTCCGTAATCAAATAAGGTGTCTGTGTTTCTAAGGGGATGATGAAAAGATGTATGATATACAGAAGATTAAGTTGTAAAATGGTTTTGTTAATGGAGCATGAGGAATACAGGCTTCATACTGTCTCTGCTGATGAACAGATTAATAGAAGTTGTGTAAATTGGATTCACAGATGCAGTGCATTTGCTGGGATTGATGCATTATCTTTAAAATTGCTCTGTGAACAGGTAGGTGCAGCTGTTTCTTCCTACTGTACTGTCTTCAGTACAGTCATACGTCTTGAAGAGAAAGAGGGAGCTGGTATATTGCGAGAAAGCACATCCTGATATAAATTTTTTGTGTTTCTTGGCGCGCAGCCCGGCTGACTGTCTGAGACACTGAGTGGTACAAAAACTCACAAACTATCTGACAAAGACAAAGAAAAACAGACGGGGGAATGTGAGGGTAAGATGGAGAGGGTGTGTGGGTATCTGAGGAGGGGAAGTGAAGGTCATGTTGAGCGAGGTGTAGATGTAATCCTTCAGCCTGTTGAAGCATTTAACACTGTTTGAGAAATCAGCTTATCTGCTGCCTGCAACACTGAGCTGACAGTGCATACCAAACGGAGAGAGATAAAGTTTCTACTCTTATTTATTTATTTTAAACGTCTCCAAGATAAATCGGCGTAGTCACCGCTTAGGCTGAGATAGAGTAACGAGTCGCCGGACTGCTTCGTCACCTGCTTGGGAAGCAGCGGCGCCCCACTCTCCTTCCCGTGAGCCTCTGCTCTGTGACAGCCTTCCCCTTCGTGTCCTGCTTGTGCGGCCCAAGATTGATGGCGGCCTGATTCTGGGCAGCCAATTCTGGTCTCTCAAGAAATAATCCACTACATTGACAGATGAGCCGAATGTGACATGACACACACATACACTCACTCTCCAGGCTCTGCTCTCTCCTCACCTGCCAAGACGGCGAGCAAGAAGTGCTCATTGCCAAGGCTGGTGCTGCACAAACCGGGACGCTTTTGACAGCACATAGTATTGGACTCAATTGTAAGTCAGTAAAAGTGAAACCAATTTACATTGTCAGTGCATCGCTGGCAGGAGACAGTGCGGATTTAGCACTTCTTTCTTCTCATGTTCCCCAATAACTTGTCAAATCATCAGGTTTAAATTATGCTACCACATCTGCATGAAACAACATATGGCGATATATTGTATATTGTATATTGTGATACAATAATTGAATTACTATTGACTTAATGAATGTTGATTTTAAAAAGTATCACTGTTAATGGATTTTCCTGATGATTTAATACACTTGCAGTAGTACAGTGTTGGGGATTGTTATGAGACAGACTCACAGCCCACATCTCTGCAACCCTGCCCCTCTTTACCTGCTACTTTTTGCTTTTAACTGAGGAGCATTTACAATTAAACCCTCACTCTAAAAGGCTCATTAAATATATGTATATCATAACTATAAGTATATCAATAAATATAAAACTTGTATATAAGTAAATTAATAAAAATAGAATATATAGATATATATATATATAGATATATGAAAGAGACATATGAAATGGACTGAGTAAATAAAGGTGTATTAGTGCTAAAAAAAGAACAAGGCAACAGCAGTGACTGGTGAGTGGTCATGGGAGTAACTGTGACTGTTGCGTGGTCATTAGAGTAACTCTGTGACTGTTGAGTGGTCATCAGAGCAACTCAGTGACTGTTGAGTGGTCATCAGAGTAACTCAGTGACTGTTGAGTGGTCATCAGAGTAACTCTGTGACTGTTGAGTGGTCATCAGAGTAACTCTGTGACTGTTGAGTGGTCATCAGAGTAACTCTGTGACTGTTGAGTGGTCATCAGAGTAACTCAGTGACTGTTGAGTGGTCATCAGAGTAACTCTGTGACTGTTGAGTGGTCATCAGAGTAACTCTGTGACTGTTGAGTGGTCATCAGAGTAACTCTGTGACTGTTGAGTGGTCATCAGAGTAACTCTGTGACTGCTGAGTGGTCTTTAGAGTAACTCAGTGACTGCTGAGTGGTCTTTAGAGTAACTCTGTGACTGCTGAGTGGTCTTTAGAGTAACTCAGGGACTGCTGAGTGGTCTTTAGAGTAACTCTGTGACTTTTGAGTGGTCATCAGAGTAACTCAGTGACTGTTGAGTGGTCATCAGAGTAACTCTGTGACTGCTGAGTGGTCTTTAGAGTAACTCTGTGACTGCTGAGTGGTCTTTAGAGTAACTGTGACTGTTGAGTGGCCATCAGAGTAATTCAGTGACTGTTGAGTGGTCATCAGAGTAACTCTGTGACTGTTGAGTGGTCATCAAAGTAAGGGTAAAACCCATTTCTACCCCTTAACCCTTCCCCTTTGTCTACCCCTTCCTCTTGCCCCTTGAAACAGAGTGGTAAGTGAAGGGGTGAAAACCTTCCACTAAGAAACGAGACGCCACTTGATTGCAGTTCATCATCACACATTGCCGAAAAACAGCTGCGTCATCGGAGGTGACTATAAAGCTTCGACCATCTTGTTTATACTGCGTTGATCTTCTCCACTTATTTATGCAATTAATAACCCTCGTTTACTCGTGTAGATACAAAAAATACAATAAACTCCAATCCTCAGTGGCTAAAGGTTCAATATATGAGAAAATAAAATTGTTGTGTTTTCTATAATCATTATGCTGAAAATACTTTTTTTATTTTGGCCTCCTTCGTAGTCTGTTGTGCCAGTTTGCAATTGAACGCACTGCATGGAGGGGAAATTCATCATACCCCTTGGTTTTAAGTGTGATCCTGAAAAATCTTCGTTTCAAGGGCTACCTAGCCCTTAGCCGTTAACCCTACCCCTCGATTCAAAAGAGAATTGGGACACCACTTCATCTGATGTGAACGCGCAAAACCAAGGGGTAGGGCTAAGATAAAGACTAAGGGGCAGAAATGGGATCGACCCTTACTCTGTGACTGTTGAGTGGTCATTAGAGTAACTCTGTCTGTTGTGTGGTAATCAGAGTGACTCAGGGATTGTTGAGTGGTCATCAGAGTAACTTTGAGCACTTTAGACAGGTGTATTTGTTGCATCCCTATAAAGTACACAACCAACATTGTCAATGAAAAATAGGTGTTAAAAGTATGAGTTATTCACCAGATTTTATGATATTTCACAAGAGTTTGAATTTCTCACATATGGACCTGGATGTACATCTGATTTTGTTAGCTCAATGCTAACTGACACAAAATGGTAATTTATGCTCACCAAGCAGATATAACATTACATTGCAATATTAAAAGTGGTGTTTCTAAATTGGTAATACAAATTTAAATTTGCTCTGTTTATTGATCGTTTACGTCATAAAATTGATGGTTTCTCAAATTAAGGAATGTGAAGTTTGATTCCTAGCATGTCAGTTTGCAACACTAAGGCTGTGTCTCCTAACAGTAATGCTTTTTTATTTTTTAATCATTTAATGGCAGATTACAAACAGCTTTCAGATGCTTTTCAGTCGCTGCTTGGCTCATATATTAAGACTCTTTACCCTTTTAGCTTTCAATGATTCTGTGTATTGTAATGTCATTCACGGGCTACATATTGTGATTATGAGCCATCCTGAAATTTCCCTTCCCTATTTATGCATTGAAAGTATGCAAAGTAGTAAAAGTAAAAGGTTAAAGTACAATGTAGTGATGTTTATAATGTATGAATACCCAGTGGGCCAGTCTGAATTTAACAACTCTGTAGCTTCTGCTTTGTTGTATTTTGACTGTGACAGGGCGGATAAAGAGAGTCTCAGATCTAATAAAACAACATGATTCCTGTACCAGGTGCAGCTGTAAAACTAACTCTACCCTGCCTGTTACACTTTGATGGCAATCTGTTGTTGACTTTTTGTTTGACCATTTTTTTGTCAGCCATAAATGACGAGACAGCACAGCATATAATGCACTATTAGAGGACAGCCCCATTTTACTGAGGGCCTATTATGTTAGTTAGCTGCTGTTGGTTTTGAAAGCAGAGCAGAATCAAAGGCTGGGATGAAGTGTGATTGAACTTTAAATGGCAGACGAAGGCATGCTGATGTAACATAAACATGAAAAGTACGACACGTGGCTGCATGAAGTGGCATAACTGAACAGGCTGCTGAGATATTAACCATTGATTTGACACGTCTCATCACATATGACTGGAAAGCATTTTAATTGGCTGATTGTTCAGTGCCTGAACGTTGTTGGATAGGTTGAAAATGTGCAATTACTTCGATTAATGAGAGGAATGATACGATCAAAGTGCAAAAGTGTGATCACAGTGGAGAATGTTGTGCATGAATCAAGAAACTCTTCCTCTGCTTTTAGAACCTAACCTGTCATAACACTGGGGTGCTCAACTTTAGCTTCATGTTTCCAGTTTTTTATCTTCAGATCTAAAGAGCAGGGTTTTCTGGGGAGAGGAAAATCTATAAAGATAGCGAGAGCTGAAATAAACTTTGAACTTGATTTAGGATTTCTGTCTTGGCAAATGAGGATAGAGGTACAAGTCTGGAAGCTATAGTGACTTACAGCATGAATTGATCTTTTTCTCTCTTTCTCTAGCTGAGCGGATGGCTGCTTCACATGATTGACGATTTTTCTTGCAGTGTTTAGGACTGTTAAGTAATTAGCTCCACTGGCTTTCACCTGAATGCACTCTCTGTTTTTAAACTCGGAGCTCATTTCCATAGCTCCCCGACTTCTCATCCTGGCATCTCAACAAACATGAGCGTACTCCTCTTTTTACACTGTCATCTTTAAAGGGGGTAATCTCAGCGCTGCTTCACGTCTTCTGCGGAGGTGGAAACAGCAGATCCATCCATATTACCCTCTGAAACAGCCTCCTTCCCTTATGTGTTTTTGTTTTTGCCAATTAAATCTGCTTTATTTACATCCCCATTAAACTGTGGGGACTAATTAGACTGAGAATTGATGATGGGAGAAAATTCAATTAAATCATCGTCACTTGAATGGATGAAGCCTGAGTCATATACGTGCATGAAAAGGCATTCTTTGATCCTGCTGGCAGCACTGGCTCATGTGGAACCACTGCAATGTATAGAATTAACCACATATAGAGGCGTCATACATTCACATACACACCCAATCCAATCATCACTTCCCCAGGCTGCCTTTTATGCTACTGCAGTAGGCATGTGTTCATGCTATTGTTCATATTTACATTGGTGTTTATCATGTAAAAGTGCGTCTTTAGGGGCAGAATTGAACTACAGGGATATGGAAATAAAAATTATACATGACATAAATTTAATTAGAACCATACATTTCTTGAACATGGCACCCACAAATCCTGCCAACAGAGGAACTAAAATCCCATAATGCATCTCCACATGACATTATAATTGCTCTGAAAACTGGGCTTAGGTAGGAGCTCATCAGCATTATGTGATCCACTCTCTATCACACAGCATGCCCTTCGAGGTAATGAAAGCAACCTTTCTAAAAAACTAGGCAATAACTGGCTGATCATTCAGGTGTCGTGCTCTCTTTCTCTCTCTCCCTCCCTCTTTCTCCCTCTTTCTCTCTCTCAATTTGCCTGGCCTCAGCCCGTCACTCCATCCTCTTGCCCCCCCCCCCATCTCCTCGTCTCTATCGGCCCCTCAGACGATTTGTCATGGATCAGATGAGACAATTTGTCATGGATTAGTGCACTTAAATGTCTGTGTGATAGTGGAAGCAGTCAGTGGAAAAGCTTAGGAATCCTATTACACTGCGTTTTATGGCCGGCGAGAGGAGGAGTGAGAAAGTGGAGGTTGAATTGGCACTTTCTATGGTCCGCGTGCCATTTCTTGACTTTTTCTCCACACATAATCAGATATTCACTTAGAGGTGAGCTCCAACGATGCGTCTCAGCCGGGAAAGTAGACTAGAAGTTGAGTGTTGGTTCTTGATTCTTCACTTGCTGCGTAAGTTGACATTTAATTGCCTGTTTGCCACTTTATGCCTTGTAAGTGTTAATTCTTTCACAGCGCATGAGCAGTTAATAAAAACAGCTCTAGTTATGCCATTTAAAAAGGCCTACTGATTTTTGAAACAATTAGCCTCACAATTTTGTCATTTACTGATTGTAATCTGTTTCCAAAACTCTAAAATTGAATGTGTTGACATTTCCAGATTTTAATTAGCCTGTACAATGGCTGTCTTAATGCAGCCCATACTCTTTGTAATACTAAATGTTTTGACCCCCGAAATTGGTGCAAGTTATAGCCAGGGTGCATTCATTTAAAAAACAGAGGTAGCTGTCTTTACCCAAATGTCTTCCTTATGATAGCACCAAGCTGACATAAAACCTAAGCCTGAGTTTTATTTTTAGAAACCTAGTAAGTTAATTCTGGTTTGCCCTACCTCAGCTTTTTGAAACTTGTTGCTTGCATCAGATTTGAAATGGGTGTTACATTTTCAAAAATAACATTATTTCTCATTTTGAACATTTAATATATAGAGTTTTTTTTCCAATTTATGTGACTGCCAGTCATTGGTTTAGTAGAGATGTGACCACATCACAAGTGTGTGTCTCCTAGCCCTTATAAAGACCTACTTGGTGGAAACATGTTGGCTTTTAAAATGATTTGGCCATTAAAATAAAAGCTTTTTAAATATTTCCCTCCTCATTTATTTATTTATTTTTTTTACATTTTTCATGATTGGAGCTCCTGGTTTCCTCCCTCCCTCTATGTTTAATATATTGTCTTTGTGCTTTTTTCTGTTGACTATGGGTGTAACATTGTTGTGCAAATTATGTTAAATTAACATTTTACACAGCGTCCCAACTTTTTAGAACCTGAGGTTTTTTTAAATGAAAACAGTAATAAAGTAGAAAAGCACTCGGAGAGCGCCGACCTCCGCCATTAGCCCTACCTCCCAATAGTAAAGATTCCTTTTAAAAAAGTTCCTGGATCCAGATGGTGATCTGGATCACTCCCAAAATCTAATCAGTTCTTCCTTATGCCATTTCTGACATTTCTTGAAAATGTCATCAAAATCCGTCCATGACTTTTTGAGTTATGTTGCTAACAAACAAACTAACAAACTAACAAACAATATAACAAACCCTGCCAATCATATAACCTCCTTGGCGGAGGTAAAATTAAAAAACATGAATACAAATGTTGTTTCCCCAAATTACCAAAATAATTATAGTTCTGTTTTAAAGGCACTTTTAATGCTAGTCAATTAAAGAAAAAAGTCTTAAAAAGTCATAACATGCTTTGAAATGAGGCTGAGAGCCCCATGGCAGTCCATGACAGTCTGGCTGCAGACCGTGAGTTTCTGACAGCCAATCTCAAAGATGCCATCAATCTCAGAATGGAAATACGTGCTAAAACTTTTCAAGCAAAACTGGATTTAACTTCCATTTAGGGTTCAGGTAATGGTTAGGACACCAAAAGTTAAAGCCAAAAACCTGACCTGCAAAACCTGATTACAGAATGTTTAACAAAGCTTAGTGAACAGTCTGTTTACATGAACAAAGCTTGTACTCATTGATAAAAACATTCCCACGCTGCAAGTGTAGCTTACATAACTTTGTTAACTGCGTAAGCTACATAGACTACAGCGCTACGTAGCTAACAGAACCACATAGTAAACCAAGCTAAAGCTAAGCTCACAAATGGCTACATAAGCTATACATCTGCATTATCTGTGTAGCTAAGTTAGTTTTAGCTAGACCTGCTAAAGCTTGCATTGCTAAAGCTAACTTAGCTATAGATAACAGAGCTATGAAGCTTATAAAGATACATAGCTAATGTAGCTAAAGCTAAGTTCACAAAGCAGCTATGCAAGCTACATAGATATGTTATCTATGTAGCTATGTTTGCTAAAGCTCATGTTGCTAAAGCTACATTGGCTTATGTAGAAATGTTAATTACACAGCTTCTGTAGCTTTGTTAGCTTTAGCTAAAGCTAACAAAGCTAAAGCAAGCCATCGTCCATGTAACTACTACTTAAATGGATCTATGCACAATCTAATCCCAGATCAGACCTTTTACTCTGTCAATAGATGAATTTGTTTCCACAAGTGCACAATTTTCCTGTTGTTTTCAAAGCTCAGATAGTGATGGTAGAGCACCAACACACAATTTGCCAGCAGACAGAAAACACAATAAAGAAGACTTTTTTTTTTTTTTTTTTTTTTTGCAGAGGAGGTTTGAAAGACTTCCTGTCTTCTTGTCAACACGGTTGACGCTGTTCAAGGCTATACAGTTGGAGTTGTAACATGTGGAAAACATGCTGAGTAGAGCTCTCCTTCTCTGTGCTATTTCTATGACCAGAAAATGGAGACAAGCTTTTAATCAGCAAACATCTGCTTTTGGTCTCAGCTCCATTCTTCCTTTGAGCACCCTGTGCTTGCTGGATGTGCACTCAGAGTGAGAGTGGTGCTCAAGGAATTCTCGGATACAGAATAGGGAGAGAATTTTAGAATTAGTCTCAGTGATTTCCAGCAGCAGGGAATTTGTCATATGCTTCTTGTAAACCCAGACGCTGCTATTTTCATAGACACTTTAACTTTCTTAACTTTCCTCCTATCTGAGAGATATCCATATCCTTTGTTTCAGCAGAAAGTTTGAACCTGACTTCTAAAATGTTGTTTTCCAGCACTGCTGCTCACCGTGTTGACCTTTATTTAACTTCTAGAGCAGAATAAACCAGACTAAACTGTTTACGTACACTGAATAATCAAATAATTGGGCTAAAAGCTAGGTGTGTTTTCTGTTTTCATTATCTAATAAGGAATATGGGTTTGTGCTTTTTTGGTGACCACATGAATTTTTAGGTGACTCCAGAAATCGGATAATGATCTTTTTTTGTTGGTGCTTTTGTATACACACTTACTGTCTATTGTAAGAGCACACAAGCATAAAGTCAGAGCGGAGGGGGTTAGCAAGTGACCAATTAGTATTTTGTTTTTCTTTTCAAGACTTTCCTCCCTGACTGCATTTGAAGTGCCACTTCCAGCTGTGAATGAGCCAGTTAGAAATAATCAGTGTTTGTCTCAGTGGGCAAACACATTTTGATTCACCTGTGGCAACCCTGCCATGTCATTAGTATTTATTCGCTCTGTGGTCTATGTAACCTCAAGCCTTCTGACTGCATGTACTCTTTTCTCCCTCCCTTGAGTGCAATTATGTGGTAGATTAGATCCTTTTCCTCTTTGGTGATTGTCACAGACAGGGTGCAGGGATTCAATTTAACACAGGTGGCTCATTCATTTAATTATTTCTAATAAGGAGAAGAAATTTAAGATAGACAAACTAGTCATACAGTGCAAAGTGTTCAAACAGCCCATCTAACAATATTTTGGGTAACATATCTGTGCATCAGTCTATTTTCATCCACTTTTATAAAATAGATATATATACTTTTAGTCATGTTTTCTGGCTGCTCCAAGCACATCCATATTTATTTTCAGAGCAGCAAAAAGTTACTGTATCATAGATAATTACCATTTTTATTTAAACAATATCTTCTGCAGTGTCTCCGTCACCTCTAGGCCTCTCAGTATAGTCTCACTGAAGTGAAATAGCTTGCTTATGTTAATGGAGTAAAGAGACACACTGGCAGGTAATTGTGATGCAGCAGAGCTACTTGGTGGCATCATTTAGAACCACTGCGGGGGACAAATGTTACTCATTGAGTGTTTTGTTTGCAGTAGACTCACTTTGCAGTGGCAAGTCATTTACCCAGTGGCAGTCAAATAAGGTTTTCTTAACCAGGCTGCAAATTTCCTTCGTAATGCTTTTCTTTTTTCATAAGCAATCATAGGAAAAACTTGGGTGCTGCAGGTAAAAAAGTAAGTTTTTAGCACTGAACTTTAGTCTCACATGCAGTACATACAAAATATGACCCCCTGTATGGCTGTATAACGACAACAACCACCAGCACTTTTTTGTCTTCTTAACTTTTGACATGTAAACACCAACACAGATGATTTTAGACATTTAGTCTTTAAAAATCAACAGTTAATAATCTTCATTTCCACTTTAATACATCTGTATTGACATTATATTGTAGAATGGATCACATGTCTATATTCCAGTGACAACCCCACTGATGAAATGACCACATGGCATTATGGGTGAGGGGAAAAATCGATAGCATAGTATCGCAATATTTTTTGTTGTGATATTGATCAATTCACATCCTGCATTTTTTTTTTTTTTTTTTTCACTGTAGAGCCCTTTGTCCAGTGAGGTCGGCACAAGAAAAATAGTAAAATAAATGTGGCAGCATTAGAGAAGGACATTAGGAACATACTGCAAATTTCATAGGGCACATGGGGTTTGCAAGGAAGGCCACATGAAAATAAAATACTGTGGAAATACAAAAACATGAGGGCTGTCTAGAGTGAGTTGACTATAAACTGGGAATCTTTTCTTGCTGGATAAAACCTTTTTTGATGAACTTTTCCATTGTGCATGTAAATACAGTTTAAAAATTTAGTAAATCGCAATGCATCATGGTAACACAATACTCAGTGTATTGTAAAATGTTTAAAATTGCAATAATATCGTATTGTGACCAAAGTATTGAGATAATATAGTGTTGTTGCGTTACTATGATATATATATAGATATATCTCTCTATATATATCTATATATTTATATATATATAGATATATAGATATAGAGATATATCTATATATATATGGATATATATATATAGATAGATATATAGATATATATCTATCTATATATTTTTTTTTTCGGTAGGTGGAGGATTCTGAAAACAGAGCTCAAAGGAGATTTAATATTGAATTGAATTTGAGATTAATTTTTGGGGCTTTTTGCTAACATTAGAACAGTGAACAGTGTAGGGGATCAGAGAGAGAGAGCTGGGAATGGCATGCATGAAAAGAGCCATCTGGTCTGCCCTCTTGGAAAAGTAATGTCTGTACACAGATTGCAACCAGGGATTCACAATTTTATTGACATGATATTGGTATCGGCAGATATGAAATTCTCTGCTGATGTTTACAACTTTAGCTATAAAGATCTGCCTATATAAGTTTTAAATATGGGCTGTACAAATAAGTTAACAGAGTTTTACGCTAGACCATCAGACCTACTTCAGTTATAGTCTTTTCTTTATTCATTATCATTTCTTACATTTTAAAGTGCGTTTTAAGGACTAAAATGTGCTAATGTGTTCACCTTCAAACTTCAAATTATTTGTTTAAAGGACTGAAATGGATGAACTCCATTTAAATATATGTTTCAGTATCAATAGTGATGTTCCAGTACCATTTGTTCCTTCCTGAAACCAATTCCAGTACCAGAGCACTGGGCATCTGCCAATACTGATCCATTACTTGTGCAAACTTTCTGGACTGACTGTGTTGTTGAAGTCTAGCAAATTATTTTAGCCCTACATTTGACTCCAAACATGGCTCAACAAATAGAATTATAATGCAAAGCCTCTCTGTGACCCTTTTAGATGTTTCTCTTCTGATTATGGTGAGTTTTACTGCCAAATATTAAAATATTAAAATAGCAATCACACAGTGAGCAGCATTACAAGTTCTCGCTTTTTGTCTCTCCATTGTGCTCTATCAGCCAACATGATGTGATAATAGACCAACCTGCCATTGGCTGGTTGGTTGAACATGGATGAGAAATGGATAAAAGATGTTCGATATTGGGTCTACTGGTGTGGATTTAATCTTTAATGCCCCCAAAAGTCACCTGAGTTCCAGGCTTGCTATAAATGCTACCTGAGGGAGTGAAAGGCATGGTTAGTGTCAATGGGATGGCACAATGGCTAGCTTCAAGAGGAAAAACAAGTAAGAAGCTATGATTTATGATTCCAAAGTTATTTCAATTTAATAAACTGGGTCACTTCTTGTTGTGTATGACAGTGCCAGTCTAGAAGTTTTTTAACAAACACAAACAGAGAAAAATTGTAACACAGCGTCTAAACTTTGCTGCTGCAGTGGGTCCTTTGGTTCTTCTTTGCTGCTCTGAATATGGTAGCTTGTGCATGCAGTCCTTCCTGGCAGTGAAGAAGAATTGATTACCAGTTCATAACACTAACATCTAGCATGGTTAAATAAAGCAAAATATTATTTTAATCTAATGGTATCAGATTGGTGCATAAACACATGTACCAATACCTGCATTTTAAGCACTTTCAGATATATTTCCAATACTGGCATTGGAATTGGAACAACTCCAGATATCGGTATATATCGGCATATCAGATATCTGCAAAAATCCAATATTTGACATCCCTAGCTGCAACTGAGCCACTTGGTCATCTGAGCCCTTCATGTAGTTGACACATACATGACTGCAAAGCGATATGACAAGTTCATAAAATGAGTTTTAAAGCTTTCAATAAGTCACTGTTTGAGTTCTGCTCATTCTTCTGGAAATAACTTCAAACTCATCTAATGTACATGTTTTATTCTCACATAATATACTTGACTCATTGAACCTCCATACCCTCAATGAACTTAAGAAAAAAACCTCTTAATCTTTGCACCTCTTTGATTTCAGACTTGTTTTCACTCTCCTAATAACAGCACATTTGGGATGCGTGTATATTTAATTTGTTGCCACGGTTACTTGCTTTCTCAGTGCTGCCCAGTGAATCATTCATTTGAGCCCTGACAGGGGACGAAAATGGATTATGGTGTTTGGAATTATGGAAACAGAAATCCTCTTGCTTGAATATGTCCCCACCTGTCAGAGGAATGATTGAAAGTCTGTCTAAATTTTCCACCCGGGGTGCTCCGTCAGCATTAGCTGAGCTCTATTTGTCTTGTCTGATGTGTCTGGGTGAATCTCTGCGGCTGCTGTGCAGAGGCAGCGCCGTATTGTCTTATCACAGCTTTATCTGACGGCAGACTCTCTAATAATGAAACTATGCCTGAGATGTCACAGTTAACTGTTCATCGCTGGTGCGAGCCTGCAGAACACGACATGTGAGATAGACAAATACCTGAATAAACAGACAGCATGTATTTTTGCTGTTTTTTCACTGTTGTGTAGCTTGTATTGAAAGTGCCAGTCACTTGGACTGTACATGGAGAGAAAAGTGACGGACTGTTGAAAAAGGAGGAAGACAATTAGTATCCACTGGCTCTGCTATGTGTCTTCATTTGCCACAGCACATGTCAGGTTGCTGAGCATGGCTCCAAGCCCTCGCTGCCTGTTGGCCAGGAAAGAGAGGGAATGAAGGACGATGTGGCACCTGCGTGTCTCTGTCTGTAGCCTAATGACCCAAAGGAGCTTTCTGTCTCACACGCCGTCTCTCTGCTCACTTTTATGCTTTTTATCTTCGTCGTTTTCCGGACACCTTGTCTTCCTATTAGCTGTGCGGCTTATCTGCTTTGGGTCTTATCCCAATCTTCTTCTTTTACTCACTAACTCCTCAATGCGTCAGCTCCCTCTTTAGACTTGCCAAAAAAGACACGTTTAACTTCAATTATCTTGAGAAAGTGAGCTAAGTTGGCAGTGTGTGTTTGCGGGGAAATATTATTTAGAACCGCAGGCAGCCAGGCAGGCGGTGTAGGATTTTCTCTTTCTCATCTCACATCCCAGAGGTTTAAGTGGTATAAGCTACAGAGCTTTTCCAACAAAAAGACCTTTTGACCCGCTTTCTGTGAGTTTTGTGAGTTGAGTTTAAATGAGGATTAATGCCAGCTCTGAGGAACTTGTTTAACCTTCTCCCTGAGGACAGTGGTAGAAGTATGAAAATGGTGTACATGTGTACAAAATAAGAGCGCTATTGAAAGTGAGCTGCAACAACTGAATACCTTTCTGCACAGTGTCTTTGATCATAACATCTCTCCCTCGTCCTTGTGGATTTCAGTCTCAGAGGCATAAACTGCAAAGCACACATGCATGCCAAATAAAGAGCGCTGGAAATGCACTGAAGAATACCCAGATCCCTCACCTCATCTTTTATCATAATAATGTTTTTTGTCCTTGTGGAGTTGAATCCACATCAAGGCCCTTGAGTGTAAGCTCCTTCATAAGAGAAAAGGAAAAAAACATCAGTTTTTATAATCTCATGGCTGCCCCTTTGTATTTGTAGGACATCAGGTTAAGTCTGGGTGCAAAACTATTTTAAAGTCTCTGCAAGGCAAAAAAATGTGTCTATGTTGTTTGTCCTAGTGATTATTAACACATCCCTCTGTCATACAGAGTTCAGTTATGACAAGCATCTTTGAAAATAAGGATCAAGTTTCAAAATCATGAAAACTGCTTTTTCTGTTTCTGCTCCAGGATTCTGTGGGTGTGTTGGTAGAATGTGCCAAAGCCACCCCAGCCAATGAGAAAGATGATCCTCTGTCAAAATAAAAAAAAAATCTGAAAAAATTGATTATTTTCTGATATCTGAATGTCCATATTTACAAAATAGTTTAATAATGAAATTTAGTTCAGACCTAAAGCTCCAGTCCTTAAAACTGAAGCCTATATCCCCCCTAACTTATATGTTGATATGTCCAATATTTACAGCTGATAGGCTGACTTTAAGAGGCAAAATATGGGTTGTAAATATAGTCGAATTTTCAGACCTGCCAATACCAATAATTAGGGGTGTGCAATAGGATGATCTCAGATTGCTAATATAATGTATCCATGATCTGCCAAAGCTATTTTATCATAGAATCAGCTGTTTACTTCTAGACCCCCCCCCCCCCCCAAGAGCTGTGAGAAACATTTTCTAATAATCAAACATTATTAGAAAATTTTTTAAACAGTATAATTGATTTCCCTGTATTTATTTAGCATTGAGTTTTTCCTGGCCCCATTATATAAACACCAGGTATACGTTTAAATGGGAATAGGGTCACTACTTTACTTTAGGAATGGGCATGGAGAAGGTAGAAAGCAGGTGAAGTTGCAAAAATGGGCATGAAGTTGCAAAAATGGGTTTCAAGTGGCGAGACAAAATGGGCTGCTTAAGTAATGGAAAGGGGTTTAAGGGTAGAGAAAGAGTTAAAAGTTGGCAAACAGTGGCCAAAAAAGTGCACAAAATGGGTGGAAAAGTGATGCAAAGGAGTTAGAAATTTGCAAAGAAATAGTTTGAACATCAGAACCCATTAATAGCTTGGCACACTTTTCAGCTCCAAAATGAAGTAACTGTTAGCCAGGGCGCTTAACACCAATTCTCCTGATATAATCAATAAATCACAACTGGGGAGGGTCCATTCTCTGGGTTTTTTTAGGGGCCCAGCCATTTCTGTGGGCAGTTCGGAGTGCAGCTGCTTGTCGCTGTGTCATAGCTGTAGATACAGGAGTTTGGGATTAACTTTACATTGATTTCTGTCACAAATCACTCTGTTTCTTTTCATAACCCGGCTGTCACTGCAGCTTGATGGGCAAATTCCCCCCACAATGAACAGAAACCCAGCATTTGGCTCGCTGATAATTTCCAATGAAGGCAGTTAGCCAGCTAAACAACAGATATTGTGAAGATCAGGTGCTCAGTGCTTTTATATCATAGTAAGTTTGGGAGGAAAATTCACATGTTACTGGAAAATCCTTGCCCTAACAGTGGTGAAAAAACTTTCTAGTGGTCTAAATCCAAATTAGCTCGCAGATAGTTTGGATTCTTTCACATGTTTACAGCAACTTAAGGTTATTTCATGCTATAGAGATTCTTCCCTTTGTTTCTCTTTGCATACAAGCAGTTTTTTCATGTATCTCTGCATAATCGCGTAATATAAAGTCTTCCGTCAGCTAAGTGAAGTATTCTCTCCAGGATCAAGGGCTTTAGTTTTGCTCCGCAGAGATGCAAAAAAATCTCTCTAGCAGTGTGCTGTTTCACTGAAGAGAGAAGCAATACCTCTGGCTCACTTACTGTATATTAGCTTTTAGTATTACATTCCACCTCTTCCCTTGTTTTTGCTGAGTGCACGCCTTCCACCAAGCCACGCTCACATCCCGACTCAACCCCCAACCCTTCTTCTCTTAGGTGCAATCAAAGCGCGAGCCTTTGATTTAAGCATGAATAAAAGAGGGGAATGTTTTGTGATACATTCAGAGGAATGAGCAGCATCTTTGTCTAGCTCAGATTCTGCACTTCTCTTCTTTTTCATGGAGGCAGGGAGCTGGCAGATGGAGGAGAAGCTGGCTCTGTCTCAGCACTGATATTAGTCACAGTCACAAGTATTATTCATTCACTGTTTTAGGCAGTGATGTCAGACTTTTACACATTAAGCTCCTGTCTCACATCTTGAAGGTGATATAGTATAGGCCTTTTTCACCTCACACAGGCTTTTGCGGTCTAAATAAAACATCTGTGTTGTGCTTTGGACAAAACATAATACGCATCAAGCACCGTAAGAAGTTTTTGACCCTGTATAAACCAGCTCTAAACAGCCTTTCTCAGGCTCATTTTCAAATATTTCCATGTGAAGACTGTAACGTTCTGTAAACAATCTCCATGCACACAAGGCTGCAGGAAACATGCCAGGCCAGTAGTTGGCTGTATGATTTTGCAGTGAGCCAAAACGCACGCATGCATAGAGACCTTTCCTTTCTCGAGATGATGCATCGTTTCCATGGCAACGACTCTTCCAGTCCCACACCTTAAAGTGACATATTTCTGAAGTTACTGCACAGTTAATCTGTCTCTAGGACGGAATTGCACATCCACTGTTATTCATGTGTTTTTGTCATGTTAATGTGGATGAGGACTCTCCTTTATCCAGTTGCGCTCATCAGGATGCGCTGCGCTTGTTGAGAAAATACACTAAATTAAAGGCTGCGACTCTCACCATCAACGTCTACAGTAGTCACACCACAAATCATTCGGCTGCACTGGGCCTTACATAAAAGGCAGGTACGTTTTCTACAAAATGTAGACTAGGAGTCATGCCACGCATGCCTGTGCAAAAAAACCCTACTCCTGCATGGCAAATGAATGCAACTGTAATGTGCATGTGGATTTCTAGAAAGTTCTGTTTTTCTCGTCTGCATGGAGACGGAGACAAGGGTGTTTTGAAAATGTTTAACTCTGGAGCTCACTTCCAAATTTTTTCGTTGTCAGGCACCCAAAACGGCATCCTTGTGTAGACAGACAGTCAAAGCACTACAAAAGTTTTGCATCTTCACTTGAAAATGTTGTCGGGTAAACAAAGCCTAAAAACTTTCTTTATATCTTTAAATACAAATGAGCTCCTCCTGCCATCTTCCCTTTCTTCTCTGGTTGGTGGCTGTGTGTTTCATGGTTGTTAGTGGAGCTTAACAGGTGGATATCAGGTGATGGGGAGGGTAACATTATAATATCTGTGATGTCACAGTGAGTGACGTCACCAGTTTCCTGTTGCTCCAGCTATGTATAATTTACGTTTTAAGTCCTTCATTTGTTTCTGAAGAGGCATTTAGAAGCTCAACAACAGTCACTGCAATACGGAAAAGCTTCCTTTACCTCATTTTCTGTCGGCCCAGTAACGGCAAAGATGTTGAGCTGGTTAGCTTTGTATTTCTTCTATAAAAATGAAGCTCAATGTTAGTTCATGCAGGACACAGTAGTCATACTCCCAGCTGTTATCAGCTGACAGCCAGCTAATCCAAATAATTGCCACCCAGCTACCACAGCCATACCAGCAGTCCATTTAGATATGACTTACCTCTTACTAATCCCTGCTTGCTTTAATGCTGACGCACCACGCTGCTGCCAAAGTTTAACCTCCTCCACCCCAGCCTCCTCCTTTATAGCATAAAGCTCGTTGCACCCTCATTGAGATTCATGCTACTATGTATGTGTTTTTAAAGTAGTTTTTATTGTATTCAGTACACATTGTCATCAATATATCCATCCATATGGGGGTTTCTAGCTGTCCTCTCCCTGAAAAGTCAAAGCATGCTGCTAGACTAACCCAGGGAGCATCTTTTGAGCAGAGCCTTCTCTGCCAAGTAAAACTGCATATCCGCGTTACAATAAAATGCTCAAATGTATTATGGGAGTGTTCCTGACTGAAATGGGTGTTGTAACATGGCCTCTAATGGGGATTCTTTGGATTTTGGAGCTTCAGGTGTACACAAGACTGCAATTTTTTAAACTTATGCATTGGCCTTTTTCTAAACACAACAGGATGTAACATGCTTGAGCACTAACCACTTAAACCATTTGTACAGCTGAAGATAAGAAGACAACATTATACTCCCACAACAAATTCAAACTTGTTGGTAACCCCTGGCTACTGTTCTTTGATTGTGACAAGTCAAACAAGAGTGAATAAACTTGACCTGATGAGACAGGAAAATGTAATGAACCAGAGCTCTCATCAGGCTGTCAAGGTTGAACTGAGACTAGGTGAGAACTGTTCTGTGTTTACATTTCAGAGATGGCCTTAAATTGTGCTTTCAGACTCTATTAGTAAGACGTGCTCTCAGCAAGCAATAAACCATTGAAAAAACACCACCATAAACTTTATTCAGACATCCTTTATTATTATTTTATGCATCTTGTGAGCCAGAGACATAGCTCATTTCAGCATTGATGTGACATTGTGACATGTCCTGAACCGCAGCTTTCACTAATCAAATCAGGGCACAGCTTGGCATATACAGTGTATAACATAAAAGCAATACACCTTTAATATGAGTATAGGTCTACTGGAGGTTTGATGACACCAGCGGTCTAAGAAAAGAGAGGCTGTCTGGCAGTTCTTCTGTGAAACTGAGGCTGTATGACACATATCTAACACCAGGTTATCATAAGGCTAAGGTACAATCTAACACAGGGTTCAAGCTTGAAAACACAGTGGCACCTCAGTGGGTGCTTGAGTGGAAATGATACATTTTCTATTTGCACATCTCAGCCCAGGACACAGTTATGAAACCAACAAGGCTCCATATACACACTCCTATGTATAACCATGGCTATGGGGTGGATGTAAAAGTGTCAGAAACAGATACTCTATGTGTCTTTCTCCATTTTTAGAGCCCCAAATGAGCCTTATTTAGGGGATCCATATTCCTTGCCGTAACCTTCCTCTTTATTTTTTCTCTTTCTTATTTTGAACTCCATATCCTTTGGTGTACATCGCCAACTACATTATACAAGTGGAGCAAATAGTCATAACTTTTCTAAAATGTAGCCCCTCAGGCCTGCCCTGACTGCAGCTGTGGGTGACATTTTTCATTTGCAGAAAAGCCCCCCCCCCAAAAAAAATCCCACACACAAACTGTGATGCTGTCTGCCTGCCTGCCCTCTCATGTGAATCACCCAAAATTTGTAATAACATCACTACAGCGACATGGTGCCGCTCAGAGACCCGGTCCGCTGTGACGACCCTGTCAGGATGTGTGCAGCTCCTCCACGTCTGAGCAAACTCAGAGGAGCTGCAAGTGCTTGTTAGATGTGTTAAATGATAATGGGAAAATCAATGCAATTATTATCTTTATAAAAACATGTGATCCTTTCATTTAAAGGTAAAAACATAAGAAAACAATTACACTCCAGTACTGAAGCACATGTATTTGGGTATCAGCTATGGGTTGCAGACGGGATGTGCATGATTAGCTGGCTAAACGGTCATTTCAAACTAATTATTAACATTTTTTGAATAACTTCAGTTCCCCTATCAAGCCCAAACACTCCATTTAAACTGTAACACAGCTGCCTGTACTGTTTTAATATTTATTTATAGCCAATATTTATATGCAATATTTGCAATATTATGTATGCAATATTTTTTGCATCTGCCCATATCAGATGTAATTATTGGCTGTAAAACTAATAAGTTATTGGTGTTTAAGTTGTCATTTCAAGAGTTAGAAATGTAGAAAATGTCAAAATGTTGAAAACTTTAGAAAATGTTCTTCCCACTTTAGACATAAGACACAAGTCCAGTTTCATACTGACTAATAGTATTCTCTTTAACCAGTTTCCTAAACTTAAATACATGCTTACAGTTCTTCTTATTGTACTGTAATAACTTTCCCACTTTGACTCCAACCACAAAAATTCACTTCTGTTTTAAAGTTGTCCTTTCATATTGATCCTTCAAAGTAAATTTCCTCCTATGCTCCTCATCCTGAAAGCTAAAATCAGAGAACTTTGTAAATTCTCTGGTAATACTTTCCTTTTTTCTGTGAACATTACTGTGGACGTCTGCAACTCAACCAAAACTTTAAGTTTCAATAATCCTGCCTTGATAAATAGTCTGTTTGTGTGCTCTGCTTAATCCGCTTTATGTATAATTCTTTCTAAATGAATTTATAAAATGTAGCCACCTGCCAGTGAATTTTGTCTACACAGCAGTTTTCAGGTGGAGAGGAATCAGGAGAGCGGGAGGAAGCCACTATGTGTGAGGACAGGCTGAGTTTGTGAATGGAGAAGAGAACTGAAGGGAAGCAAGCTGAGCAGATAAGGGTCCTTATTGCCTAGTAATGTCACAGTAATGATAATTATCTGGTAATTTCTGAAGAATAAGGTGGTAATTATCATGTAATTAGTTGAAGTATTTACCCTAAAGGAAGCCCTCATAATACTGTGGCAGTTCTCTGATAATTAGGTGGTATTGACTCAGTACTTTCAAAGAACAAAGTTGGTAATTTCTATATAAGTTGCTTGATATACTCAGGTATTCTGATTTTATTTTGGCCCACTATAGTGAAGTAAGTCCCTCCTGAATAATTTGAAAGTAATTTTTAGGCTTAGGGTGTAAGAGCTAGGATTAGGGGGTTAGAGTAAGAGGGTTAGGATAAAATGCAACCTAATTACCTGAGAATTGCCACAGTATTGCTAGAGTTAGGGTTAGGGTTAGAGTAAAATACCACCTTACTACCTGAGAATTGCAACAATATTACAAGGGTTAGAGGGTTAGAGTTTGGGTAAAATACCACCTTATTACTAGAAAACTGTCACAATATTACAAGGGTTAGGGGTAGGGGTAGGGGTTAGGGTTAGGGTAAAATAACACCTAATGACCTGAGAATTGCCACAGTATTGCTAGGGTTAGGGTTAGAGGGTTAGATTAGGATTAGAGGGTTAGAGTTTGGGTAAAATACCACCTTTAATACTAGAAAATTGTCACAATATTACAAGGGTCAGGGGTGTAGGTTGGGGTTAGGGTAGAATACCACCTAATTACCAGAGAATTGACAAGTATTATAAGAACTTACTTGATAATCAATACAGTATAACAAGGTAAATTCTTCCTAAATGTTACAATTTTTCCGATTTATTTGTAAAATGCAAGTTTCTACAAAGTTATGCCACTAAATGCTTGAGAAATGACTATTATTACACTTACTACTACAAAATCACTTGGTAATAAGGGACCACTAAAATAAACTGTTACAGATAAGTCATTTAATCAAACATTAATATAATTTGGAGAATTTACATATGAAACATGATATGCAAGCTTATATATTTTTCTAAATGGTGATGCTTGTCTTGAAACGTTTCCAATGGTTGACAGTGTTGAGTTTTAAATGGGCGGCATGCATCTTAAACAAAATAAGTATCAATCATGTTTCTTCAGTCATGGGAAGGCAAATCTTGTCAATTAGAATATTTATGTCAATATTTTTTTATCATGGGACTATTTTCCTGCTGTCAGAGTGTCAACAGTATGTTGAAATATGTTTCACCTATTACTGTAGAAACTGCATGAAAACATGGAATTAAGTTAAGCACCACTTCAGCTCTGAATTGATGAGGAGGAGAGTTTCTCAGCCTGTGGAGATGAAAGCTTTGCAGCTGAGCTAAACAGATGTTATCCAACAGCAGGCTGGAGATGAAGGGACTTCCTTCTCACTCTTCAGCCACTGGTGCTGAGTTAAAGTTAGTGGTATTGAGGATATTAGAAGGTGAATGCTTGAAAGGTCTTTGTGGCTCTTGGGAACTCACCAACTCATCCTGTGGTGATTTGGTCAAGGAGCAGGAGAAGGTCTGAGAAGTTCCCTCTGGGAGTGATGGCGCCATCTGTGAGGATGCTTATAATGGGGGTTATACACATGCAATAGCTAAATTTATGAGCCTTATGGTGAAAGGTTGAACAGTTTTGGTCTCATAATGCGTGGTGTTTAATGAGATAACTAACACACCAACAGAATCATTCAGCAACAACCAGTCTTCTCTCTCAAAACTCAAAACTGTCAAACGCAGCTTTAGAGTAAACAAGCTAAATGTGGCTAGCTACCTGCTTCGTCCACTCTGGTAGCAATTTCAGTCCAGCTCCTTCCCTCGTCAATTTGATTGTGGTTTTAACACTTGTGGTGTTGTCATCAATCCAGTTGTTTTCTCTCTCCGGACGTCCATCTTACTTTATGCTTCACATTTACTATTGTTGCCATGGCTGTGTTTGTTGTACTTCCTCATTTGGCCAGCTTGCTTTCTGATTGGCTATTGTTCCATTCCAAGTATCAATCCTACTCATGCATGCTTGGCTCAGCAATATTGATAGCATGTAACATATGTATCTACTCTGTAGAAAAACCACTAAAGCCTCCTTTTGTGGTCCTGCTACTGCCCAACACTGGCCTCATGTGCCTTTTAATGAAGATGTTGAGCTTATGTTGGGTTAAAATAAGGAAGTGACTCTCGCATTTTCATGATAAGTACTAAAAGATATAAGCATGCATTTCAGGTTTAACATTAGAAACAGTGTAAAACATTTAAAATAAATGGGATGTGTCTTTTTCCAATCATTTGTGTTAGCCAAACAGCATGTTTGTTCATTTTTGTGGCTGAATACAAGCATGAAGACAATCCCTGTTTCTCTGTGGATGTGGATCCAGTTCAAGCCTTGCTGCCAGTTGGAGGAGGCAGAGATGACTTTGAACAGGGAGAAAATTTGGCCGATCAATCTTTCGTCCTCCTGTCCAACAACCAGGCTACCATCGATCATTGTGCGATTGTTGTATCTCATTCCCAGCAAGATGCTAGCTGCCATCTCACGTTTTCCTCTGGAGCTTTGCACGTCTGTCTGGTTTCACCTGTGTCTGAGAGGCGGTAAAAGAGAATGAGCTCCTGTGTATGCAAAAGAACAAGATAGGATGTGTCCTTCAGAGCCAGCCAGCCAGCTTGCTTCTGTGCTGTGGCTGATGTGCAGCCAGACAGATGGTATCCATTTGATCAGGGAGATGCTGTAATGATGGGCCAGGAACAGCTAAGACTGGCAGTTATTGGAGTGTTCATGAGTGGGGCAAAACTGTTGAGTCTGCCTGGCAGTAAAACATTAACCTACACAAAAAAATCACCTCTTTTCCTGATCAACTAGTTGTTCTGCCAGATCATCAGAGTGTTTTTTTTAACATTTTTTGTTACACGATACCTCTCCGTTCAAGCTTTAAGGATGATGGGCCTCATCTAACAATGTATGAGAATGAACATAAATCAAACTTCCAGTTGTATTAGAGCATTGTGTGCCTCTGATTGTGTTTGCTTCTGCATGTGTATTAAAAAAATGGACACTGGAGTGAGCTTGCACGGATGAGAGCTTGTAAATGAACAGAAACAAAAGCTTTCCATCTCTCAGCCCTCTCTTCCATTAAAAACTTTCAACAGAAAATGCACTGATATTAAACTGCGAAGAAGAATCACAGCCTTTGAGTGGAATAAGCTCAATAGAAGTCTGTTTTCTCATCTCTGTAATGCTTTCCTCTAAATGTCTTGAAATGTTTCTCACCAACATTTCTCTTTATACAGTCTGTTGTGGTTGTTCCTGGATGAAAAACTTTTCCTCTGTCTAATAGTTTTAGTAAAACAAGGCGAGAGGCCCACCCTGGTGTAGTCTCTATCTGAAATATGTCAACCCAGGCGAAAGAGGAGAGGATATCATCTTCCCCTCAGTGGCAAACTTTTAGCAACTGCTGCTACCGCTAGCATGTTGAGGATGCTGCTCTCCCCGTATGGGAGGGATGTTTTGAAATAAGATCCATGTAGATCCATGTTTTGACTTTCTATTAATCGAGTTGGATGATTAATCAAGCAATAGATGTATCAATAAACATCAGTGGACCCCTAGCTATAATTGCGCTGAAAGCAGTTCGTCTGTCCCAGCTTTGCTTGCCGTGCTTGAAGCAGTGCTAACAGTGTAGCCATTGTGGCAGCTGTTGCTCAGTGTGTGAGTCAGTCTTTTCCCAAACAAAAGGTTAAGAGAACAATTTTATAGTATGCCCCTGAAGAAGGCTACAAGCTGAAATGTGTCGGTCTAATAAAGCTGTTATCTAAACTACAAGTGTTGTTGGAGATTTCTGTTTCCTTCAAGGCTTTCTTCATCCTCCATGCATCTTGGAAGTTGGTGAGGTTGTGCAAGAATTAACAACTGGAGCCCAACCACAACGTTGCAATTAAATCCTAGGTTCCCCAAACCAGAAGCCGGTTTCTAAGGACAAGATACCTCAGTTTCTCCTAAACAACATCAACAACTGTTTGTGAATATGCATGAGTGAGGTTAGTTTATACTGAGGCACTTAACATTGCCTACATCAGTGTTGTAAGTTTGCATGTAAATGTGTGAAAATGCCATGTAGGGTGAGAGCATTTTTAGTGGTCAGAAGACTAGTATGTTTTTAAGCACAGACCATAGACCATCCATTAAATCGGCTATCAAAGAGTTAAAAAGACTTATGTTTAATTCAGTGATCGCCACAAAGAGCAAGGCCAGTGTCAAAATATGGAAGTGAAAGCACCAGTCAGTTTAACACCTCACCAGCCCCACCAGTTTTTAGATAATCCGCATATAGTTGAATGTTACTGATGGTTTAAAGATTTTATGTGTTTCTACTGGGTTGAGAAAGTTACAGCCACTACCAGCCAAATAAAGGTACTTTTGAGCAGTGTTGGGTGAATTTGTTCAGTTAAGTAAAAGTGGTTTTATTCCAGTAAGCGACATCTTTAACCCCTCTTTTTCTGTTTGTTCCGACTGACTTAATCAGCAAAGCCGGGGCCAACCAACACGCTCACCAACCAATAAAACCCATTTCTTCCTGCCTGTGTCAGGGCTGCTGTCCCAGCTGTGTGCTGGGATTGTTTGACTGGGTATCATGTCGGAGTAGCTCTCCACTGCAACTGTGTTTGAACCAATGTCTTCTTGTCACAAGTCAAAGGTAGTTGAACGCAGCTTGAATATTGGCATGAGACTGCAGAAATTGTTCTCAAAATATGAAATTCTTGGGAGTCTGACACTCATAATGCAGAAAAAAATGCTTACAAATTTATAGTTGAAGCACAGCAAACATTTGCATCATCAAGTATTGGACACATTGGTTGAAAAAAAATCCCAAAGCAGCAGTTTGGATTATTTATTTCAACAACTCTAAAAGAGTTTAAGAGTGTAAAAACAGTTTTACACTCTTTTGTTGAACATGCTACACACACATAGGCTGAATTACATGCACATACAGGATCCCCATGGGCATGCAGTAATGGAGAGATGTCAGAGTGATGGCCTTGCTGCTCTCTGGAGCTGTTGGGGGTTCGGTGCCTTGCTCAAGGGCACTTAAACAGTATTCAAGAAGTGACCTGGCACCAGGCCAAAGTCCAGAAAAGGTCTGACCGGGACTTGAACTGCCGACTGTAGTCCTTACAGACTGAGCTACTGCCACACTAAATAGCCTGTAACTTAAAACTATAAGCCTTGATTAATAAATCATACCATATTAAATAATATTAAAATAGAGTTGCTGGTTAAATAGTCTGTGGCAATTATATTTTTTAACCCACCAGCCACAGTGGCAGGTGGATGAAAAGTTAAATTCCAACTGTGGTTTCTACTGAAAAGAATCAGCTGGCGGTGCTAATCATTAAGAAATGCCACCTTGATTCATCATGGGACTGTACCTGTTTTTTGGCTTGGACTGCATCACACTTGTTCTGAATGTTGATTCACTGTTTATTTTGGTCTTTTCTTTGGATTTCAGATTTTCTTTTGAACAAAAAGATAACAGAGACTGGCCCCATCCCAGTGTTGTTAATGTCTTCCAACCATGTTTTCAGTCATTTCTTGCACAGTTTGTCTCCAACTGCTTTTATAAGCATTAGATTTTAATGGGAATTGTTCTTTGCTCCATTGTCAAAACAATTGACCTCCTCCTTGGCTGCATATCCCTTGTGCACCATCTCTGTTTTATGTTTCACTTTAACTTCAATTAACACAGATCATGCCAAGAACACAGAGCGTGTATTTGTTGTCTGATTTAAGAATAAAGACGATTCCTTAGTGCTTGGTTTTACTTTGAGCGCTGTGATTGTGTTCCCTTCTTTCTTGCCAAATTGCTTGTCATAGGGCAGAGACATTTTCAGCATCAAATTCAGCCCTTATCTCTTCACACTTACAAATCCATTTTTAAAAGGTTAGACATTAATGGCAAGATTCCCCTCCCCCCTCCTCCTCCTGCTCTTCTCCCTCCCACTTTTCAAATACGAGATTACACATTACACCCTGAGCAACAGACAGAACCTAATCCATGGTCCATGCAAGTTATTAGAGGCAGTGCTCCCTGTGTGGCTGACAGCTCAGCAGGGCCAATGTTGGATATTGGGCATTTCACAACCCTCTGTTAAAAACCCAGGCACTAAACTGCACACAGATATACACATATACTCTAGCTTTTGCTCTGTAAAAGTAGTGAAATAAAGATAAAACATCTAATTATTGAATTTTCACACACAGACCAAAAACAGATGTTGCATTGTGGTGTTGATGAAAAAGTCAGCAGCGTGATCTGGAGTACAGCAAATGTTAAAAAGCGAGATAAGCACTGGGCCTATCACAGTAAGTGTGATAAGTATCCCATTAAGTTCCCTATGGCTCCACTTTCTCTCTGAATCAGTGGATCCTAAGTGGGGAAATTAATATTTAATGACTCTGTGAGGTTGCTATGGACACTTCCCGGGTGACTACTTCAAACATGCATGGTATCAAACTAACCTTTTGACTCTCCCTCAGCAGAAATTGGCTCATCTCAAAGTGGAGATATGCTTTAAAACCAACATTCCCATTGTGCTGCATGAAGTACTGTGTAAGGCACATTCATATTTGATTTCATTGTGGGCATGAGTGCATACATTTACCTACAGTATGGTAAATACAGTTTACTGGCATGCATTTTTTACATACTCTCTCCTGCAACATACACTGATATGCATGCTTTCAGTAACATACAAACAATTTTTCTACCTCCACAGTTAGAAATATAATGACTAAAAGAAGAGCCATGGGTGTAAGAAATGTTGCACTGAAGTAGATCACAGCACATTTTTAGAAACTATTATAACTGGACTTCTTCCCAGTTGTTTGTAATCTTTACATATTTATCAGACTGTGGAAAGCACATGAACTGTCGCCAGCTTTTCTTCTGTACTGGAACACTAATAACAGCAGCAGGATCAAATACTCCCTCAGTATCTGAATCTGAGAAACCTCTGATCACTGTTTAGATAAAAGACAGCTGGGCTGCATATTTAAGAGATAGGGATTATTTACTCAATATTCATCATGCACGCCCCATTTGTAAGCATGTAACACTCTGTTGGGATAAAATTAATTTCAGAGCCAAATTTTTTCTGAAAGATGAAGGCCATATTTGTAAATGGACATAACAGGATTCAGGGAACCCTGAAAAAAATTTCCCTTGGTTTTAATAAATGAGTATTGATTGTTAAAGACTTAATATGTGCATTATGAACTGTTGGAAAGCAAAACTTTTCAGGGCGCCGATGGCCTTTCAGTAAGGTTGTGCCCCATGTGTGCCCCTCCCCCCACACACACGCTCTCGTGCTCTTTTTCTAACTCTATCCACTGTCTCATCTTTAAAAATAATGGCCCAAAAAGCCCAGAGATATTTCTTAAAAACACAAAATTTCTAGTAGAACCTCTGTATTTTTAGAGCAGGGGTGTCCAAACTATGGCCCAGGGGCCAAATGCGGCCCGCTGTCCATTTTTGATTGGCCCGCAGTAAATTATAAAATGAAATATGGCCCACATGAGATGATGAAAGCTGGGCTCAATTGTATTGTGCTTTTTAGTTTCAGTGCTACCATGTTGATTCTGTAAACAAACATTTTGACAAGAAGATATATTGATTAATAATGTCTTGATAGAATATTGTAGCCAGCAGCAGCACCAATAGCATTTCGGAGGCAGAGCCAGTGGTAGACAGAGCCAAACAGGGCCCCCTGAAATCTGATTGGCTCCCCCAAATCCTGAAAATGACTGTCTATTTGCCTTGTCAGCCATTAACATGCCATTTAGGTGTATTCAGTCGCTCGGCATGGATTCATCTCATCATACCCTCAAGGCAAGGAATATGAAAGTGGCCCCACCATTCTTACATATTTCTGTACGCAGCCCTCAATGGAAACAGTTTGGACACTCCTGCTTTAAAGAAAGTGAAGCCATACTCTCTCTGAGTTTGTTGTTCTCAGCGCTGTGTTTGCAGCCCTAACACTGAGGACTCAGTGTTGACTTATGTATTCATTTATTTAATTTATTGTAAGGGACAGTGCTCATTAATGAACATGGACATGTAAATGTGCCAAAGTGTAGCCATAGGCTAATTATATCCATAGTCCCTGACAGGTTGATATAAAAATGTACATCAAGCAAAAATAGACATAAAATCAGACAACATGCAGAGACCAAACAATAGAAACAGTAAAATTTTATACGCAGACCCATGTATTACAATACAGAAAGGGGCTGTATGATTTTGCTTACGACTGTCCAGGAATAAAGTGACCATTACAGCTGAAGTGCATAAGGCAGATAAAGTGCGAAAGTGGTGATGTATTGTGCATGCTTATAAATGCGCTTAAGGAAATTGCACATTTGCCCTTAGCTTGTTTAAAATGTGCATCTTTGTCATGTGCCACTAAGAGGCTCAAATATTTTCACAGTATAATTTTTTTTTTTCTTTCACACAAGTCTCCCACTTTTATAACCATCAGTCCTGCCACCATGGGCAGAAAGAAACAGCACCGCCTACTCAGGGATGTTTTGTCCAGGGGCAAAATGACAGTTGGAACACTAACATGCATAGTAAAATTAGGCTCTGGTTATAGCTTGATGATGATATTATACTGTCCTTGTACCACATATACAGTGGAAAAATTGATTTATTTACGGTGCATGTCCACCTCTGCTACTCCAGATCCCCCCTTTCAGCTAGCTGTATGGAACATTATGGTACATACTCTATGCTTAACTTTGACAAAAATGCAATGTATGGTTTCTGCTTCTTGGTAATAATTATTATACAGTTGGCGCCTGTTTATTTCCCTTTTAAATGGTGCCACATTTGTAAGGATCATGTATTTGTGGGATGAGCAGCAGAGCTGAGTATGTGGGTTGCGCCCATGAAAAAAACACAAATTTCCTTGCTTTTGTTTTATATCCCTACATCTCAAATGACACAACCATCACTCTCTGCAGACTTGCGTGCATCTGTTTTGTTAGGGTCAACATTCAAAAAGTAATCCACTTGAGGTCAGTTGGCTACATTGCTCAACACTGCTCCAACCATTGACAGTAGTACTGCAGAGTTTGCTCTGTATCTGTATACTTCAAGAGCTTACAAACTTCTGATTAAAAAGTGTCCTGTTAGTTGTCATCTTTTCTAGCACAGCGTCTCTACTTCACCCTATCTCACTCCCCCCCGTGTTTCTGTGACTTTGCTGACTTTACTTCACTCTTCACTCGCTGTTTCTCACCTAACTGATGCCTCAAGAGTGTCATGTGTCACTTATGTTAAGACAAAAGAAAGTGTGCAGGCCAAAACAGAGCAGGGTTGAATGTTTAAAGTTGAAGAGGCTGAGATAGAAGTGCTCATCAGAATGATAAAACATAGTGGTTCTCAACTGGTGGGTCAGGACCCAAAGTGGATCGCGAAGCTCTTTCCAGTGCGTCGCAAAATGTGTGCCAGGAAAAAAATGTATGGGAGCTGTAAGTGGACACATGGTAAATTCTAACATGCAAAATTTCTTGTGAAATTAACAAATTTTCATGTTGTCATGGATAAATGGACTAAAATGAAATGTTTGCATGCATTTCTTCCCTTAAATATACGCTTTTTAAACGTGTTTATTTTGTCCTGGCTCTTTGATTAATTAAGTTTTGTGTAATTTAGGGTCCAAACTGCCACATTTTTTGTTAAAAGAAATTCATCCAGAAATTTGGGTCACAGTCTTTCTTAACCCTTAGAGGTCCACTGGCTATTTTGCCTTTTTGTTAATTTTCTTTTGACAAAATAGACCTGTCAGAAAATGTATACCATCCTCATGTTTGGTATAATCTCTGTTGGCACTACCTCAATTTTTAAAATGAAAACTATATTTTTTAAGTTTAATTTACTGTATTAGATTTATGGCCTCCAAAAAAAAACACAACACCCCACAGAAATTGATTTTTAAAAATTGTCATTTAAAACAATATATTGTCATTTTCAAAAAGAAATAATATGCTGAAATAATAAAAAATACCAGTGTCAGTCCTGTACAATATGGTCCACTGTCTGCTATGTGTAACATTAATTTTTATATCAAATTAAAATGATCTTATTTCCTGTTTTACTTGGCCTATTGACATAAAAAAAAAAACTGAAAGAAAGCTTAAAGATCATGCTTTCCACACAAAGTGATTTGCAATGCAAAATGTGGCTTTGTTTTCATGCTGTCATGTGAATAAAAGTAGTGCTTGATGAAATCACGCTGGTCGTGGACCCCCTAAGGGGTGGTGGTGGTGGTTCCTGGTGCCCGAGTAGTTGCAAACCACTGATAAAACAGGTTCTGGATAGGATGGCACCTGGGTCTGGATCCAGAACACTAATAATACTAATAGGCAATGCGACTCCTGCTACGCCTCGCATTTCCATTATTCAATTTAGGCCAAAGCTCACTGCAGAGACTGCCTTGTCCAGTTTGGGTCTGATTGAGTCATATGCATGTGAGAGCAAATCAGTCTCCAACTCTATTACTGAGGTTGAATTTGTCTGAATTAGAGAAATGAGATGTTGCCTGATTTTAGTCAGACTAACATGTTTACATGCATTTTAATAGTCCATTTTTAGTATAACTGACACAATAGTTCAACTTCTTTTAACTCCATGTAGATTTTCTGAATTTCAAGTACAACTAAAAGACATCTAACAGACTTTACAATCCATGAAAAGATAGCCAAAACAATTTGACAACTGAATCATCTCTCAGATGCTTTTAGCATTAGAAGTCAATCAAAAAAAGATTTCAGATATGCATCGGCACTTGTCTGTTGCTCATCTTACGGATACTTGGGGGGTCAGTGATGAAGGAATGGGCGGGGAAGATGTGAAGTTTAAATCTGCTCAGAAACTCACTTAATTTAAAGCATGGCATGTCTTTGCATCTGCCTTTTGCGTGACCTGATGTTCAGAGATTTAGTGGTAAAGTACCACACGTCACAGAGTGACGTTTAATTATTTAGTTACTTTTCATTATTTATTCATGGATTTAGTTTGACTCTGAAACCAAAAAATGTAAAACTGAGTCCCTGCAGCTTACTTTAAATTAAAGGCTGAGTGCTCAATCAACAAGAGTATATTAGTGACACCACACAAATATTCTCCTGTGCAGACGTCTCTCTCTGAGGCCCTGTCGTTCACTACAATGTTTGTGAGATTAAAGTCTCTGTTGTCTCTTTACAGAACAGACACCCCCCCGGTGTAGCCCAGTGTACAGCCCAGAATAGATGCCAATTGATGGACAGCCAACTTTCAACTGTGCTCCTGTATAGTTCACAGCCAGGAGCTCTGCCGCACATTAATGAGTAATATTATATGTGTGTTTGTGACGCATGCACACATGGAGCCAAAACTTTTCATAGAGCTGCAAAGGCGTGTGTGTCAGCTTGTGTGCTCATGCCCCCCATTCATACCAGTGCGCTGGTCTAAATCCAATTCATCAGGCCTTAATGGACTGCACAAATTGTCTCTCTAGGATGTTACCTCGAGGAGTTCAAGGACTAAGTAGGAAGTGAAAGGAAGCATATGGTGCATAGGGAGGAAAGCATAAAGGATTAGGGCTACAGAAGTACTGATAAACTTGCAAAAATAAAAAGTTTTGGTATCAGTTATTCTATTTGTGGCTTTTTTCGTTCCAAAAGGAAGGGAGCTTAGAAGAATTATTGACTGAAAAATCAAACACCCACTCAGATGAAATTTCACACTAAGCAGCAAAGCTAAATCGAACAAAATTAATTTATACTCTTTAAAGAAAGTTGTCTCTATTCTGCAGCACATTTCAGCTCCAAATGTGACATTTTCCTTTTGCAATCACATTTTGGAAGAGCAGAATAAATGACGGTGTTTGTGCGCCTGAATGTCACTGCACACATTTCCATTGTACATGCACCTGCATCTAAAATCACAGATGGTGAGTTTCAGTAGCAATGAGCATCTGTCACAGAGCCATGCTCATTGGCTGCTAGATTCACTGTGCCGGGGATGTGAGAGAGCTATCCTTTCTGCTTAAATCCATTTGCTCCCTCCATTTCGCTGCATTTGAGCATGATCACAAAGCTCACAGGGCTCAACAGCAGCGATGACAACAACACAAGTAAATTGTCTGTCATTTACTCGGGGCAGCAACACTTATCGGGCACTCTGTTTAACTCTATCAGGTCCTTTGATCCCTTTTGTGTATGCTGTGTGTGTAAATACTGCACACTAACAATCACTTTCCCGGAAAGGGCTCAAGATTATTCTAAAAGAGTGCATAAATTCAGAGTTTTTACTGAGGACATGTTCCTGGAAAAACATGTTTTTAAATTGTTCACCCCCGCAGTGTTTCTTTTGTGTTTCTTAGTTTGGCTTTGTCTGCACTCACTCCAGCTGGAAGATAAGCAGCCCTCTGACTTTCTTTCTCTACAATTGATTACTCAGAACATTTTTTAAAAAAGTAACACAGGTGGTCCACTGTCTCTGAAAAATAAATAATAATTTTATTGTCTAGATTGCCTGCCTCTTATCCTTTTGCAATGCAGCCAGGTAACATCAGATTAAGCCCAGGGGAACAGCAAAGAACATGCATTTAAATGTTATTAAAAATTAATGTTGGCTTTTTTGTTATCGGTCCTCTATTTATATGCTAATGTGAGGCAGGTAAATGCAGTCCAACACAGATTTCTAATGATTGAGTCTATTGTATGGTAACATATTGTGTTGTTTCTCAAAGATGTAGGGTTTTGATACTCAGGAGAGATGAAGTGAGTTTATTAGAGACTAGAAATGACACAGAATTCTTTCCATGATATTTTTTAAAGCTTAGAAAAGGCCTACAGAGTGCTAAATGAGGCTTTTGTGAGTGGATTTGTAAATTGTACTATTGATTTTAAAGTTGGGTTGAATTTCTCCTGGATTCCATGGTGTTTTACTGTGCAGTGTACAACAGGGCACCTAAACCAATTAGCTTTTTTCCAACCAGTTGGATGAAATTCTGGCATGTTTTGAATTTTGGTCATTTAACCTTATACTTCTTACCTGACTGTAACACATGCAGTGCATTCAGAAAGTATTTAAAACCCTTTTGGTTTTTGTAATGTTGCAGCCTGATGCTGCAACATGAATAGCTAGACCGAAGCTCTCCTCAGTGAAAATCACTTAAAAGCCCACTTGGACTTTGCAGAGGAGCACCTGAAGGACCTTCAGCCTGTGAAAAACAGGATTCTCTGGTCTGATGAATCCAAGATTGAACTCTTCTTTCTAAACATTACACCTCTCATCATCTGTTCAATACCATTCCACCAGTGAATCATGGTGATGGCAGCATCATGCCGTGGGGGTGTTTTTCAAACAGCAGGGACCAGTCGAGTGAAGCTGGATAGAGCAAAGTACAAACATATCCTCAATGAAATTCTGGTCCGAAGCACTCAGGGCCTCAGACTGGGCCGAAGGTTCACCTTCCAACATGACAATGGCCCATTCAACTCTGTGAATGTCCTAGAGTGGCCCAGCCAGAGCTGACTTGGACCCTATCAAACATCTCTGGCTAGACTTGATAATGGCTTTCCATTTATAGTCACCATCCAACCTGACAAAGATTGAGAGAAAAGAAGAATGGCAGAGAGCTAACATTGTGAACTATTAGTGGAGCCTTTTGGCTGTTTGTGAAACAAACTCATACTGAAGCAAGTCGGGAGATGGACAAAGACTTATTTTCCACCTAGAAAAGCTTTCAATGTGCTCTTCTTTTGATAAAGAAATGTGGTCCGGGTCTGATGAAACTGCCACTGTAGCTACATTCCTGCAAATTACTGCACCTGTTGCCACTGTTTACCAGTTTGCAGTACAACTAAACCCTGTCCATAGCTACAACCTTATTCACCTCATGTGATGCTGATTTTTCTGGTCTGTTCTTTGACCAGGCACAGTCATTTCAGGTTGGAGCTATGCAAGATGGACCTGACTGATGAAAGGACATGGGTTTTGGTCAGTCTGTCAGCTTTACAAGATTAGTATACTCCTGAGCAACAAGCCCATTCTCCAACCTCCCCTTTTTTCTCCTAATTGTGCTTACATAAAATGTCGCACAGCATCTTAATGTCTCTCAATATGAATGAGACTGTAGTGTAGGGTATACCCACTTACTTTTCAGTCTTCACAGAGTATACCCACTTCTTAATCTCCTACCATAGGATGGTAAATGCAACACAAAAGTAATCTGAGTACACTAATGCACTGCTTGTAAAGTAATACCCCAACACTGGTGAGAAACATGGAATAGTTCACTAAAAATGCATCATGGAGTTGTCTGTGGACCAGTGGTGATGGTAAAATCAACTCTTCTTTGGCTTTTGATAATTATCCATATTGCCTGAAGCAGTAGCAGCAGTTGTGTGACAATGTTTGAATACTAAAGGGCCAATTTCAAGTGAATCAATTTACACTCTTATGTGTCTTTATTTTTGACCATAGGGCTTTCTCCTAAAACCACTACAGTGAATACTGAATGGCAGGAGATAGCTGTGGACCTCCAGCTGCTAAAGCACAGGCTATTGTTCTGGTTTAGTTTGCCAGTTAGCTTGTGTTTTTCATTAATTCCGAAGTGTATATTTGTATGACTTGTGAGATATTTTTATTATGCAAACCAGAAGATTCATATAAGAGTCACAGCGATCTCCAGTGAAACAGAATGCTATAAAATTGCTAGCCAAAACAGAAATGGCCCAATTGTGTCACTTCCTGTTGCCAGTAGGGGGCACTATGATGATATGTTTGCATGTTAGTGTGTTCAGTGTGATACACTGTTGTCTTGCAAGAAAGACCAGAAGATCACAGAATACTGTCTACTGAAGTTATAATAGGTTAAAGTCATTTGGCATAAGGGATGCACGATACTGGATTTTTGCCAATATCTGATAGCTGATATTTAAAACTCGTTTTGGCTGATGCCGATATTTAATTATATTTTTCCACTGTAAAAAAACACCAATTCCATCCTGTACAACTAATATGTTTTTTTTAAATATTGGTAGTCTGTTTTGTTAGAAACAGACAAACAAAAACAAAAACAACAACAAAAAGATTCTTAAATGCAAAAAATCTAGCTTTAGTTCAGAGCTTAAATATGCTTTTAAATGTTTGAGACTCAAAAGAAATCCAACTTCAAGTGAAGTAGTTCTCCTGATTCTGCTTTAAACAGCACTAACTAAGCAATGGGCATTAATGGGCATTTCAGTGTAAACAGCTCTGTAACAACACGGTGACACACATTGCTGTCTTGTTCCCACACCTCAAACTTCTCCCACACAGCTGGCATGTTAAGTTTGCTGTTGGTGCTCGTCCGGCGTCATCACGTGCACTTAATTATGATGTCACATTATGGGCCACACAGATTGGCGTAAATTTTATGATCAGTTGATTCCAAAATTAACTTTTTAAGTTATTATCGGCCAATGCCGATATACTGCCAATAATATTGTGCATCCCTATATGGCACCATCAAAAATGCCTTGTTTTGAAATTGAGATGAAGCTGGTCAACTTCCTGTTTGGATTGGGGCATGGGTCCAAGAGGCTTTTTTGTAGGTCTTATGATGACCCATATGCATACCTAAAATCATAAGGCTTGGCTGAATGGTGTGTGGGGGCTGAATATTTAAAGAATAATTAAAAAAAATAATAGGCGGAAATGTTTAATTGCCTAAAAGGGGCGCTGTGAGAGAGTAACTATATTGATGTACGACTGTATTCAGGATCAATGTGTGATCATCTTAGTGAAGTTTGGTGATGATTGACATAAGCCCTAAAAAAGTTATATGGCATTATTGGTGTATTTTCACTGAAAAAACATACAATAAAGAAGTTTAAGTTTGGGCTGTGGTCACGGTTCCTCCCTATGGTAAAAACTCACAGTTTGCACAATGTTAGATCTCCAGGTTGTCTAGAAAGAGCAAAAAACTTCTGAAGCCAAAGGCTAAAATCCCTCAGACGATTTTGTCCAAAAGTTAAACTTGTAAATCGCTCAAAAATGGCTAAATTTAACACTTAGCCGTTTGTAGTGCACCTCCTTTACATTTTAGAGGATGGTCCCAAGAGACTTAGACCTGATACATATTTGTACCAATTTTCATGCACTTAGCCCTTACCCAGTCCTCTATCTCACGTTTGGGGCCCCACCGGGGCTTTCACGATACTACCAAAATTCCAAAATTTCCACTGGGAGACAATTTTCTGTAAAGTTTGGTGAGTTTTTGAGCATGTTAAGCCCCCAAATGAAGGATTCTTCTGACAGAAAAATGACACCTACAGATACAATAGGGTCCTCGCCCCTTCCTGAGTGGTACCTGGCCACCACCCCTAACAGAACAACCTAGAGGAAAAACTGCCATGTGTCAGGAGTTCATTAAGCAGTGAGAGATATTCCATCATCATAGCATCCCTAATAACCATTTGTTCAACAGCATGTGGCATAATCCACATTGGACCCCTTTTGTCACATGAGCTCCACAGGGAACCTCCTTCCCCCCTGAGAAAACATCAAACACTACAAAATGAGTAGTGGATTCCTCTGATAATCTATTTTTGGACTCCGGCATAATCATAATTTTGTGTTATTCTGACCGTGTTCCAGCTACCGTGTCATGAGAATCAGTCTGGGATCAGTGCTTTTTCTCTCAAAGCTTTCCATCCTCTCCCCTGTTTGAGTTAGGGACTCACCTCCTCGCCTCCTCTCTCCTCTCCTCTGTACGTCTTCATGTGGCTCTGCTGACCTTACTTCACGCTCTACCTGGCAGGAACACTTAAAGTCTTCTCCTCCATCCATTGCTGTACTCTCTCACACCTTCTCTCCCCACAGCCCTGACATAGCCGAGCGGGATCGACTCTTCATGATTTTTTAATATCTTCCACGTCTTGGGACTGTGTGGCCGAGGTGAGGAGTGTTTTGTGTGATCAATGTTTTCCAGACTCTACATCTTGTTTTAATCAGGATATCACATTCCCCAGCCCGGGCCTGGTGATACAGGTGTGCCATCACCTGTTTTTACGCTTTTCCTTTTCTCACATTTTGTCTTGCACTTTTCCTTCCACTTCTTTCTTTTCTTGAAGTGTGAATATGTTATTTAAGCCTTTCCTGAGCGAAGCTTCCCTTGGGTGAAGGTAGAGATATGGTGTGAAAAGAGGGAGAGCTCTGACTCGGAGGTCAGCTATATATGAAGGGAAGGCCAGGGTGATACATACTGATCAAAAACAGCAAATCCTTTCTGTTTTACTTCAACCCTGCGGGTTTATTTGTCATTTATTGTAAACCTTAGAGAAGATTTTGACACCTGGGAACAAAGGCATCCAGCTTAGAACGCTTAAGTAAAAACACAAGTGAGAGATTATGGTTGATGTTCACACTCTGCTGCTATAACACCCCACTTAGAGGTGCAATGCTGTCATACTAGCTCTGTGCAAACAATTCTGAGGCGCAGAAAATAAACAAACTTTGTTCCAAGTCATTATAAGACATGATGCGGCATTGACAGCACAAGCTTAAGCGATATTTGTGGATTTAAGTCCCCCATTTTTCCCTCTGCTAGCTTAAATTTGAGTGTGCTGTGGATTTACTTTGAGGTGAATATTGTCATTTAACGGATCATAGTGATAAACCGTGTACAGTATAGTCTATCAGAGGCTTTCCTACCGCACTCGGTCTCGCAGCACTTTGGTGTGGGTCGGATCAAAAGAGCTCATCAGATCAGAAGGATGCCAGAGTCGGCCTGAACCCTCACTGCAAAGGTCACGGTTCACTCCATTATTCATCAGGTTTCCACGCTAGAGCTGGGGAGAGACAGGAGTGAAAAAGAGACAGAGATAGCGAGATTGATTCAGAGATGCATCCCTCTTTCTTCACCTGTCCGCCCAAGGAGACCCCTACCAAAAGTCCTCCCTCATTATTCTAAGAGCCAAAGCTCTCGTGTGAATTAGGAACAAAGACTGGCAAGGCAAAAGGGAGAAGTAAAGAAGAGGGGAAAGCAGCTCCCTCTTGTGAGGCCTGACCTGCTACCTCAAAGACCCCTTCTCTTGATTTAGCTATCACTCCTCCTGTCCCCAACCACTACAGAGAAAGAGGGACACCCTTCATCTTCGAAAAACATGACACCTACGACGCCACCTCCATGTCTTTAGCTACAAGCATCACTTTGCTCCGAGACCGCTGACCAAGATGAGAGGGGTTTTTTTTGTACAGAGAGAATATTTATTTGGTCGTCTCCACTGAAAGGCTCAAGACTTTCCCTGTCTCCACCAACATGAGATCCACACAACAGCTATGGTGTCATCTCACCCCTGTCAGAGCAGCAGGAGTAGAATTACATTTACTCACTATAATCAAGCATCTTTTTATGTACTTGTACTTTTGTAGTAGGTTCTAAAATTAATTCTGTTACTTAACACTTTTGAGAAGTATTGCACTTTGCTACATTTTTAATTGCATCAGTTACTGAGTGAAAAATGAACTAGATGAGAAAAAGAGGGAGTCCAAGATTTTGCACGTTCACATCTAGGGGTGGGATTTCTCGATTCATGTTGGAGCCAGTGCCCTTCAGAATGTTATTGGGAATCTCCCAGAATGCTTAGAGCATCAATGGCAGGATTTGAAAATTACAGCAACAACTTGTGTTGTTGGCTGGGCAGTTAATCAAAATTTAGAATAAATCTTAATATGTCCTACTGCAATTTTCAAATCACGCAGGTTCAATATTTCTTTGACCTAAAATTGTAATACTATTTTTTGTAGCAGAGATGATCTGCTCTACAGTGATGTGTCCTTTTTCTCTCAAATAGTTTGCAAAAACTCTACTTTCCTTATTTTTCGGGCCCGAGCACCGACCTAGGGTGGGCAAGGACACTATTGAAATTGTAGTCGTTATAATTATTATTCCATATTGGAAATCGCTGATTTGGGGGCCTTAATATGCTCAAAAACTCACCAAACTTTACCCAAAATTGTCCTCCGCGAGAAATAACAACCTGGTGGTGGAATTTCGCAAATTCATCACACAGTCGCCACTGGGGGACACCACAAGTGAGATAGGGCCCTGGGTAACACCTACATGACCCAAAATTGGTACACATATGTATCATGATGAGATGAAAAAAAAAAATTACATTATGACTATCCTCTAAAATGTACAGGAACAGAACTACAAACCATTTTTGGTCCAATTTTGGTGTTTTCGCAAAAGCACTTACGGCAAGAACCTGGAAGTGTCTTTCTTAAAAGTGCCTTTTTGGTGTGTTTCTCTGTCATTATGAGAAATTAATGGATGAAAACAAAGTGCTGGTTTTTTTAGAAAAATAAATATTAGGGGTGGGATTCACTAGTGGCCCAACGATACGATATTATCTCAATACTTGGGTAACGATTTGATATTATTGCGATTTTAAACATTTTACAATACACTGAGTATTGTGATACCATATATTGGGATCTATACTATTTTTCAACTGTTTAGCTGTTTTAGCATTAGCCTTGCCCTTATGTTTGTCGTGTTTCTGCAGTATTTTATTTTCATGTACACTTCTTGCAAACTTCATGTGTTCTGTCCATCTCATTTGTGCCCTGCTTGCATTCCTAATGTCTTTCCCCTGGAGCTGCCATGTTTGTTGTACTAACTTTCTCCGGCTCTATGACCATAACCTCTGCCGACCTCACTGGACAAACAAATGTCCAAACTATTTATTTTATTTTTCCATTATCATAGACTTCAGTTCATATTAGCAATTAATTTTTAAAAATCAATACTTGGTGGATGAGACAATATGATATATCACCAAAGAAAATATCGCAATACTATGCTGTATCGATTTTTTCTCCCACCGCTTGTAAATATGCCTTATGAGGTGCTGTTTTATTCAACCGAGTCCTCAATTCAAAACTAGAGGTAGTACTGAGAAGGAGGCCGTAAAGGTGGGCAGAACAGAGCAGTGCTGTCCTCAGCTCACAGGGAATACTGAGAGTGATGTGTTTTGTGTCACAGAGGTGAGCTTGGGCAATCAAACTGGCAACCTGGGGCAGCTTTCATACAGAAAGTTCCTGTTAAAATATTAAAAATTCAGAATTTATTTCTTTTAAAACTTAAGAAAATATTTAAAATACTGCAAGACTTCCATTAACATATATATACACACAGTACCGTGTGGGACTTGTAGGTATGTTTGAGCCAAAAATTGAGGCTGATTTAAGGTGTAGATGTGGTGAGTATGCTGCCTGAGGGCACCATAGGACAGGCAGGAGGATTGACACAACCCAAGTCCTGCTCTGGATGTCTCTGAATATGATCAGGAGCATGGGAAGATGATCTGTTAATAAAAGGACGCGCACACCTTTGGGGCACATTAAATGGCCTAGGGTACCACCGGTATGAGTAGTGCTGCTGGTATTAGGGTTGCTATGAGCCCGGGTGTATTATCAAGGGTGAAAAGGCCTTGACAAAAGAGATGCCGTTAAGCTTGACCTTGCAGTACGTGTGGGTCGAGTGTCAAGCTTGACTTTAGCTGTCCACCTCCTCCCTATAGGTATTACAGTGCAGAAATTCTACTTTTTCTATCTTTACGTAAGAAATATGGTTGTAGATTCATATTCCCTTTTGATCACATGAAAGAAATATCAATCTTCCATCCTCCTTGGATATCAAAGTTAACTACTCCTAACTTTTTTCTTTTACTTTTATTTGATTAGATTTATAGACCAATAATCTACTAATATACTGTTCTCAAGTACCTTTTTACCACTTACTTGAACAACTTTTAATTGAGTACAATGTTTCTGAAATCTTTCTGCCCCTGCAGAGGAGTGCATTTCTGTTTTTTTGAGAGAAGAAATGAAAAGAACTGAAAAACCCATTCAGTCCTTTCCAGTAAAATCTAAATACATCTGGGGCCTTGTTGTACATTCTGTTCAGTGACTGTATTCCCCACGGCTCATATACGCTGGAGCTGTTCCTGGATTTTATATATTTTTTTATTTAGTATAACTTAGTGGCACTGGCTGTCAGCAAACTCTCTCCAAACAGTGACCAAGAAGCCTCTCAAGAAGTCCTGAAGTCATTGCTACCCAGGGGAATCATTCATGAGAGGGGAGATCTATAAGTGAGCACATATCGCTTTCTTCTCCCCATCCGGTCTTGCTTTCTCCTCTCTCCTGTCAACACACACACATCTACACACCTCCTCTGCAGAACAATGGGAGAATTCTGTGATCCCCTGTTGTGCAAAAAAAAACCAACTCCCCTACTCAAATTTTTTTTTTCTAATAGCAACATACAGTATCAGCAGAATTACTGCGGCTCCACTTCGGCTCTGCAGCAGCCTTGCTAGAGTGTGTCAAGCCCAGAGGGGTTTATGCTTTTGATCTACCGCACAATACCCAGTGTGTACGGCGAGAAAGTGCACGCAAATGAGCGCATGGCTCAACCGCAAATTCTAGTATAAACACACACACCTCTGCAGACACACAGAGCAAGTCTGTGCACACACTCACATCCCCTTTGATATGGTTCCAGGCTTTTAGTGGGTGATTAGGAGAGGCGACCTAGCTAAGGTCTAGAGTGATAGGAGGAAGCAGGAGCCTGCTGCTCTTTAGTTAGAGGAAACCAATACTGTGTCTGTGTGCAGAGGAGTAATTATGCTCAAGGGTGGAGCAGGGGGGATTGGGTTGAGGGTGAAAGTTGGAAAGACAGCGCTGGGAAGTTGATTTCAGATTCTCCACCATGTCACCTCCACAGACAGCAATTAGAATTCCTCCAGGGGTCAAAGTGTGTTTATGTGTGGCTGTAAGAGGTGGATTGTATGTGAATTTACATTATGGAGCAGGGTGTTTTGCAGCCGGTGCTGCATAAATGCAGTCGAGGCTCCTCCTGCAGTGTATGCACACCTCAGTATGGGAGTATGTGCATCTGTTTACTGAATCCACTCCAACACTTGTTGGTGGTATATGAAATATTAATGCCCCTTCTCTCTTAATGATTCATAAATTGTATTCCAATACTTACCACTCTGCTTCTACTCACAACTGTCCACTCCTTATAATTGGACTGTTGGCTTGGTAAAAGTGTGGAGAGCAGAGCATGAGGTGAAAACCAAGTTTTCCCTCGTCTTCACACATTCCAACCAGCAGCATGCACAAGCTCAGGGTTCATAATGTCAGTAAATAGTATTCATGAACAAATGCTCTCCAAAGAAAGGCTTTTTTTCTGCATTCACACCAACATTGGCAGCAAAAAGCTGCAAACGGTTGAAGACACCTTACAAAATATCAGCAGGAAACAAGGAAATGCTGTGAAAACTCTATTATCAGGATGAAACTCAGATGATTTTTCTTTTTCTCACCTTACATTAAGATATTGTGAGGCTCAAGTCTAATGTGTGCTAATCTAAAAGAAACACAATCGCATTATGCTTGTTTTATTTATTTATTACCCGGCATCGATCGAAGCTGTGAAATCACCACTCAGGACCAAATGAAAAGAAAATAAGCTTTTTACTCTAAAGCTTCTTTATCTGCAGTTTCTCTCACTCCCCCGGACTTCACCTTGCTCCATTCTGGATTCAATAACACTTAATAAGATGGAAACATTAATATTAGGAGAAAAGAAAGCCTCAAGGGGCAGGAGAAGGCTGCTTTAGGTGCTTTTTCTCACTCCCCTAAACACACACACAAACGCAGGGGTGTAAGTGCCTCATCTGCAGGACCAGCTGGATGTCTGTTTACAATAATAGGTGGGGTAATAAAGCACAAAGCGCCACTTATATGCCTGTCTCTGAGTCACTCAGAGAGCTGATTGGCTTTGGATTGTGACATGTCTGCATACACTGAGTTTTCATTGTGCTTTAGTGTAGCCTTTGTTATTACACACACCATAATGAGGGATTAGCCACTGAGGCTTTTGTAGCAGGTGGGATGCCTTTCTTATAGGCTACTAGATCAAACAAACATAATTGCATACAAAGAAATCTCTTTGTAGATCAGACACAAGAATGTATAGAAAGTCTTACACGTGTATGTTCAGTCACGCTCACCTTTGCCTGAGGGTCCATCAGGAGTTATCAGTGCCGCTGTAATTTCCTCCTATATCACTCTCATGAATAGAGAATGCCCTGTGCGTACTGATCATCAATCATTTACATGGTGGAATGTAACTGGATCTTATCGTCCATTTCTCTTATACAGAAGACTCAAAGAAGCGCTCGCACCGAGGGACTGAACAATCATCCTAAAGATTTACCAAGAGGCACTCAATAAAAACAGGGCCAAAAGGATCCTCCATCACCCCCAAGCCCCACTGACTGCAGCAAAGGTCAGTTCCTTTGAGGATCTATGGCAGCGACCAGCCCTGGATGTCTCTATCAATGGCAGGACACTTTTTTTTTCCCCTCTCTGCCTGAACCCACACTGACCATTGAATAATGAAGATTGATCCGGTTTATTATCGGCATAACAATACATAGGAGCTAATAAATCTGAACAGAAAGACAGAGACAAAGGGACAGAGACGGACTAAAAACAGAATAGGGAAAATGAGAATTGACTTTCTGATGAGCTCTCTTCCTCATCTGTTTGCTCTCTAAAATCAGCCTTTTTAACATTTTTATTTACCGCTGCCTTCTTAGTCACTTCTTGTCTTCTTGAACGTGATTATTTTTATTCAGCTACTGTTTATTACTTTTTAAAAGTACAACATTTTGAACATTAATACAGCAGATATCAGACATATATCCTAACTCAATATATTGTTAAAAATAACCTTTTAAAGTGGAGGAGAATTCAAACTTTGGGTTTGTTGTTCTCAGCTCTGCACTTACACTTTTGCAAAATAACCTTGTTTAGCTTTATATTGTGCTTGGAGGCTCAAACATGGTTCATTTGTAATGTAAATTTAATGTGAATTTAAATATATGCCGTTTTATAGTTGGCACCACCAGGTGGGGGGTGGGGGGGTGGGGGGGGGTGGGGGGGGTGCTCTGTTGGTCTTCTCCCAAGTATTTTAAGCTCGTAATATTTTTAATCTCCCTGCATTCAACAGGATAAAATTATGATTTTGTTTTTTTTTTATTCTTAAATCTTGTTTAATGTTCATGAAGCACATTTTTTATACAGTGATATTCACCTTAAATTGTGCACCAAAGGAAGAATTCATACAGTTGTAGCATTATACAGATAGCCTGCTCATATTCAGGATTGTATGACAGAGTTACTTCAGTTTTGTTTAGGTTTCAGCAAGAATAATAAAACAAGCTAATTTAAACGAAAGCCAGGATGGGATTATTTTTTCTGATACATGGTCATGCAATGAAGAAGTAACCCTCTCTTGTTGATTTTTAGTCATAAAGGGGTCAGACCGTTATAGATGGACATGGTTGATGACGTTAGAGTCACACACCTGCCTGCTACACACTGAACCAGAGACAGAGAGCTGCTTTCCCTCAACCCGGACCGGTCTCCAAGTCCCTGCTGCAAAACGCCCCCATAGCATGATGCTGCCACCACCATACTTCTGTTCAGTTCTGTTGGGATGATATTGGGCAGGTTATGAGCAGTGCCTGGTTATCTCCAAACATAACATTTAGAATTAAGACCAAACAGTGTAATCCTGGTTTTATCAGACCAGGAAATCTTGTTTCTTTCAGTGTGGGAGTACTTTAGGTGCATTTTTGCAAACTCTGGGCTTTCACGTGTTTTGCAGTGAGGAGAGGCTTCTGCCAGATGTGCAAGCTCTTAGATTTTTCATTGCATTATTCATCAATGATTGGTTAAATATAACGTTGATACAGATAACCATCCAGGCTGATAAGTGGTGGACCCTGACGGACCTCAGGAAGTTTAGGTGCCCTGGTTGCATCAAATGGGGATCCTTTTAAACAGATGAACAAATAAATAGCCCATCTATTCTTCCCTTAAAGTTCTCTGGATATCATGGAGCTATATCAATCCTTAGGTGGTGCATGATGTAAGGGTATAAAAGTACATGCTTAGGGTTGGGAATTTTCTTAGTTAATCATAGAAAAGGAGGAGATGCCCAAGCAAACATTGTCTGTCATGTAGATATTTCGTCATCACATGCCATCTCTGTATTGAGTATACTGTATCACTAGTCTGTCAGCACACCACACACATCAGTGCAGATGGAGTGGCCTCCTACTTGTTCACTGTTTTCATGATAATGTCACCCACGCATAAGAGACAACTTGACATGATTGCCACAGAAGGAAAGCTGGAGTAGCTACTCTCTGTGATACATGAATAAATCTACTGGCTGTATTTTTAAAACAGAGATGAATTTGGAGGGGATTCACTCCAGAGCTTGGGCCTCACACGGGACTTGGTGAGAGCATGCACTAAATAAAGTCATGTTTCCTATTCTGTACCCTGTATGGTCTTTTTTAAATGTATCTTAATAGAATTATTTTTAATGAGGCTAACAGAAGAAAGAAAATTCAGTAGATAGCTAGCAGGGTAAGCTTTTTATCACTGGGACAAAAGTAAAGGTTGGCTGGCCACCAGAATGATGCAACACAGTGACATTTTTATCTCCTGTCCTTATGTAAGCTGTTCATGAATACAGGAGGTACAGTGCTGTTTCTTACAAAGATAACTCACCAAACTATCACTTCTCTTCACAACTTTTAAATTATCTTTTTTTTTTTCTCACAGCCACACAAAGGAACACAGCCATGCCTGTGCTTTAGAGCGTACACACAGATAACACACAAGTCATTAGCTACCTCCACATTTCACATCTTTTGAGACATTCTCAGACGTGCAACCACCTCCCCTCTTTTCCTTCTTAGTGATGTATCCAGGCTTGCAGCAACCACCCCCTCATCATCCTTCCACCCACTCTGGGGTATGTTGTGATGGGTGGAGATGTTCATTGACGGCCTGCAGGTCCTTCCACATCTGGAGCCTGCCACTTCTGCTCCGTTCCCGAATTCTTGTGATGAAACCCACGAGCAGCCCCTCAGTCTGGGGGGTCTGTGTCGCTGCTATCACCTCTGGGTGGGTGTGTGGGGGTTCATCTTTGCCAGCTGATGGGGCTGCTGTTCATGTTTATGCATATGTTGATCCCAATCATGTTTAGTTCATTCATGTGCCAGGCTCTATGCATGCAGACTGCTGTAATGCAGCTTGTCTTGCAATTTGACTTGCCTGTCTGCCTCATTTCTGAACACAGGCGTTGACAGAGCATTGTCTGAGTGTTCACTCCCCTCAGGGTGTTCCAGTGCAAGCTGCAGCATTGACTGTGGATGTTTCTACCATTTCTGTTGCTGCCTAACACTTCTAACCAGGACTCTGTCATATTCATTGCACATAAAAAGCTACATTTTATTTGGTCGGTGCCACACTGTAATACACCTTGTTCTTATATATATGAACATGAGCCAGGCCGACCATCAGGGGGCATTAAGGGGAAAGCTTTCTGGGGCCCAGCCAAATGAATGTCAGCAGAATCTGGTCCATAGTAAAGTTAAGCTGTGATAACCAAATTTATTTTTTAACTTGAAAAATAAGAACTCTAATCAAAGCAACATTGATTTTATTTGTTTGTGCAGTAATATTAAACCTAACTTAGTTTGGCACACCAGACTAAACCATTAGGAAAATAAAATAAGACTTTATAGCTAAGCCATGATGTGCATAAACATCAGGATGCCTGAAAATAAAGTAGAAGAAACTGAGAGAGCTTCAATGGAAAATAATCAAAGAATTATGAAAAGTGGCAAGAATCGGCAGAAAGTGGCAAAGATGGCTAAAAGCGCCAAAAACTGATCACAACTAGCAAAAATAATTGGCAAAAATGGGCCAAAAAAGGTCATTTGGGGCAAAAAAAGCAAAATGGTAGAAAAAATAGGTCAAAAGTGTTAAATAAAGGGCGTAATGTGGCGAGAAGTGGTACAAAAGGGGTTAAAAGTTTGAAAAATGGGTTAGACATGGCAAGAAAAAGGCAAACAGATTACATGTAGCTAAACTAAGTTGCACAAATAGGCCTAAAGAGGCAAAAAAGGTAAACAGGAGCAAAAAAGTGGCAAAACAGGAGAAAAGCTGCAAAAAAAGAAGAAGAAGCAAAATTGGGTAAAAAGTAACAAGACATGGAAAAATGGGTGTAAAAAGTGGTAAAAGAGGTTGAAAAGTAGCATGAAAAGATAATTCCGACATCACAGCCCAATAATAGCTTGGCACACTCACTTTTCTGATCCAACTCGATGTAACTGTTAGCCAGGACGTTGGCATCAGTGCCGCCAATCCACCACACAAATATTGCTATCATCAATAAATCAGAACTGGGAAGGGCCCAGTCTCTGATTTCTGCTGGGCCCAGTCAGGCCTGATGAGAGAGATGTGGTTAAAACCATCTAATCTAGACACTAGCTTTGTTTACATGCGCAGTATTTCTTCAGTCCAGTTTAAAATCATGATTTGATTGGGAATTCCAAATTCACTGTTTACAAAAATTGGATGTTATTAAGATGCATCGATCAAGTGTACAATCAGAACTGAAGAATTAGCATGCACAGACCTGTTCAGATGACCTTATCTACCAGATTCAGCCAAAGAAGCTGTTACTTCCTATAATAGATAAATAATTAAATGGTCCAACTTTAAAAAAAAAAAAAGATTGATCTTAATTCAATATTAATTCATCACTAATGTGGCAGTGGCAGCAGCATGGCAAGTTATGTATATGCTTCTGTCAATAAGTGTCAAAAAGTCTCTTTGGAGTGAGATACATTTTTTTGTTGTTGTTGTTTTATTTTTATTTTTTATTTATTTATTTTTTTGTTTGTTTGTTTTTAAAATAGTTCTTTGACTTTTATGCCTTTACTCAGATCCATAGATAGAGAGGCAAACTAGTGAGAAAAATGGGGAATGACATGTGGGAAAAGAGCCACAGGTGGTATTGGTTTATGCACTGATAAAGAGAGGTGTGTGCCTTTCCAAATCATGTCCAACCAGTTTAATTTACCACAGGTGTTCTCCAATAAAGGTGTAGAAACATCTCAGAAAGATCCAGAGAAATGGGAGGAACCTGTGCTACATTTCAAGTGTTTTTGTAACGGGTCTGTATCCTAATGTCAGTGTGAAATTTCAGATTTTTATTTTTACCTTGGCAAAAAGTTAATCAATCAATAAATAAAAAATTCTGGTTTCCCGCTGTCATGATGGGTAGTGAATGTTGATTAATGAGAATAAAACATTTTTTTTCAACTGCCATGTATCAGGGAGCAACATAAAAATGATAAAAGTTAAGGTGGTCTGAATATTTTGTGAATGCACTGTATTTTACATCACTGTTTCTGCAGGGGGATACACACTACAAAGTGTGCTGAAATGGAGAATAAAGCATGTTACTAATGCAATTAAAGTATCTATTGATTTGGACCTTAATTAATTGAGGTTAATGCATTAATGCTGAGAGCCCAATAAGATTTACAATTGATATAAACCACTCCTCTCATAAGGAGTATAACTTCCCTCTGAAAGGACTGAATGGGATCCAAATCTTCCTACTGATGTTTATATTTTAGGCATTTTATTCTAAACTGGCTTTTATCCTGACTATTTGTGTCTATGTAAACATGGCTGATGTTTCCCCACGTGAATAAGATACCAAAGAAGAAGAGATCAGACTGGGAAGGAGAGGTGTAGAGCCTTCTGATATAATAGTGAGGGATGGTTCCATGACGCAGCCCTACAGAGAGAGATAGCCCTCCATCTCACTTATCTCCTGTTTGCTCAATTTCCTCTGTGTACGACAGTGCACCTGGGGTCTGGCCGCAGCCTCTCAATGCTCCTCAGCAGCAGCCCCCATGAGATAATAGCCAATCCTGCTCTCCCCACTCCCAAATCAGACAGGGCCAAAAGACCTTGTGCTTTGTTTAAGATTTCCAATGAACAGAGCCATGTCCCTGTGGCGGCAAGCTATTACAAAACCAGACAGACTTTTATCAGGGTTCTTTTTGCTCAGCTAATAGCACGAAGAAGAGAAAAAAAAGAAAGGAAAAGCTCTTTGGTATCAGACAGAGGTCGTGTCAGCTAAAAGGGGCTATTTGGCTATTGTGTGCTTCAGGATGATTACTCCAAGGATGATGAAGAAAAGTGTTCCACTACAATTACCTTGGAGTTAATAATCTGCAGAGTCACCTCAAATCAGAGCGTTACTTACAGTATGATGGGCTCTTAATGGGCACAGAGTGTGTGAGCGACACGACACATCGATAACAGTGATAGCAAAGCGCTCTGTATACAATGTTGCAGCGCTGCCGCTAATGCTTTGATGTCCTCCACCATTATCCTCCCACTCCACACCTTGTCGTCTTTGTGTTTGTTGAAGGAGTCAGATGCAATTATGGGATGGCTCTCGCAATTGTGTCAATCATTTCCATGTCTCCTGTATAACTAATTCCTCTTTCTGCTTGGACGTTGTATCTGTCATTACTAAAACACAACAGCAGCCCTTAATGAAAGGTAGTCACACATCTCAGTTTGAGCCTCTCAATTTCATGTGACTGCTGAAGACGTCTTAGATTCCAAAGGCCAAACGCATAGCTGGTAATTGGATATTTTTGTAGCTCTTGTATTCTGTGAATGACTGAAATGACTGCCTGGTGTGAATTCTGATTCAGTTTTGAAATGTTAAGCAGGCAGTTTCATCATTTTTTATCTGTATTTGCAACATCAGTTTGGATCCTTTCATGAGTACGTAGATGTGCTAGAAGTGGTCGCTGGCCTTTCTGAGGGCACCGAGCTGACACTCTGAGTGGACAAATGCGTGCTTAACTGCCTCCAAGAGTGTCTCGGCTTCACTGCAGCACAGGATAACATACAGACTGCGATAGCATACAGTAACATCCCAAGGGTACGCTCTTTCTGGTCAGAGAGGAAAAGAACCGCAGGTGAATCGTTAGGAAATCTAAACCCTCAAAAACCCAAGCACAAATCAATGTGGCGAGCTGCCTGTAAGGAACGCACAAACCAAACAGCCTTCGACTTCCCGATCACTGCACTATCAACATTTCATTTTGATGTGACGGGATCAGCAGCACTTTGGGAAAACCACTTGGGCCCTATCCATCATAGCGGAGACATCTGAGCTGCTAAAGCCCCTTTGAGATGAAAACACAGATTACCTACAACATTAAATCCACACATGTGCAAACTGCATACAGGAACCTGAGCACATATCCATATTTATAGTCACGTTGCCTCACATGCATTATTAGAAACAGAGAGTCTGATTCACGGGGAGCTGTGCTTCACAATTCTGCTTCATTTCTTCCTGCAGTCTGCTCTGTCTCAAGGTCTAATTCACAAAGCACATAGCAAAGATGCTGTCCTTCTCCATGCAGTTTGCTTTATTTTGGGTCTGAATGTGAATAGAAGCTGTGGTAATTTTGGCAGCCATTCATGATTTCGTCTGGGACTTCAGACAAATAAGCCATTCATTTTGAGTCCTATTTTAGTTCTTTTTAACTCTTTTTATAGTTTCATTTCAGCCAAGGCTGTTCTCTTTAAATCTTAATTAACCAACTGTAATGTAAAACACTCCTATCACTGCACCATTGATACACTCATTGCTACTCCTTATGATCCAAATCTTTGATATCTGTGATGTTAAGCTGTTTCATATTTGGTGGAAAGATGAGGAAACTATATGTTTTTAATTAAACTCATGCATCTGTTTAATATTGCTGGAATTAGAATTTTCTGCTTCAAACAGCTGCACTTATTCAGCCCTCTTGCTATTTTTGCTCTTTCTGTGACATTGAACATTAACCTTCCCTAAATAGACATTTTCTGTTTTTTTTTTAATTGACAGAGGAGGACAGTGGATAGACTGAAAACAGGGATGAGAGAGTGGAGGAGAGACATGCAGGACAGGAACCACAGGCTGGCTTGAACCTGGGCCAGGGGATACGACCTAACCATTAGGCCACCTCATTTCTCTGAGTTATCCCTAAACATATCACAGTGCTTCTCTATGCCATGTCTGATGAGCTATAGTTAGCTTTTGTCAACAATTTCAACAAGTACTTCAACACTGGATTAGTATTTTAATCTATCGTGGCCTTATACAAACTTTTGGAGTGTTTACCATGGCGGTTCTGAGCCACGATGATAAAGGCATTTCAGAGTTTTTCTTTTAATAAAAAAGCATAGATATCCATTGTTCCTTTGTCCATCAATATAGCGGATGAGCATGTGTTTGCATGTCAAAAGTCCAAGAAAACTGCCAAGAAAACAAAGATGATAATGGCCCACACTAGTGACATCAAACAGAGGAGATACTGGTGCACAGTGTGACATTAAGGCTCAAAACCCAGTCTTACCATTCACATATAAATGTGGTTAAAAGAGATTCTAGAAATCTTAGGATCTGTGAGGAATTCTCTAAAAGAGGCATTTTCAGTGATTCAGATGTTTCCATGTGTATGAAAGACCAAAATGCGTTTTCAAACCTGCCTACCTTCAAAATATTTTATAAATCAACCACAGTCCATACAACTTGACTTTTTCTGCAGAAAAATGTACCAAAAAAGGCAGTATTCATCCCCATCAAGTCAGTATTTAGTAGATGCACCTTTGGCTGCAATCACAGCACTGTGTCTGTGTGGATAGGTCTCAGTCAGGCAACTCTGACCTTCTTCTTTAGAAAAACTGCTGAAGCTCAGGTTGCACGGGGATCGGGCATGTACAGCCCTTTTCAAGTCCAGCCACAAATTCTCTATCGGTTCAAGGTCCAGAGGCTTTGACTCAGCCACTCCAAACATTCACATTGTTGTCTTTAAACTCTTTCTGTGTAGCTTTTGCTGTATGCTTCTTGTCATTTTCTTGGTGGACAATAAATCTTCTCCCAAGGTGTAGTTCTCTTGCAGACTGAATAAGATTGTCATCCAGGATTTTCCTATATTTTGCCACATTCATTTTACCCTCTACCTTTACAAGCCTTCCAGTTGCTGAGAAGCATCCCCACAGCATGATGCTGCCAACATCTTCCCCACAGTTTGTGGTGATGTGCAGTGTTTGGTGTCTGCCAAACAGTGTCTTGTCTGATGGCCACAAAACACCATTTTGGTCTCATCAGACCAAAGAACTTTCTTCCACTTGAGTCTCCCATATGCCTTTTGGTGAACTCTAGTTGAGAGTTTTCTTCAACATTCCACTGTCCTATACAGCTTTGACTGGTGAAGAACCACAGCAACAGCTGTTGTTTGCAGAGTCTCTCTCCTCTCAGCTGATGATGAAGCTTGTAACTCCTTCAGGGTAGTCATAGGTGTCTTGGTGGCCTCTCTCGCTAGTCTCCTTCTTGCGGTCACTCAGTTTGAACTCTGGGGAATGTTAATGTTAATTTTTTGCATCCATCCCCTGACTTTTACATTTTAGCAACATTTTCTCTGAGTTGCTTTGAGTGTTCTTTTGTCTTCATGGTATAATGGTACCCAGGAATACCTAACCAGCAACTGGACCTTCCAGACACAGGTGTCTTTATGCTACAAACACTTGGGACACATTCACTGCACTCAGGTGATCCACTAATTGTGAGACTACTAGCACCAATTGGCTGAACCCCTGCTGAATTTGGTCAGTCCCCTTAAAAGGAAGTAAATATTTATATAATCACTTATTTTACTTTACATATTTTCATTAAATTGACATTACTTTGTAGTAATCTGTATTCACTTTAACATTTAAGAGGTTTTTTGTAATATATTTTGTCAAAAAACCTATTATATTGACCATAACAGCTTTATAAAATCAATTAAAGGGTAAAGCATCCAAGGACGAAATACTTTTTATTGGCCCCATAGTTGACTTGGCCTCAGATAAAGAAACTAGGCTCACACCCATACCCTGTGTAAAGCTCCATGTTTGCCAAGTGTCAAGATGCTGACAGCTCTAGACTTAAGTTATAGTGGTTATGTCAAAGAAGTATGTACTTACCTGTTTAAAAAGTGATTGCTTTTTTTAGGCAAAGAGAAGCCTAATTATTTTCCTGATTCTTCTAAGTTTGCCTCTGACATTCCTTATAAATGCTGCAGCTTGATATTAGAATCTGCACAGAACAACAGGATAATCAGCAAGATCCTGACACGCAGCTTCCTCCCTCTGTTCCAGAGTTCCCTCACTCCAAAGGAATCAAATCTTAAATAGTTGCATACTAGCGAGAGCTTTTAATGTCTCCTGTTTCTGGGCTCGAAATGCCGAATCATTGCTAACCTACTTAACCCAACACTTCCGGAAAAGCATGAGAGATTACAGAAGACTTTCATCCCCCTGGTAAAAAAGCACACTTGCAAGGAAGAGGATCGGACGGGGGTGGTGTTTTCTTAATAGGCCTCTCTCTAACTAATGCTCTTAAATGATAGATTACGCAAGGACACACTCGGTGGTACTGGGGGGTGGTGGTGTGGAGATCCAAGAGATCCGTGAGTGAAATCAGAATGAGAGACACATGAGAAAGGCGAGGCAGCGAGACACTTCGAGGAGGAGGAAAATGCAGCGGATAGGAATTTGAATGTCAACAGCAAGTCACTCAGCACAAGAATTCTAAATAATGCAGGTTTAGGCGCACAAAGCCCTCAGAAATTTTAACTCTTTACTGCATGGAGCTCTATTGCGTGAGCCAGGTTCATAATGGGAAACAATTGTAGCCTTTTATGTCGATGTGGATGTGGATGTGGTTCTTTAAAAGTAAGCCCTCGATGTGGAAGCTGTCCCTGGAGAGGTGCTATTAAATGGAAAGTAAGTTAGACACAATCAAACTGGGGATCATAAAGAAACAGATGGTGCAGGGCTGCATGTTTACACTACTAGTCTTAACTGCTGGAACATTAAAACACACCCACACTGGTATACTCACAATCACTCACATTAGTGTGACTCAGATGAGAGAATTGGGCAATGTCAAGAGAAAGTCAAGAATGCTTGTTAGCGTTAATGGAGTGTCTGGCGGCGTTTTAAAATGCACCATCCTATCATTTAGTGATTTTTCTCCCTGCCATTGCTCAAACTCGGCACAAGCATACATAGACAGTCTCTTTACAGCAGCCAAGAGGTGCAAGTTAACTTTCCCCGCTTAACACTGACGTGGGCATGCTGGGATATTTGCTGGTTCATTACTTGTGAGTGGACATGCTGAGCTCTCTCTTGTGCGTTAGTGTTGATGCCAGTGCATAGTTGTGTATAAAACATTGCAGGTTTTAGCATGCATGCTCGAAAACTACAGTGTTCCAGAGCTGAACTCTGCTTACAAACCCCTTCTCCCTCGCCCTCCTACAGCTTTTTCTCATTCAGTCTGCAATTCTCTGTTTGTCTGAGCCTCCCAGCTCATTAAACTTGCCAGTCGCCTTCGCCTCTCAAGCATGGTTATCTACAGAGTTCTGCGAACACACAAATAAGAACTCATCCACATGTAATTATGCCAGATTATTGTCACAATACAGTCATCAGATTTGATCAGCTGCCTCCTTGTAATCATGTGTAATCCAAGCACAACGCCCATAACTGTCCTCCTGCTTTTACGTCCAGAATCATTCACTTTGACACAGTGTTAAATATCATTAGTCCTAATAGGTGATGTTGCATGAAGAGCTTCTTCTCACAGAAGAAGCCTTATTTAGATACATATATCAAACAAAGTCTGGCCAATGCGCCCAGGATATCACTTCATGCCACCATATCCACACCTCTTTTATGCAAACAGTGATTTTAGGCTTACGTAACCATAGCTTTGTGCTACACTGATCATTTGAGATAAACACAAAAAAGTGTGACATTCTTTTGCTAACATCTGCTGTCATTTAGTCACATTTCATTTCATACCTTAAAGAGGACATATTTTACCCTTTTAAGACAAGTTTATATTGTTCTCAGAGGTCCCCAACACATGCCTGTGAAGTCTGTTGCTGAAAAACACTACAGTATTGGATTTTTGCATGTCTAAAAATCCTCTGTTTCAGCCCTGCTCAGAACGAACTGTTTCTATGTCTGTGGCTTTAAATGTCAATAAGCTCTCTGACTCCGCCCCTCTCAGGAAATGGATGTGGCTTAATGGATGTGGCACTCCAGATCCTCCTCTCAGCTGGCAGCTGAGAGGAGGATCAGGAGAGGAGGGCGGAACTAACTTCCAAGCTGGGAGGGCCAACTGAACCTGGGGGCAGAGCTAACTTTACACATGACATCATGAGGGGAAAATCTGAGAATGGCTTGTTTTAGCACACATTTTCTGAAAGGTGGAGAAAGAGAGGGGTGAGGAAATGGATTTTTCTGGTACTTAAGGGGATTGCGGACAGGCCAGCGGACAGGCCAGGGCACATATTTTTGTTAGAATAGCTGGAAAAAGTGATTTTTGCATTATATGTCCCCTTTAACATACAGTATAGACAGGATGGTATAGAGACATGCAGTTACAACAGAACCAACACAGAGCTTTGTATTCTCCATCTAAGTTCTCTGTAGAGTTTCCTTAAGTTACACTCTGGTCTCCTAAAAAGTCTCATTTTTTCTTTATGATATTGGGATTTTGCTGGGACACGGTGTTCAGGTACTCCTGACTCACTGTGAGAAACCAGTGCTCCCAGTGGTGTGAGGCAGGAGTGAACCATGTCATGGAAATGTGATAAAGGATGAGTTATAATGACGTTGTAGCAATAAAACCAAGAAAGGAGTTAGCAACAGGTGTTTTTAACAGCGCAGTTGGATTTAAGACTTCTCTTATTCATGCGTTTTTTTGTTTTTTTTTTTACAAATGTTTTCATCTTTTTTGGTTCCCTGGCAGTCATGGGCCCTGAGACTCTTCCTAACTCCCTCACCAGTGATCCCCGTACAGACCCCCCCCCCCCCGGTTGCAGTCGAATTGACAATATTCAAAACATACTAACTCCTTATTATCTCAACAGGACATGAGGAATTTTCTGATAACATTATGCTCAGAGGACTCCTGATAAAGAAAAGGAAGCTCTGAAGTAATTTGCTTTCAGAATAATCACCCAAGCCGAATTATAAAAGCAGAAATGATTGGATATTAGGCTGCAGAAGGAAATTGCTGATGGAGAGAGAATACAGATTGCAGAAAGCATGCAGTCTTTAAATGTTTCAGAACAACTGATCCCAGTATTGATTAAATGTTTCCTCGCCTATGTTGGATAAAGTCAGCTCTGGATTAAACATGAATGATCCCACAGCTTCCTCCAGGCCCTACCAGTATCAGACACCAATGCTATAAATTATCGATGTCTATACTTTTTATCTGGGTCAGGAGGTAAGAACTCACTACTTCTTATTATTCAAAGAAAGATTTGAAAACCACTTTGCTCTGCCTGTTTTGTAATAGGCTCTGCTAAAAATAAAAACCTTGGCAAACAAAAGCGTTTTTAATCCGTACTATGGTTTTAGAAAGGACATACATGCCTCTGAGGGCAGACTGCAGCCTTTGTGATAGTTAAAAACTCAAATCTATTAGACAGCCAAGCCTCGGATGTGTAATTAGGCAGCTACCTGGCAAAATTCTCTCTGATGCCAAAGTTTTCAAAGCCCACCATGCTTCAAAGCAAAGGACCCCTGAAGAAAGGAATCAATTAATTCATTATTTATTATTTACAGACTCCACACAGGAATAAACAAAACCCCTTTTTTTAAAGTGCTGTTGTAGCCTCTGAGCTAGGCTCCTCGGAGAATAAACAATAGCTGGTTTGAGTGCTCCATTTCTGCACCCTGTCTCTGCATCGCCTTTCTATTGTTTGCTGCACTCCACGAGCCAGAAATGTTAAAAACATGTGCTGCAAAGCAAGGAACATTGTCTGCAGCCTGCGATTATATGACTTATTCATATGAATGTGAGAGGAAGAGAGCTATTGGAAGGAGATAGATGGAAAGTGTTCAAGAGGAGAGAGAAAAGCACAAAAGGACTGAGTGTGAGCACCAAAGTAACGAATGGCAGCTTTGCCTCTGACTCACCTTTGGGTGACGGCCAGGTGGACGTAGGGTGACGCTAATGCTGAGTGACGAGGTGGCCCAGTGGCTAGTGGGAGCTAAACAAAGTATGACCTTCACACGCAAAGTGACCAGATCAAAACACCTACATTCCTTAACAATGAGTATCAAAATAATACATGTAGATTTTTAAAATAAATTCAACCAAATGAATTTATGTCCTCATTTTGTTGAGAAACAGACACATCATAACAATAAATAGAAGAGCTGTTTAGTTTGTACCCACACAGACGCTACTACTCCATGAAGGACAGACTCTGGATGTAATACGACATGCACTGTAGCACATCAGAGCTTACTAATAAATTATCTTTATTGTTAATATTTTTAAATCCATCCATGCATGGGTATAGCTGTCGGGCATGGATGTTATGTGCACTCTTCTCTATGCATATAATGAGGTTGTTTAATGCTTTCGTTGTAGCGACAACATGATAAATGTCTTTAATTTAAGACAAAATTATGATCATTTCTGCTGGTCAAGCTACATGACTGATGTTTTAGAAAGTCACAGAGTGAAATTTGAAGCTTTTTTATTTTTTAAATGACTACTCCTGTGTTAAATACAGTACATTTAGAATGTATTCACTTGCCCTTCACTTTTTTATTTTATGTTGCATCCTAATGCTATAGTTAAGAAAAATCTAATTAATCTATAGTCAGTCCCATCATGACAACATGAAATCAGAACTCCTGGGTTTTTTTTGCACATTTTTGAGAAATAAAAACTGAAACATCACATTGACATAAGTATTCAGACCCTTTGCACACGCTTGAAATTTAACACAGGATCCTCCCATTTCTCTGGATCTTTCTGAGATGTTTCTGCTCCTTGATTGGAGTCCACCTGTGCTAAATTAAACTGATTGGATATGATTTGGAAAGAAACATACCTCTTTAAAGAAGGCCTCACAGCTGATGATACATATCAGAGCAAAAAAACCAAGCCATGAGGTCAGAGGAACTGCCTGCAAAGCTCAGAGACAGAATTGTAACAATATAGATCTGAGGAAGGCTACAAAACATTTCTGCTGCTCTGGAGGTTCCCAAGAGCATAGTGGTCTCCATAATTCTCAAATGGAAGAAGTTGGACACAACCAGGACTCTCCAAGACATGGTCACCTGGCCAAACTTAGCAATCGAGGGAGAAGGGCCTTAAGAAAGGTGACCAAGAACCCTGAGCTCCAGAGATCCTGTGTGGAGATGGGACACATTTCCAGAAGGACAACCAGCACAGAGTGCCTAGACAGAAGTCTCTCCTCAGTGCAAAACACATGAAAGCCCAAAAGAATGTGCAACACAACCCAACATGCCTCTTTATCTTTTACTCATAGAAGGATGAATAAAGCCAGTGAAGCTATAGTCACAAAGAGTTAAGTAAAAAGTAAAAACTCATTTGAATATTTGTCCACTCAGCTACAGTCAAAGTGAGACACCTGGGCAGGTGTGGTATCAAAACTTCAAATCATGAAAATAATGTCAGGTTGTCTGTACAGTAGGCCAGGGATTTTGTCTTTTTTATAGATAAACTCAGACACACTTAGGGGCAGAGCTGCTAAAGAAAAGCACAAAATTTTGCACTTTTTTAGCTATGAAAATGGTAAAAACAAACAAAAAAAGATTCTTACCCACAGATCATGCACAGACAGGGGAAAGCTGGCTTCTCAACAAGCTCTGACAATAGATGAAATCTGCACTTTTCACTTTATTGAGCTTGGCTGACCTTCCTTACATGTTGCACACAATGTTTTAATGATTTTGTTTTAGAGATACTTTTGGATGGTTTCAGTGATTCATTTTACTTACGTTTTAATTTGTTTATTAGCTGTCCACTGGATGTCAATGTCGTTTGCTGTTCATGTTTTATGCTCTTGGTGGAAGACTAATTTCCTTAGGGGAAATAAAGGTTGCGTTGATTCATTCATTTCATTCTAGCCACAACAGCTGGACACAAAATGCTCTCAAACAGCTCAGTCGAGCAAATTGCACCCTGTCTGGAGTACATGTATGTAAATGAATGGTAGGGGGAGGAACATTTAAAATTCAGCGTAAAATTGCTCCTATCAGGTGCAAATCAGCCTCATTACAAATAGCACCTAATCCACAAAGGCCAGCACAAACTGCAACAGGCAGTAAAAGTTGTGCAGTCTAACACCAAATGAAATCAGGTATTAAAATACCAGTGTATTTGTCTCTCCCTCTCATTTCTCCTTTTTCCAACTCAATCAGTCATTGCTATGTATCTCAAAATAAACTTTTTATTAACAGCAATGCACTGGTGAACCAGTAGGACCGCAGCATGAGCCACTTTAGAATGAAATGTTTTTAAATACCAAATGTGTCATTGGCCAAATGTCTGACTCATCTCCTGGCAGAAAGAAATGATTTTTTTTTTGTTTGGAAAAAATTCCACCTGAAAGTGAGCTGAAGTATTTGAGGACAAAGTTTTGTAGCCAAAGCCTGTATTGCAAAATAATGACAAAAATACTAAGGCTTCTGAATATTAAATAAAATGCTTCAAAATTCTTCAATAGTGCATACCTTTGAGCCAACATGGTTTTATGGCCTTTTTTTTTTTTTTTTTCAAAAACTCGCTAAATTTCGCTAAGAAACTGTACCCATCTATTACACTGTATAGCCTAGCTTCCTGGCTGGTACAGCCAGAGAGTCCCTCTTAAAGGATCAATGCTCACTAAAATCACTGGAGGCAAATCCCACTACTACTGCTACATATCTCATACAGCCCAACTTCAAAATTATTGAAATATCCCTTTAAAGCATACACTGTAGTATCCAGAAGTATTGAAAAGTTGCAAAGCAAGCAAACTCAGAATGTGAAACTCAATCTGAAAGGCTAACTGAGGCCAACTTTGTTTTCGGACTTGGAAATGAGTAAATGAATTCTCTCTCTCTGCACATATTCTGAAGTCTGTTTGAAATTTCATCTGATTGAGTCATGGGCATCAATCAGCGAGCATATGTGTCTAACATTAAAGACACACGCACCACCTCCAGACAGATGACTTTACATTCAGAACAGACGAGGGAGACATGAGAGATTCACACATATGACTGTTCACGTCTGTGGGGAACTCCTTTCATTTCACACTGTAATTTAACGGCTCACTGCGCACTGAAACAGCATGAGTGCTATGGAGAGTATGAACATGCCTTCATGAATGTATGTTCCGACGCGAGCATGATTTGACACGATTTCTATCAGCTCAAACAGAAGAGGAGCAGGATAGATCAGTCTGCGTGGATGATTCATGGCTGATAGATTAAGTATTCACCATCTCAAGGAGAGAAGTGTTATTGTAAATAATGACCCCATCAACCTCCAGCATTATGCACAGAACTTAAAACGTTACAGCACGGCCAACATCAGTAGTGCCGTCATGCCGCTTCGCCTGAAGTGAAGCTTCCTCTGACAGTTGTGCCCTCACAGCCTAACACTTAATTAGGTAGAATCTCCTCCTGCCTTCTGATTTGAGTCGTTATTTAGTGATGAATATTTTCTAAGGAGCACCCTTTGGCTTAAGCTATCTCAAAATCATTACCCCAAGGGGTTTCAGAAACAGAGCAAGGGCTGTGCACTCACATTTTTGAATGTGGAGAAGTGAAAATAAGTATTTACTTGGCCCTTGGCATCAATCAAATTCTCATCCTTCCTCCAACAGTTGTTAAGGAAGTGTGATGTGAATGTTGCCCTGAGCTGCTGAGAACCTTGCAATGCTATGCAGTGCTACAGATTCAATGCACAAGGGTTGAGAGTTGCCATGGAGACAGAAATCTGGACTACCTAAGTTATGATTTATCAAAACACCCTCAGGTATGTAGCCCAGATACTTGAGGCTCTCAGAGGAAGAATCCCCTCAAAGTGTCTGGTCAGTCAAGAAAGGATTGTGAGTCTTACATCAGCAGGATGACTTTTCAGAGACAGATATACTGCACAGACCTTCAAATTTTGAATTATGCAATTCATGATAATCTTGCTGCATATGCTTAGTTATGCTATCTGATTTATGCCATCTGTATAAAATTAAAGCAATGCCTAATAATGGGGGTAACATCAGCCATAACTCTGTGAGTCCTATTCAGCTCAGGGGCCGTAACCCGAGTGAACTGCAATCATTACAACCTCTCGGACAGGGCTTTGCAGAAATAAAGCTCCAAGCTGAGGAAGAAAAGGAGGTCAGGGGCCAAACGGTGGCAAGGGAACGGGTCAGTGATTACAGTAAGCAGCCCGGTTCCTTATCGATCTCCCAGCTCACACTGAAGTGGGTGAAACAGCCTGAGCTCTCACAGACGGTCATTGACAAAAATGGAGCTGATGCAAGGAAACAGGAAGAGACGGGGGGCCAAGGAGAGGCCAGGGACGCCTGGAAGCAGAGGCACGCACTATGAAGTCTTCTCCAAATGAGAGCAGGAAGGGCCGTGTCAGCGAGTGTTGTGTACAGACAACACAAAGTGTGTGAAGTGAACCTGAACTGGGCATCCCTTGGAGAACTTCTCTGTTCTGTTCACTGCTTGTAGACTCAAATAATATCAGTATATTCAGTTTGGTTTCAGGAGAATTTGTGTACAGATGCACAGGCCTGACCACGCACAGTGTGTAGGGCCCCATCATATGTGGGGGGCCTCACTTTGAGCATTATTTTTCTCCCTCGCTGCCAGTGTTTGCATAATAAATATGATCATGATAATGTGTATAAAGCCCAAACAACCCTCAACCCTCAAGACATCTAATTTTAGAGATATATGATCAATTAATAAGTGCACAGTGTCTGCTCGCTCTGCCTCTCTTCCTCTCCTGCTGACTGACACATCAATTAATCTATAGTAGCATGAAACTGAATGAGGGTGCAAGCTTTATGCTATAAAGGAGGAGGCTGGGGTGGAGGAGGTTAAGCTTTGCCAGCAGCAGCATGGTGCATCAGCATTTCTGTGAGCAGGGGTTGGTGAGAAGTATTTAAATTGCATTTAAATGGACTTCTGCATTAGGAGAAAGTTATTGGCTGTGGATCTGGTAGGTGATAATTGGAATCAGTTGCCGGCAGGCAATGTAGATGGAACCTCATACCAGAGTCTGCTTAGGGCCTCACTTTGGCCAAGGGCAGCCCTGCAGATGCACAATTTCTAAATGTAACCTTTGACAAAATAAAACAATTTTAAGTCAATCAGAATTTTGATTACTTTCAAACATGGCATGATTTTCTAGCTTGTGATTCTCTCTGAGAATCACAGTTTAATATAGTCTAGTAATCACACTGAGACAGGCTTATTGAAAAGCTAATTGCCTGTTAGGATCAACTTGTTGCCTTGGATTTTTCCAGGCCTGCTGCTCAGGTCTGAGAGGGCTCGAGAAAAATATGAGGCGATGTTTTCAAACTTCAGAGAGAAGCTGTCAAGCTGTAATGGAAAATGCCAAGTTCTGCAATGATGGTTTTATACAGTTGGAGCAACAGAAAATATTTATAAAAGTTCAAGTTGCTCCATCATTCATTGCTTGCGTAAAAAAGAAAGTCTAACAGAACAAAAGTACTTATTCTAAAATGCTAACACTAAAAAAGACACGTTTTTGTATAAGAAAGTCAAATATTGCTGCTTTTCCCTGTACAGGCTCGTCATGCAAGACGGGCTGTTTTATACTATCTATACACACTAAAACAAAGAGTATAGCTCTACTCAGACGCAAACTCAAGCACACACAAAGTGGGCAATTTCATCAAATTGTCCTCCCACTCCCCCCGCCAGCCCCACTTCTTCTCTGCACTGTTATTTTCCATCCTGAGCTCGCTTCATCCCAGTCCCCATGCAGTCCTCACAGTCATTTTACCCCCACCGAGTTAATCAGAGGTGGAGGCTACAGCAGTCTGCCTGCAGAGGATACACTGTAATCTGCGTAAATACACACAAACGCACGCCGCACCTGTGTTTGTAGGTTATAATCAAGCAGCTTGGCTCTCTCCTGGTGTGAGTGGAAGAGAGGGCCGGCCTGGGCAGCGATCAGAGACTGTATTGCACTCATGATGGCCTAAGTGGTAATCACTATCTGATGGTACTTAAGGGGCCCATTCAGGCAGCAGCTCCTGGCCCTCACATTCGCCACACATTTTATATCACAACCCCCCCACAACCACATCCATCATAAAAATGCAAATTGATGTATTTCATACACCTCCATCTTTCATTTTACTCCCAGAGACATCTTTTCTATTTGTTTTGGTGTCACTTCAGGACAAGTAAGTGATTCCTGAAATCATACATTACCATGCCTGTCGAAAGATGGTGTTTAAAAACAGCCGCTGCCAATGTTTCATCCCAGTGCTCACAGGAAGCAACACGAGATTGAGCCAAAGCCACCCCCGACTGAATGCTCGTGGGGATGCTAAATTTAGAAACCATTTTCCATATTTCTTTTCATCAGCACCAGGTCCATTGCCCAGCATATCATTTTCTCATCATGCAAATTGGCAGAAACTTGTACCATTTGCCTTGTTCATCTATTTGGCAGAGACAGCCTGTCCGCTTTATGGGACAACCTTACACAGCAAATCGAAGGTTTCTCCTTGTTTATCTGACTTCAGTTGCTCGTAATGTAAGTGAAATGTATAAAGTGGGATATGAGACTGTGGGAAGTTTGGAATTGTGATTTGCAAATGCATATTTATGAACTTAACAGAGCAGTGGCATGTGAAAAGCAGAAGAGGAACAATCTTCCCGAGTCTAAATTAAAATGGAAATCATAAATCCTGCTGGGTAGAAAAAGTGACTTTGGGATAGGAGTTTAAATCAGACTGAAAAAGATCCATCTTGAACAATCATTACAAACCCTACAAGTGCTGAAGCCCATTGTCTCTGGGTGGGGGATACTATAACTTTTAAATGTCTGAATAATTTATGGCTCCTCTGCAACAAAAAGTCCAAAATACTTTAATATTAATTTTAGCAGTAAAGAAGACAAACTCTGCTGGAGGCAGTGATAGTGTTTGCATAGTGTGGATGCTGTTGAGAAAATATAAATAAATAAAGAAGAAGCTGATGAATCTATTATGGTGTTAGGAGGAAAACAAGAAGGAGCAGAAATCTGGTGGAGAGCAGGAGAAGGAAACAGGGGATGGGTAGACACAGACTGGAAGATGCAACTTATTTATTCATTTATTGATTTTATTCATTTATTGGGGCAGGGGTGAATGGTTGAGGTGGGGTTCTGATACTGGACCATCACACCACTTTAAGGCCAGAGATACACAGATGCATCTCCAAAAATTGGAATATCATGCAAAGGTTATTTTAATTCAAAAAGTTCCATAAATTTTAGATTCATCTCACACAAAGTGAAATAGTTTGAGACTTTATTTTGCCTTGATGATTTGGGCTCACAGCTCATGGACTCAAAAATCCACAATCACAAAATCTGAGAATACAGTGGAAAATCCTGTATTTTCTCACAATGGTTCAGTGCACACAACCACGATCATGGGGGAGACTGCTGACATCATAGGTTTCTGGAGGACAGTCATTGACACCCCCAAACAGGGTAAGCCAGAGAAGGTATATATTCATGGAAAGTTGAGTGGAAGAGAAAAGTGTAAATAAAGGTACACAGGCAACAGAGATGAGCTCAGCCTTCAGAGGATTGTTCACAGGAGCAGAGTGAAGAACTTAAGGGAGCTTCACAAGGAGTGGACTGCGACCGGAGTCAGTGGATCAAGAGCCAACACACACAGATGTGTTTAGGAGAAGGTCTACAAGTGTTATGTTCTTAGTATTCAGCCACTCCTGATCCCCTGATGTCATAAGCATCTCACCTAGGCTAAGGGAAAAAAACAACTGGACTGTTGATCAGTGGTCTAAACTACTGTTTTCAAATTTTACCTTCCATTTGGAAATCAAGGTCCCAGAGTCTGGAGAAAGGCACAGAATCCAAGGTCCTTGAATTGCAGTGTTTTCAGTTTCCACAGTCAGTGACGGTGTGGGGTGCCATGCCATCTGCTGGTGTTGGCCCTCTTTGCTTTATCAAGTCCAGAGTCAATGCTGTCAGTCATCTACCATCTATCTGCTGAGAAACTATACGGAGATTCTGATTTCCTTTTTCAGCAGGACTTGGCACCTGCCCACAGGGAAGCCAGAAGTACCAGAAACCGGTTTGTTGACCGTGGTACTGCTGTGTTTGATTGGCCAGCTGACTTGCCAGAACTGAACCTCATAGAGAACCTCTGGGGAGGAAGCCAAGAGGAAGATTAGAGGCACCAGACTCAACAATACAGATGAGCTGAAGGTTGTTATCTCATAACACCTCAGCAGTACCACAGTGTTAATTTTGGCAGCTATTTTTAATTTTAGTCTCAGTCTTTAGTCTCAGTCTTAGTCTTAAGATGAAATGTCTTTTAGTTTTACTCACATTTTAGCCATTTATACCCTTTCTAATTTTAGTCTAGTTTAGTTAATGAAAACTCAAAAACATTTTAGTCTTGTTTTAGTCCATTTAAAGGCCTCAGATTTTAGTCCAAGCATTTATTTTCCTGCATAAATCTGGTACCAAATCATGCTAGACCTGGGGCCCCTGCTTTCTACAGCTGAGAGGCAGAATAGCTATAGATGCATTGTATTTTGACAGATTTACCCACCGTAGAGATATATCAGATTTTGAATGTCCGATAAAAACTGCATTACATTTTAGTCTGTTTTAGTCATCACAGATTCATTTTTGTTTGTCTTAGTCTAGTTTTTGTCATGGAAAAAAAGGCTGTCGACGAACAGTTTTAGTCATGGTTTTAGTTGACGAAATTAACACTGCAGTGCCACAGGCTGAGCGCCTTCCAGCCACATAACATTAATGCAGTAATTCATGCAAAAGAAGCTCCAACCAATTACTGAGTGTATATAAATGCACATAATTTTCAGAAGTCAACATTTCTGTATTAAAAATCCTTTTTTTATTGTTCTTATGTAATTTAACTCGCTAAGATACCAGATTTATGGTTTTCATGAACTGTAAGCCATAATCATCAAAATGAAAAAAATATGAAGACTTTTCACTGTGTGTGATGAATCTACATAATATATGAGTTTCACTTTTTGAATTGAGCTATTGAACTAAATTAACCTTTCCTTGATGGACTAATGTATTAAGATGCACCTATATATTGAAAAGAATACTTATGATCCAGCCAGTTGTGTTTGCAAATGCAAAGCAGAAGAGCAAGTATATCTTCTAAAACTTGAAAAAAAAAAAAAGATTATGGAGTTGAAAATGTGGTTGAAAGAGTGTAAAGTGGACAAAGAGGACTACAGAGTCAATTCTCTGTTGCTCATTTTAAGCTTTCAAGTTTATGTGCTCTGGGCAAAGTTTAGGAAGCATATTTTTAGCAAACAAATGTGCACTAAATGTTAAGAGATAAGCCAAGGGTATTTTGATAAAATATTAAGATGTGTCCTTTCTGTACCCCTTACTGCTGCAGTGTTCTGCCGGGGTTTGTCACATCAGACCTCAGTCGTGTTTCTGTAGCAAGAAGAGAACAACATGCTTCTGAAAATTCAGAAATTCCTTTTTTTCTATCTAACACAAGTTTTGGCTTTAGTTTTTGTAGTACCATTTAGACGTGCTAACTTGAGGTGTTGATAACACCTAACAGTGATAAATCCATTAAATTTCTAGTATATAATACTGTAGCAAACTGTAATTTCTGATGCTGTTCTGTAGCTTTTTTCTTTCATTGGACTAAAGCTGGCTACACACCACCATTGTTGTTCTTACACTTTATAGACAAAAGTATTTAGTCACACCTGGTAATCATTGAGTTTAGGTGTTCCATTCAAACCCACTGCCACAGAAGTATAGAATCAAGCACCCAGCCATGTAGTCTCCATTTGCAAGCATTTCTGATACAAAATGTGTCGTTCTGAAGAGCTAAGTGACTTCAAGCGTGATCCTGTGATGGATGCCACCTTTGCAAAAAGACGGTTTGTCAAATTGTATCCCTGCTAGATATTACACAGGTAACTGGTGATATTATTAGAACGCGGAAGCATTTAGGAACAACAGCAACTCAGCCATGAAATGGGAGACAAAGTAAAATTTACAGAGCAGGGTCAACATCTGCTAAGGCACATGGGGATTCTGTAGCTCAGTGGTTTCCAAACTTTGTAGCCCATGGCTCAAAATGACAGCATCAGAGAAAATTTACATTTTAGGAGGTTTTTTTTAACACATTACTCATATTGAAGCACAACTGTCGCTCATTAAGTTTGGTTTTATCTGGAATTGAACATCTTTTAAAAATGGTTTAACAATAAGGGATAAAATATACCATTTTAGTGAAGTTGAATTTCTCTGTATTTTTGGAAGGAAAAACATACATGACCCCCCTTAAGTGTCTCGCAACTCCCCCAGGGGTCATGACCCCTCCCCTTTGGGAGCCAATACCATAACTGAAGAGATCAGAACTTCTACTGACAGTAATGTAAACACAAAAACTGTGCAGCAGGAGCCTTATGGATTGAGTTTTCACGGCCTGACTTTGGCAGTGTGGGAGAAGGGCGATCTTAATGCTTCAGTATAAGACATATTGGATAATGCTATGCTTCCAACTTTGTGGCAGTAGTTTGGGAAAGGCTCTTTTCTGTTCCAACATGATCTGCCCCAGTGCACAAATCAAGGACTCTAATACAGAGACATGGTTTGATGAGTTTGGTGTGGTAGAACTTGACTGGCCTGCACTGAGCCCTAACCTCAACCCCCTACCATAAATGCTCTACAGGATAAATGGGCACAAATTTCCACAGAATCACTCAGAAATTTAGTGGAAAGCCTTCCAAGAAGAGTGGAGGCTGTTATAGCTGCAAAATTTGGCGCAACTGCTTATTAAGGTACATGTGTTTGAATACAATGCCAACACAGTCCCTGTTAGTGCAATGCTAACACTGACACCCAAGAGTTCAATCAGAGTCTGTTCTTCTCAAGAAAGTTGAGTAGATTTGAAGAAGATAAGTCACTCTTAGAAATATTTTCTTGACCTTTTATTTAGTCCGTTTTAACTTTTGCAGTGATATGTCTTTTTGGCAAACTCAGCACTGTTAAAAAAGTCAGGCTGGAAACTTTTGTTAAGCTTTGCTGAAAGATTATTGGCATCTACTAAAATGCATGTTTTTAAGTGAGAGCAGCACTAGACAAAAGGCCATCTTGGACAACCCTCAGCATTCTCTGCATGAAGGGTTAAGACTTGCCATCAGAGAGCAGGTGTACTTGTGCCAGGAGGGCCAAATCAAACAGATATCTGAGGTCATTTATTCCATCAACTGTTTCATTATAAGCTGCATGCATTACAAATACTGTAGAGTATGGATTGTTGGATTTGTGCCTCATATCTCACTGCCTATCCATCATAATGAAATCCATAGGAGTTTTGCATTACTTGTATTCAGACCCTCTCCACTATTATCAGTTGTGTTATGTTGCAGCCTGATGCCAGAGTAAAAAAAAGCATTAATCTCATTAATCTGCAGTCAGTAACCCATCATGACAAAGTGAAAACATAATTTTAGGAATGTTTGAAAATGTATCAAAAATAAAACTAAAATATCACACTGACATAAGTTTTCACACCCTTTGCAACAGCACTTGAAATTTAGCCCAGGTTCCTCCCATTTCTCTGGATCCTTGCTGAGATGTTTCTACATCTTGATTGGAGTCTACCCGTGCTAAATTAAGGTGGTTGAACAACAAAGCCATGAGGTCAAAGCAACTGCCTGCAGAGCTCACAGACAGGATTGTTGCAAGGCACAACTTGGGAAGGCTAAAAAAAAAAGTTCAGCTGCACAGAAGGTTCCCAAGAGCACAGTGGCCTCCGTATTTCTCAAATGGAAGAAGTTTGGCACAACAAGGATTCTTCCAAGAGCCTGTCGCCCAGCCTAACTCAGCAATCAGGGGACGAGAGCTTTAGTAAGGGAGGTGACCAAGAACCTGATGGTCACTCTGACTGAGCTCCAAAGATCCTGTGAGGCACAAATCAGTTTAATTTACCACAGATGGACTCCAATCAACGTGGAGAAACATTACAGCAATGACCCGGAGGAAAAGGAGCTACATTTTAGGTGTTTTAGTTTCTAATGCCAAGCTCAGATAGAGGCAAAGCTCATTATTGCTGCTGATGGGTTGGACTCCCATGTCTTAAAAAGTGGTGCATATCTTCTTTATACTTATGAATACTAAGTGTAGCCTTGTCATCACATTTGGCTCCCTGTTGTGTAATAGTCAGTTAAAGATAAGCAACATTAAGTCTTGCTCTTGCAGAAGTTATCTGTTCCTCTTTACATAGAGGTACTCTATGCAGCAGCCTATTTCATATTTAAAACTCATGTACGTTGCATAGCAAAAGTCCAAGAGAGAACATATTTAGGCACACGTGTCAGTCTGTGTTTCTATTCCCCACTGCTGATCTCACTTCATACAGATGCCAGACTCGCAAAAATGTTTGGTCAAAATCTTAAGTGTGATTTTTCTTTCCCTGATGGGTACATTTTTTTTCCTAATGGGTGAAGTTGCCACAAATATTCTGACTTTTTTAGTGCTAGAGATTCATGCAGAAAAAAAACGAGTGCTCAAGGGGAGAGAAAAATGTCTCCAGGCATATTTTGCGAGCTGAATGATAAAATGATGCCCACAGGAAACAATGTAGTTGCAAAGTGAGCAGAAATTACAGTAAAACTCAACCCGACTTGTTTTTTTCCTTCCCGTGGTGGGTCCTCTGTGCTTGTCTTTCACCTAATCCACAGTGATGCGTGCGTCTTTGAACATTCCTCCTCTCCTGCAGGGCTCTCCTGATCACCTATCACTTCAGGACCTCTGGGTTTATTTTCTCCCACAACCACAAAGGGAAGCAGCCCTTCCTTCGTCACGTCCTCACCCTTAATTACTTGTGATCACTCATCTCATTTCAAAAAGAAGCTATTCACAGTGCCAAGCTTGACAAAGCCAACAACAGAGATGTTGCTCTTACTGCAGGGACGGAGGAGAGGGAGGAGGAGGAGGAGATATGTGTGTGTTTGTGGTATGTCAAGTCAAATTGTTTTTACATTTCATCTTGTTGGCTCCTTATCTATTCCACTGTTTATCTGCATCTCTGCTGGGGTATGTGCAAGCTCCTGGCGTGTGTCTCTGTGTATGTTTGTGTGCCGCAACTGCCAAAGTAAGGAGGCAGACAGCTCGCTGTGTCGAGGGCTGTAGGGGGAATGTTCAAACCCGAGTCAGCGGGGGATTGTGTGTGAAATACAGATGTTAGAAATGGCTCGACTGTTTGCCTATTGTTATCACTGCACTTTGGCTATGAAGAGAAGAGTCTTGGGTTTTGACTTGACAAGGGAGAAAACAGAATGATAAATTGTCCCACCAGCTCTCACATCCAACCCATCATCCCAAACACCCCCCAATGCCTCCCCCAAACCTCCCCCCACTACAAAAAAACAGCAGATTAGAAAGTAATACACAGACAGCTACACAATCAGCGCAGCAGACAAGAGCCTCCGCCTTCTTCTCCCAGCAGCTGCCACTCAGGAATACAGATCATGAGTTAAAGGGATATTCCAAAACTTTTTAAGTTAGGTTGTATGAGGTACTTAGCAATAATAGTGTCATTAGCCTGCAGAGATTTCAGTGTGTTTCACCTTTTAAAGTAAAGCGCTTTGAGAGCTAGGCTACAGTGTATGTGCCGTTCTACCAAATTAGTTCAAATTCAGAGCTGGAATTTGATCAAAATTTGCATGCTATTTCATAAACATTTTTACCATAAGGGATACATATTAAGTAAAAGTACACTCAATGTTCAGTTTGTTTTTTCAAAATATCTCTGAATAACTTAAGTTCCCCAAATTTGTTGCTACCCTCACATAGACTTCTATTCAGAATAAAAATCATTGTTGTACCTTTGGGAATTTTGCTTCATCACCCCCTGTACAGACTATTTTTTCTAAAATTAATTTATAAGGTTTTCACAGCAAAATAGATTTCAATCATTTTTTAACATATTTTTAACATTGATTTTTAAGATTCATTTAAATCTATGTTTCATCTTTCTCATGTAAAATCGTAAATTTGATTATATTGGCTTCAAAATTTTTGATAGTTGAAATTAGACCTACACCTAAACAGTCATTATCAAAAATGTTGGTTAAGAATGAGAGATATTTTATTTTTTACAAAATAACCTGTGTTGTGGTATTGGCCATCATTTTTAGATTGAAGGGTTATATTATTGTTCCCCTTTTTCTTTTGCTAAATTCATAAAAACGGTGCCCAATACCTCCCAGCTTGGCACCCACCATCAAGGGTTGGAATGGTGAGGTAAGAGCACCCTGAGTGCATGACAGGTGATTGATCAGGTGGTCTGGGCCATGGCTGATTGGTCAGATGCTGTGATGTTTCCATGACGATGACTGTCTCCACTGATTGGCTGTGAAAAATCATTCTGTTTCTTCTGTATTGCAGAGAGTTGTTGGGAGGCCATGAAGGATGTCGAATGAGGTGACCATATATGGTTCCCAGCCCCATAAAGGGTTAAAGGGGAAATGCACACTGAAATCTCTGCAAGCCCTACTATCCCCAAGTAACTCATACAACCCAACTTAAAAGATTCTTGATATATCCCTGTAATAAGCCAACATTGGGACAGTTTTAAGGGTGATTTCAGGGCACCAAAAGTGCCTACAAACAAAAGTAAGCTCAGTTATGTCTTAATGAAATGAAGGCACTAGCATTGTCTAGCACTGTGGAAAAATAATCATGCATTCTGAGATTTATGCCCCTCTTGATAATGATTTTAACAATGCTTGTTTTCCACTTGTGTTACATATACATGTTAATTAGCCCTTAGAAGAAAGAAGTCAACTCTCTGATCTCTGCCACTGAATGCTGACGACGGGCACTTTGGCTGCAGCTGTAATTAAGTCCAGCTTGTAAGTTGCTCAACAAAGTAGCTTGCAATGTTCCTCTGTGAAATGAGGTTTTTATTTTTAAAAAAAAAGGAGAAAATACAAACAACGGCACACATTCAGGTTTCAGACACATCTTTAGCAGCTGCGTCACCCTTTGAACTGTTTGTGTGGCCTCTGCGCAGGCTGACAGTGCATGAAAGAGGAGATAACAAAACAAAAGTGTTTGGCAGTAAAAATAGCATAGAACAGCAGGCTCCAGGCTAATTAAAGACCTGGCATATAACAAGAACAAAGTAAGGTGTTATTCTGATGGTAGGACTGCCTATGCGCTAATTAATCTGCAGAGACCATTGACATGGTTGTTGCCAATGCTGCTAATAAATCCATGCATTCTCAGCTTGATAATGTGCAGACTTCTCTTTTAGTGCGCCTTACTTTAAGGATAAAGTAAACTCTCAGCTATTCATGAGACCTTTAACCCCACATGCCTATATCCATTACATGAATAGCACACTCCAGTTCAAACCATCACACTCCCACAAAGCTGTCAGCCCACCATCCACCTCCCCACAGGAGAAGTAAGAGATCTAAATGTCTCCACCCTGAGCTGCAGGAGCACTCTGGCTGATGTGTAACATTAATTTCTCATGATGTCAGTCAGCTTTCATCAGTGTTAAGCTCAAGCGTACCCACCAGATGACCGACTGGGACACCGCAGGGCTATATGTGACAAGATGACTGTCCCCTTCGCTCTGGTGGTGCTGGTGGTGCTGGTGATTGTGGCAGTGCCTCCACCTCACTCTCACTGCCTCTCCAAAAAACAAAAAGGAAAAGGTGAAACTGATACATTTTAATATCTCCTGCCTGGATGCCTTCCCTTGGTCATGTTTTCCAGATTGCCTTCACTGGCTTTCCAATTACAGTAGAGAACAAAACAAGAGATTGGAACAAAAGAGTGTGTAATGGAAGCACACACACCTTCTGGGAGTGTTTGGGAGAAGGTGCTGTTGTAGGTGTGAGTCTTGGCTGCATGGTCAGCTCTTTATCAGTACTTCTTGCTCTGGTTTGGAGGTGCAGCATTTATTTAGAAGATTATGTAAAACAGTTGTGTAATTCCAAAATTTGACAGTTGACTGATTACTTAAACTTTGTCTTATGATCTCATTTTGTGCTTTATATATCTAATGTGCATATCAAAATGAATCTATCAGCACACAAGCATTAGATCTCACTTCTCATTGTGCAGCATCACACATTAACAGTCAACACAGCATCAGTTAAATATTTACTGAACCACTCTGTGAATTCCAGTTTCCTCTGTTGATATCTAGCACTTGCATTTTGAAGGTTGAGAAAGGTCAGGGTGCTGCTGTAATGACAAGCTCTTGACAACGGTGAGCCAAATATTTTTGCTTCTATGTTGACACAAGTGTTGACTCCATTCTGTAAAACAAGCAAAAAGTCTAGAAAATCATCCTGTAGGATGTTTCAAGTGCCTTGTCGCTCTCCCTTGTCCTTTGACTGAGAGGAATATAGAAATGGGACGTGTTGGCGTACAAATAGCCCAGCTGTTGAGCTGCTTTATAATGATGTATGCCAATCATTAAGACCTCGCAATAGAAAACTGTAAAATCAAGCTGAGACATGTCACATGCTCTAAAGACACAGGCATAGGGATAGGGTATGGTTTTTGTATATCTGAAATATTTGCATTTTTTTTTTCTGTTATTACATCATTTTCACTGGTGCATGTTTGTAACGAAGCATTTTAAGTCACGGACAGCAGGATGCTGCAAGCATATAAATGTGAAAAGTGGAAATCTGAGTCTTATCTTGTTTTGAAAGGCTCTTAAGACCAATTTTGTTAGATGGAGTCATGCTGTTAATTTTGGAAATGATATCAACTTCTCTTATACCGTTTTCATTCCAAAACTTCAGCCCATCAACACTCCTGTCTCTTCCATCGACTACACATCATGCTTTAAAAGCACAGATGATGGAGGAGACACAAGAGTTAATGGGTTGAAGTTTCCATTTGAAAAACTTGGAAAAAATCAGATATAATCATTTCCATGAAACAGATAAATGTGAAAAAGGGAAGTAGAAATACCACTTTGAAAAGACTTGTTTTTCCAGCTGCACTCGTAAGCAGGACGCACGGTGCTACATGAGATAATACATGAGAAATTTAAGACTATAGGAGCTAAATTTGTCAGTGGAATATTAATTATTCTCAGCCAATATAACAAAACTGTTTTTGGTTTTTATGTGCCATGAAAGTCCTCTGCCACTCTATGATGGTGATGGCAAGTGAGTAAATGATGAACAGGAATCCAATAGCCTCATGTTCTGCATTATTGTGATGATAAAGATGCAGGAAAAGGGCTTTTAAAGGCATATGTAGGTGAAAGAGGCTCTATTTTTGTTTGTACGAAGCTAGAATGTGTCAGGTGGGGATGCTATTCAAACTGAATTTGAGGATTTGATTTTGATTTTTAAATGATAACTTTGCTTGATCCCTGTTCAAATAAAGCCACCTCTGAAGCGTACTGTTAATCCCCTCGTCTGACTACAACACCATGGCAGCAGTTCAGGCATTAATAACTATAGTTTATAAAATCAGTCCTCTGTGGTAAGCGTCTTTGTTTCTGCAGGTATCAGTATCAATTTTAGATGTTTTCCCAACAGCTAAAATTCCTCATATAAGCTTTGGTGTATCAAATGCATAAAAACCTGTAATCACTGACTGTCTGAATAAATGGATTTTCAGTGTGTGTAATGAAGCATACAAGCTGATTGTTATTGCACCATGAAAGCCCTGTCCTCGCTCTCTCTCTCTCTCTGAGGTTCAGTCATAACGGGTTTATTAAAGTGTTCCAGGCAGCAGTGACAGAATTTGACCTCTTACTGTAGCAAACCAATAGCTCCCACAGGAACAGAGGAAAGAGAGAAATCATTAACCAATAGCGATGTGGAAGATTAAAGCACAAGATGCTGTCTGCAGGGCTGAGTACTGTCCTCTCCTGAAAGAGTTCAGCCTTTGTGGACCCAGCAACATTTCCACTCATCGTGCACCGCCTTCCCATGATAGTTCTGCTTCCACAGCAAGCTAATTTTACATTATGTATCATGAGCTGAACGGTCTTATGCAGGCTTATTTCTGCTAAAAGGAACAGCCAGCGCCTCTCTCACTGAAAGGATTCTTTTTCGTCTGTCTCACTTGTTTGCCTTTTTGCATTTCTATGAAGAGGAAGAGGCTTTCAATGTAGCACACGACGGTGCTTTAGAGAAAGACCTTCACTTTTTCTAGCTTATCACTGGCTCAACTAATCCAGTTGGCCATGGCTAGACAGAGGCCGAAACATGTCTCTGCATTATCTTGCACTACTTTGAGCTCTGATCTTCAGTGATTTTTCCTTTCTGGGTTGTTTCGGAGAGTGCGCTTTCATCTATGAAAGTGATTGTATGGGGTTATTAGGAGCTGTGAGTAATCCTTGAAATCATTCCCAAATGCCATGTCCCCAAAAAATGTTAGAAAGGTAGGAAACGAGTGCAAGAGATTTAGTATTTTTCAGATGGTGGATGTTGTGAAAGCCTCAGTTCACAGTCACAAAAACCATCAGTGAGCAATACATAGCAGGAAAAAAGCTCTTTGTTTTTTTTCCAGGCTGCTGTCAGAGAAGTCTTTGCTGTGGCTCAGAGAGGGAAAAAAACACTTTCTCGCACTTTTCAATGAATGACTCAGTAAAATGTGGTTCACCACAGTGTATAAATATTCAGTCAACGTGCAGCCCCATAGGGATCTGTGTGGACTATCAATATGATGGATTAGTCTTTGCCAACCAGAGAAAAAAAATAATTACTCAAAGCAATAATTACAGCAGCCCCATGCTGAATTGCACCACTCTCAGCAAGTAGATAAGATTTCCAAGTCGAAGTGCTGAAATGCACAACATACAAGTTGAAGGACAATTAAAGATCAACCAACTTCACATGTCGTCTGTGTGGGATATTCTGCTGCCTCATTTATTCCTTAATGACTTGAGAGCTAACTTCTTGTTTTCTGTTTGCATTTGTCAAAACTGCATTTTCTTTTATTTCACTTTCAGAGATTAGCAATTTATCGTATTTTATATATCTATAAATATGACTGTGCCCTTATCAAATGGGCAGGTTTAAGGGCCTATGTCCACAGCAAATATTTTTCTTCTCAGCACCCACAATTTTAGTTTCAGAGTGCCCCTCACCGGCACAGTTACAACAGTTGACTTCTTCTGTCTTTAGCAGTATCCTTTACATTGCTCCATTCACTTAATATCTTCCTTTCAGTAAATATCACCAAGAAAACATAAAAATAATATAAAGGAATCCTGTCCTGGCATCAGCAGCAGCTGTAGACCTTGAAATGTTACCCTTGAAAAGACAAGCCAGATTGGTTCCTCCCCTGCAAATGTTATTGATAAAGCTGATATAAGTCCCGCCTCTTCTTGATTTTTTTTTTTTTTCTAGTGAGGGAGGAGGGACATTGACTAGCATACAGCTCCAAAGGTTAAATTGTTTTAAACTGAGAGTGTTGTGAGCCCTGTGACAACAAACCGCTAACACTGAGGAGCATTTCAGTCAGGATTAGAAGAATAAAGGGGGAGCTGGGGTGGAGGAGGGTTGCAAAAGCAGCTTGCAGAGGGAGCAGCAAAGCTAAGCCAGGCTACAGCAGAGTAAATATGGCAGCGTGAGTGTGATTCGTTAATAGCGTGTAAAGAGCAAATCAGCTGGCCGTCAGCTGATGAGAGCTTGTGTGAGATCACTTATATGGTAGAGCTTGACTCCGTGGACTGCCTGAACTAACACTATAAACTCAATTTTTGTGCTCAGGATCCTGAGCACTGAAAATTCTTGGCTTTATTGGTTCTGTTTAGAAAATGAGCAGGCCAGCACAGAAATGGTGGCAGCGTCCTGAGGTCACATATCCCATTACGAGGATACGGAATCAGAGCAGAATCATCTGTGACTTGGTCTAGATCAGTGATGAATAGCATATGAAAGAGAGTGTAATTAGGCCTAGAAGATCTAGCCTGACTCTACCCGAGCATGTGCACAGTCTCCTGAGCCACTGGCATGGCACATCCCATAAAGTGTATTTAAGCGCTCCAGCCGGATTTCAACCTAGCATTTTTAAAAGTTCACTATTATATTGAAATTTTAAACTATAATTCTGAGTTGTTTGAAGGTCAGAAATTTTTTCAGTCGAGATCTTGATGAGTACTTAACAGACGCAGCTGTTACATGACAGTTGTGGGAATGAAAATGATGTGAAGACAAAGCTTTTTGAAGAGCATTATTCTGTTAACAGAGACGACAGTCTTTATTGTTGTTTAAACACTAGATTGGTAAACTGAGATGCATTAAAACAGATGACCAGCTGAAGTTATTTGATCTTTTCTGCTCATCTTTATAGGCAAGTGTCTGCTTCCTCTCTCTCACTGCAATGTCACCGTGTGCTAGTGGGTTGAACCAGGCTGGAAGTGTCATTTTTTAACAGCTTTTCTCCCTCATTATGTCAAAACATACAGTCAAAGAAAGCAGTGGGGCTGGGCAGTTTATCTTTGGTCAAATTGAATTTGTGCAGTGGATCCGCACCTCTGAAGTTGTTCTGACTGGAAGTATTACAGGAAAATTTGAGTGAAACTCACAAATCTAGGCTAAATGTAGTTATGCTGCTCAAAGAGGATGATTAGACATCTTTGGATCCACTTGGGCCTGGGACAGGCCTGCCTCCAGGCCACTGGCTAGTCAGGCCTGTCTCAGGCTCAGGTAGGCAATCTAACCTCTAATCTGAAACAGAATATGATGAGGAAACAAACACCTGAAACAACCCTATGCTCATAAGAAAATCTCCTGTGCTCATGAGAATTTTTGTGCACAAAATAAAACATTGCATGCACAAGTTGTACTCTCTGAGACAGCTCACAGAGACAGCAAAAGACTATTCAGGTCTTCCTATGAGACGGAGTTGCAGAAACTATCTGGTGCACACATAATACCTTAGTGCATTTGATGTTTTCCCATGAGCACGAAAACCTCTCTTGTGCCCACCCAGTACTCACAGAACAGTGCTTGGTAATAATGCATAGTTGCCATTATACTGGACAATATTGCAGTATGCAATTATGATATAATACATGAATGGTATCTTAAGGCTTTTAGCATGGTTATCAAGAAAAATGCAGAGAATAATGATAGTTTGAGGTGAGAATTTTCTCAACTCATACAAATTTTAAGTAAGATTTTGGGGAAAAAATGAAGTTTTTACTGTAATTCTTTCACAATAAAGTTACATCTACAAAGTGCAAATGCAGTGGCACTATTGTAAACTTAAGGGCCTTTCTGTAGACATTTATGTAAACCTTTCAAGTACTACTTAAAAAAGAAAAACCTGATTTTAGTCTTTAATTTGCCAATGATGATATCTTATGTGGACTGTCTTCAAAATGCAGCACCCTCACCTGGTGCCAGCGTACTAAAAGTTAAAGAAACACAAAATGTAGAGAAATCAATAGGCGGCTCCTGCACACATGCCTGTAACTAATATCTTTAGAAACAATGACTTAGATTCACAGCAAGGCATCAGATTGTTGAACCAAACAAACTTTAAACATCTTCATCCTTTCTTCTCGTCTTCTTGATGAAATCTTTGATTTTTATCCTTCCTGGTGAGGGTGAAACATTTTAATCACTAAACATGCATCTGATAATTTAGGGCTGTGTTTTTTTGTCACCCTTTTTTTTGGCCGAAGACATAAACAGGCAGTTTTGCCCTTTTTTTTATAATTGAGAACAAATGAGTGATTTTGAAAGCCGTGCTGCCTCATTAAGACCCCTCACGGTGCATTTCTTTGGCGAGCTGTTGGGCACATTAATGGTCAAAGCTCTTGTGATTTCTAAAGTCTAAAAGCTCATTCATAGTTCGGTTGTTGTGTTTATTAAATCATTGATGTCAATGGATTCAGCCATTTAATAGGCCATTTAATTGGAAAAAGCAATTAAATTATGACTCTAGACAGGGGTTGTGTTGTTTTGGACCAATGCAGGAGCCTTTTTCTGTATGCATGGATGCAAGTTGATCGTATGAAGCAGATAAGGCCAAAGAAACAAGCAGTGCTGCAGTAATTAATTTATCACTGAGTGACAGTTGAGCTGTGGGGCAGAAACTCGCCTGTCGTTGATAAACAGATAGGAGTTGATTAATGTCGATGTCCAGGGTGAGTGTGTGCTTATCTGTGTGTCTTTCTCCGTCTCCTTGCTTCATTTTGCCTGACGTGTGTGTTTATACATAACACAGCCAGTACACTCTCTGCCTCCAGCTGTGTTTTTATTTATACTCTTAAGGTCTTTAGAGTCTTCCTAAAGTTGTTTCGTAGTGAGGAGATCCATCAAGCCGGAGCTGGAAAAACAACAGAGGAGCAGAGGTCAATCGAGAGCGTGGTGCACATCAGAGGAAACAATGGTTGCTGAATTATTGAGTCCTTCCTGTCCCATCAGCCATTTGTCCCAGGCTTAATGGGTTTTTTCTCTAAAAGGCAGCGTGAGAGAAGAGAGATATTTGCTTCACCATTCTCCTTATAGGAAACAGAAAAGGGTTCCCCTCCTTAAGACGGTGATAACTGCCTCTTACTTCACCTTGTTTAAAGTGCTTCAGTGAAATTAGGGCAGCACAATGAATCACACTGTTATCATCATGAGCCTAGAAGTAAACATTTTTCTCCAAACAGCAGGAATTTTTCATAGCATGCTTTCAGTGATTGAAACTTGTTTTTCAATCTGCTTCATTAAGGAGGTAATAATGAGTCCATAGGTTTGATCAGTTTAAAACTATTGGTCTAATTTATCCCCATAAATAGAAATAATTATTATGCAAACGATCAATACTTTATCCGTCAGTAAATCCTAATTTAAGTCATTTTAATCATCTGCATTCAGTCAGATGAAACTCAAGTTAATGATCAGCTACTCCCAGTGTCAAGCTGTGGCTAAAGCTGAAGCAGATCCTATTAGTATGAGCTCATAAGAAATTTGATAACATTATGACAACTTCAAAAATTATATTTAAGTGTTTTACATTACATTGTTTTTCCTGCCTTACAAAGACAAAAAATGGCTTTAAGTCTGAAAACAGATTCAAATGTTAATTGCTCAAACAGGGAGAGGGACCTGGATGCTGCCGAGGATCTCAACTTCATACTGGAAGTCGCATGAGCTCCGCCATTTCTCTTTTTCTAATACCAGAAATCACTTGAATTCAACGTCCTTTTTTTAATGTTTTCTTCATGTGTTGTCGCCATATTAACAAAAGAAATTCAAGTAGATGAAAAAAATGTGAGTTTGCGGACTAAAAAGCACGGTGATTACATTGAATTTTTTTAATTAATCGATTTATGATCCGAGTTCATGTATCACTGAGCACCAGCATAACATATGATGTCAGATTGGCTGGCTGGCCGGATGTCCGCATCACCGCCATGTTGCCAGAGGCAGGTCCGCTACGTAATGTAATACAAGTAGACAAGGAATATGCAAGTTTTAAGAATGAAAACCTCAAACGAATGATCACATGTAATTGGTTTTAATAAATATTTATACTCAATGATCCATATTAATTTAAGAACTGATAGTGAAACACAAAAGCAGAATCTGCTCATGAGAAGATTTACTCGATATTCAAATAATACACAGTTGATATATATATATATAAAATTAATTTGTTGTAACTTTAAAACTTAAACTTTCTCCCTATTTAGGGTTTTCGTGATTGCTTCAAATTAATTCCAATTGACACTTGGGTTTTTTTTCTATCCAGGGTAACTTAACCAATCTCAGACAGATATGTGAGGATAAAGGGATAGCAGGGAAAAGGTGAATTCAATACACACCCCCACACACACAGATATGTATTGAAAAAGAGGCATTGACCGACCGCCTGTCTGAGGTATCTGTCTGCCAGCTTCTTCGATTAATCTGCACCTCCCTGCTCAGATTTAACCCTCATCACATTGCTATCAGTCAATATGAACTCAGTTCACACAAACACAAGCGTGTTTGCACGCTCACACATCAGTAATGTGTGGTGTGACACACACAGACAGCTGGTGGACACGCTTTCCCACACACACTCTCACACACAGCCATCACACCTTTCTAAAGCATGTGTGCTCTCCTGTGGCTTTTATTGGACGGGCCGCCATCCAGCCATGAGCTCAGGAATCCGGTCTGTCAGCTGGCAGTCGGGGCTCTGCAGGTGTCTCCTCAGCACAAAAGCAAAGTCAAGGGCCAATAAACAACCACAGCAGGAGGACCTAGGGCCAAATCGATAGTGAGACCATGTATTCTCCCTCTGCACTTTCAGTGAGAGCTTCTTAATCACATGAAAAAAAAAAAGCATCCGCTCCCCGCTCATGGCGGTCCATTCACACGCACCTCTGCCTCAGCAACATGGAAGTGACACGCCGTGGGCTGCAAATGTCTTTTCTGGAGACCGTGCCGTCAGTCTGTATGCTCTCCCAAAACTACAGCTGTTGTCCCCCAGTGTCTGTTTTGGCGTGATTGCTGTCAGGTCGTTCAAATCAACACATGGAAAAAATAGCCCTTTTTCCCTGCACTTCTTTCTCCCCAGTATTAGCGCTTCATCTCATCCCCTGAACCAGCAATATCTTATCTGGTAATTTCTCAAATAGAAACTGAGTATTTTTGTGTCTGGTGGGTTGAAGGCCAGTTTGCAAAATTCCTCCATAGTTGGAGTAGAGGTATCCAAATATGTTGAGTAGTCGGTTGGATGGAGTATGACCAAGCTTTTGAGTGACTCACAGTGAACTCAGATGCACTTGAGCATGTGCTTTCTTTGCTCATGATGTTGAAAATAAATCTTTTAGCTCCCTGCATGTAAACTCAGAGTTCAAATGCAATGTGCAGTGAGAGTTGACTCATTGCAAAATGAACATAGCACCCTCATACGGCAAAAGGATTGCTTTTTTACCCTTAATAGACAGCCATATCATTTTAGTCGACAAGAGCAGGGCTGTAGAATTCAGGTGAGACTGGCAGAGAAAAGTGTCACCGGTAACGGTGGCTTTATTTTTGTGTCTCAAATCAAAGGTTTGGTGGATGCTCGAACATGAAGAGGATACAAATTGAGAATACAAGAATAAGGTCCTGTTTGCATTAAAAGCTTTTTCACCTCACTTTCAGATCACTTCTCATTAACGCTTACTGTTGCTATGTTACAGAAGTCAACTTATGCCTCCCTTGATAGTGACCTTTAATTGTGCTTTAAATAGATGTGCTTTGAATATTTTTTCTTCATTACAGTAAATAAAACCCCAAAAAACATAGAAATATTGTATAGGAAGGTCCATGAGAAGCCTGGAATGGAGTGTGTTTTTATTTTTTCATAGTCATTCATGTCATTATTAAATCATGAGAAACTAAATGAATTGGTCAACAGACTGAAATTGCTATCAAATAAAGCAAAATAGAAAAATAAAAAATGTCAAAGGTGGATAGTCAACCCCAAGCACTGCAGAGAAGAGCAAGGCCCGGAGGAGAGGAAAGGAAAGGATCAAGATGGGGAGAAAAACATGTGAAGGATCGAGAAGAAAGTAGGGAGAGAGAGCAAGAAGATGAGGATGATGGCGGAGAAGAAAGCAATGACAAAGAGCAAGAAGTGAATGATGGAGGAAAAGAAAGAAGGGACTGAGAGCAAGAAGATGATGTTGGAATAGAGGAAAGCAGGGACAGGGGAAAAGAAGTTTAGGATAGTGGAAGGGAAAGCAGGGACAGAGAGCAGAAAATGGTGAGGATTATGGAGAAGAAGAAGATAGGGACAGAGAGCAAGAAGAGGATGATGCTGAAAGAGAAGAAAGCAGGGACAGAGAGAGAGAATTGAGGATGATGGAGGAGAAGTTTTTCTGAGGGTTATGAAGAGGAGTGTACAGAAGAAGGATGTTAAGAAAGTGAGGGCAATATAGATTAATTTTTGCCAGTCAACCCAGGATTATGGCCAGAAAAGCTCAGTGATATAGAAGCAGTTGTTTGCAGACTGGCCTATTAATAACTTCAGTGTAAGGTGTATAAAGAACCATTGTGGTGAAATAAAAAAAAAACATTTAAATGCATAAATATTTGTAAAATGATTCAAACATTTTTGCTTAGCTGGCTGACTAAGGGGGGGCCTTTGTAATTTTCTTTGTGGGTTGACAATAGCTACTGCTATAGGCCTGGGGATCATTACTGACAAAACTGATATTCCCTGATGAAGCTCCGCCTCTTCTTGGTTTTGAGTAGTCACTCTAGGAGATTAACATTTATTAGTATGATAGTTTTCCAGAAGTTGAACTCCTATCAACTAAAACTATGACCAGCGCTGAGGGTGTTTTTGAGGAATCTGATTGCTAAAATGCTGAACCTGCATAAATGCTGTTTATGGATACAGGCCTCTAAAAGTTGCTCTCAAAGTAATGGATAAGATACAGAAACTAAAACAATGAAAATAACTACAGTAAAAATGAGAGACACCGCATAACAATCAAAAACACTACAACATAAAGAAAGTTAAAGAAACAGATAGAACTACACATGTGAACACAAAAACACCCACTGAGTATGCCAGTATAGATAGGTTTTAGGTTCTGTGACAGCAGCCATGCATTCTCATTTGTTAGCATATGAATGCATTAGTGTGATAATGGTTTCTGTTCTGACCTCAGTAATGCCTGGTAACTTTCATGGATTAAGCCAAACTAGAAGGAATTGTTGCTTACTGCCACTGATCGGTGTTTCCTCACCCAACAGCAGAGTCAGACGTCAGTCTTAGCCTGGAGCGCTGAGGTATTAAGATCATCAGACCTAACACAATCACTCAGTGCAGAGTGCAGATACAGAATCAGTGAAGGACTCTGGGGTCTGTGTTAGCTGCGGTGTGCTTAAACCTGTGTCACAATAGCTCTGGCTGATCCCTTTGTGTACTTTGTGAATAGACATTTTTAAAAATTAACTGTTGAAAGAGCCCAAGTGTTTATGTGGGTGTGAACTATATTTTTCTAGTTTGTATTCAAAGCAGACTACAGTAAGGCAAAGAAAAGGAAACTAACTTGGCCAGTAGTGGTTTGTACTGTATATCATGGGAACAAGGCAGGTACAAAACTGTAGCTTAGAGTCTTTAGCTAAATTTACAGAAATCATAAAAAATATATACAGTATTGATAAATTTGACATTCAGCCCAATCTGCATTCACCAGATAATATATTGTGGTACTGCTGTGTTTAGAACAAAAATTTAGTGAAGCAACATGTGAAGAGAAACAGACTGAGATTAATAATGAAGCCTCTGTAATGCCAAATTAATTACAGGAGACCAACAGCCACAAGTCTGATTGTTTCCATAGAGTTATCTGAGAATGCTGCCATGGGGTTAGGGGGGTTATTTCCTGACCCATCAAGATGATGATATTGTCTTGCTGGAAAATAAATCTTGTCCCCAAGCCACAGTTCACCTGCAGACTGAATAAGATTGTCCTCCAGGATATTCCTGTATTTTGCTGTATGCATTTTACCCTCTACCTTTACAAGCCTTCCAGGGGTTGGCTGCTGAGAAGCATCCCCACAGCATGAAGCTGCTACCACCATGCTTCACAGTGGGGATGGTGTGTTTGTGGTGATGTGCAGTGTTTGGTGCCTGCCAAACATAGCATTCTTGGCCAAAAAGCTCCATTTGGTCTCATTAGACCAAAGAACTTTCTTTCCCTTGACCATGGAGTCCCCGAAATGCCTTTTAGTGAACTCCAGTAGAGATTTAATGAGTGGGTTTCTGTTCGCCATTCTCTCATAAAGCTTTGCATGGTGGGGAACCTATAGGCAACAGTTGTATGCAGAGTCTCTCCCATTTCAGCTGCTGAAGCTTGAAACTCCTTCAGAAGAGTCATCAGTGTCTTGGTGGCTTCTCTCACTTTCCCCTTCTTGCACAGCCACTTAATTTGTGAGGACGGCCTGATCTAGGCAGATTTACAGATGTGCCATATTCCTTACATTTCTTGATTAATGGATTTACCTGAACTACAGGAGATGTTCAGTGCCTTGGAAATGTTTAGGTATCCATTAATTTTGTATGTACTGTTTGTATATAAACTATTTGATATTCTGGACCCCAGGAAGAATAGCTGCGGCCATGTGCCAATGCTAATGGGGATCCCAATAAACATAAACCTGACTTATACTTTTTAATAACCTTTTCTCTGCATGGCTTGGAGTGTACTTTTGTCTTCATGGTGTAATGGTAGCCAGGAATACTGATTAACAGTGACTGGATCTTCCAGACACAGGTGTGTTTATATGACAGTCACTTGAGACACATTCACTGGACTCAGGCGATCCCAATTTCACTAACCGTGAGACGACTACCACCAAATGTGTGGACCTTTGTTGAATTAGGTCAGTCACTTTAAAGGGTGTGGATATTTATCAGTCACTTTTTTACATTAAATATTTTTAGTAAATTGACATTACCTTGTAGAAATCTGATTTCACTTTGACATTAAAGAGGGGTTTTTTGTAATTTTTTTGTCAAAAACATCAAATTATATCGATCATTACTGATTTATATAATCAGTAAAAAGGTATCCAAGGGGGTGACTACTTGTGACTTTTTATCAGCACTGTATTATGCATTACCCCAGTGTTATGCTGGATTTTCTAATTACCTTTGTTAATCATCCCTAATCTTGCCCTGTTAAACGCAGATAATTTTTGGAGAATATATGTATAAGATAGTTTTCATCATTTAAGTCCTTCAGTCAGATTCTGACATCCTTTAAAGCCTCCCTAAATTAGGTTTAAGTGTCAGCTCCATCCTTTAAGATTAGAAAGCCATTTATTCTCTTTTAGAAGTGCATGAAACATTACAAAGAAGATTTAGTTCCTTAAAGTATGAACTTAAGATGTGCTATTTTATAAAATGTATTTTTAGGTGAAGAAAAGCTTTGTGGCTGTCATCAAAGACTCTTCTCCCTGATATAGTGAGGGGGAAGAAAGTGTGGGGATCCCTGTGTGGGATCAGTGTTACACATCATTTAACTGAGAAATTGTGTTTCTTTTTCTACATACCTCAGCAGCCATTAGCGAGGATTTGCCCCCACTTGCGAGAAGTTTGGTACACCAGCATTTCAAACCACTCGGCTAACTTCCATTATCACATCTCGGGATCCACCAGAGCCCGAACAATTACAAGGGCCCGTGTTCTTGTGAATATGTGTCACGTTAAATTTGCTCTGACAGGAAGGAAGGAGGGAACCGAGGACAGAAATGCTGTAGGGATTAATGCTGAGCTCAGAAGCCCATTTCTTCAAGGCATTAGCTGCCTGGTGGAGCGCTGAGGGCCTGACAGGGAACTATGACACAGCGTGTTGAGCCATTTGGGATTGTTACAGCTGAACACACACGTTTTCTTGGATCCGGAGAGTGTGCAAGTGTAAGCTACAGCACGGATCACACACCTAACACTTGTACCTGGGAGAGGACGGGCAGCTCCGGAGTACTCGGAGGTCTGATTTTTTTTCACATTTACATGAAGACACGGCTTTGGAAGTTGCCAAAAAATGTAAAACAAATTAAGTATCATAACTGAGCATGAAAGTTTAATGAATGGAAAGAGACATATTGTCAACAGGACCCCGGGCATGCAAACACAGAGATAAAATAGAGGTTGATAAATGATGCAGAAAGGCATACATCTACCCACAGCCGTCTGTGTTGTATGTAAATAAGTTTGGCCTACAGGTTTGCTCTATTTGAAGGGACAGAGCTCTAAAAACAGGCCGCCAGATTTCAGATTGGTGTTTTTAAAGCTGTGACCTTTGAGTGAGATGAATACATGAAGACAGTAGCGTAGAGCCTGATGAATAGCGCGGGTCTTTTCCCAGCTGGGGGAGCAGATGCTGAGAGGAGAAACAGAACATGCTTTTCTGTCCTCCTGCACTCACTTTATTTCTAATCTTATACAGTATTAAAGATATGAGAGAGGGGAGGGGTGGTTTGCTGGTGAGGGTTAGGAGATGACACACTATTAACTCTCCTGGCGTTAATCTTAATGCCTCATGCTAGAGCACTATACACAATCCATTTTAATGCAATTAGCTCTTGCCAGGAAGGATGAGTTATTCAATGGGAGCATAATTGCATCCTCAAGTTTTTACACTGGTTCATTCCAGGGATGTAATTACTTTCATACATGGTTTAACACATGGTGCCACTGACACATACAGTATGTCCACACGCTTAGGCACTCATGCAGACACCAACACGGTCATATGAAATTAAGCTGACATGCAATACATCACACAATTTTACCTGATTATTCAAAGTGGAGAAGTAGAATTGCCGGGCATCAGGTTTCATCAGCGCTGGCATTCACACTGAATCCCCAAGCAGCCGACCCAGACACACCGGTTGTGGAGATTGATGGGCTGGCTCTGGATGTGTCACCCCGAGGGGGACAACTATGTCTTCCCGCTGTCCTACAAAGCCAGCAAGTTGCTTTTGTATTAAAATCAGGATGACAAAAGCTCCAAACATTACCCTTTTATATTTCAGAGGGAGATAAAGTAGGAGAGAAGATACACATGCTGGCATTTCGCTTCCCTAGTCTGTTTACCCCTTCCTCTCTCTCTCTCTCTCTTCCCATCATCATTCTTTTTGGCTCCAAAAGTCTGCTTTGTCTCAAGTGTTTCCAACAGAGTTGGCAACAGCACAGTTGTCAACCAAACCAAGCTATTTTTGACTTTTTAAAAAATATGTTTCGGTTAATTGGTGAGGTTTTTGTTTATGGTATCTACATGTGACAGAGAGAAAGTCCTGAAAGGAAGTGATTAGTTCAGGTTTAAAGTTCTCTTTGTTGATTTCTTTTTCCCTGCAGGATAATAGACTTAGAAAATATGAGAACACTAGAAGATGATGACATCTAGTTCAGAGCTATTGCACAGATACAAAGCCAAAAGAGAGGTTTCATAAAACGTGATAAATTCTCTTGCTGCTCACGGTGAATAGCTTAAGCACCAAATCCCTGATGCCTCTCCCTCATATTGTTTAATATATTACACAAAAGGCTTACAGCATTGTCTCTGCAAGGCCAGTGCTTAGCCAGTGATGTCTGTGTAAATAAAGTTCTGCGTTAAGGGGGGGGGGGGGGGGGGGCCGCAGACATAAGCCCAACGAGCTGCCACAAGGGAGACTGTTCCTCTGCTCCAAGTCTATAAATAATGGAGATGAAAGGGAACTGGGCCTTGAAATAATGTCAAGTGGCTGTGGGCAGCCCACAGGCCCCTGTGTTGGAGCCAGGGGGGGTGAAGAAGGCCCCACGTCCACCCACAACTCCAGTCCCAAGCTTCCAGTCAAATTTGGCAAGGCAGCAATGCTCAGCCATTTACAATGAGGGGGTTGATCCTTCGTTATGCAACTTTTTCACTTCTCTACGGTTGTATTTTATCAAGCGGATGCATAGCTGTGGGAGGAGACCAGAAGTAAGAGAAGTGCTGTTTTAAAAGCTTGTAACAATTGTTTTTTCGGCATCCTGCTGCCACATTTGGCTCAACAATTATGCATGATGTGATGAAATCTTTATTACAGTTTTAGAAAAAGCACATCCAGAAGCTACTCAGACAGACTTGGAAAGCTTATGCCTCCTAGGCACTGAAAAGGATGTTTTTACTTAAAGCTTAGGAGTCCGTGATCACTCTGCCGTGATGTCATCATGTGCTATTTTTGTCATGTGATAGCATGCAAACAAAGCCACATGTTGCATAGCTATCACTTTGAGTGCAGTGTGATATTTCAGGTTTTTACTCAGTTTTTGTTTGATGTCAATATGTCGATTAGAGCAGGGAATAAGATCATTTGAATCTGATGTAAAAATAAATTTTATACATTGGATACAGTGGTCCATACAGGATTTGGGATTTGCTTATCACTTTTATTTTAAAAATAAATCCCATCTAATTTAATTCTTCTTGTAATTGTGTTTATAAACTATTTTACAGTGGGACATCTAAAACTAGAAAAACTCCATAAAGTAATAATAATTAAATGTAAGTCATTTATAAGGACTTTGGCTTACTTACATCTTTTTATGTTGAATTTGCACTGTTTTCAGGCCTTCTACTGGGATTTTCTGGGCCCCTGGCAAACCCTGTGAAAGGGTCCTCCCTAGTTTGGATTTATTGATAGTTTTAGTGTGTGTGTGTTGGATCAGTAGCGTTGGTTCTAGCATCCAAGTTAACAGTTAGTTCATTTTGCAGCTGAAATGTGTGTCTAACTTTTTTGCACTTTTCATCAATTTTGCATAATTTTTGCCTCTTTTTACCCATGTTGGCCACTTTGCACCATTTTGTGCCACATTCTGACCTCCTTTTATCACTTTCTCTGCCAGTTTTTGCCACTTTTTTACTCATTTTAGCCCTCTTTTAACCATTTTTTCTACTTTTAAAATCCTATTTCACCACGTTTTCCTCCCATATCTGCTAGTTATGTTATTTTTTCCACTTTTAGCCCCTTTCCACTACTTATTTTGCACATATTTCACTTTTTAAGCCATTTCTGCCATTTTTAACCCTTTCTACCACTTTTCTGCCTGTTTTTTCCACTGTTCACCCATTTTACTATTGTCTGCCTGTTGTTGCCTCTGTTGACCAATCATTGGTGCTATCGACCCCTTTTCAACCCTTTTTATCCCCATTCGAGCTTATCTTAACTGCATAAAGCAATTTGCTATACACTTTCAACCCATTTAACTCTGTCAACCAATTTGTTCCACTTTAAAAATATTTTTGCTGTTTTTAAAATCCTGTTTCATTACCTTTTCCCCCATTTTTTCATTTTTAACCCATTTTAATAAAAAAAGTGGGGGTTACAATTTTAAGAACAACACAAATGAATAAAAAATATTTGTTGCCTTGATGAGATTGGTTATTATTCAGGAGAAAAAATATTTTTATCAAAGCTTAACTCCAAAAGGACCATGATTTTGCTGACCTTTTATAGGACCCCCATTTGGCTAGGCCCTAAAGTTGTCCCCTTTTTCCCCCCTGGGCGGCCTTGACTGTTTGTGGATTCCCTCACAGTCTTGGAATGCAAAAAAATGCCATAGTGTTCACCGTATACTTAAGTATAAAAAATATTTTGAATTGGGACTTTGATTCGTGGAAAAAAAATGCCTATACATACGTTTGTATTCCGTTTTAATATATTCATTTTTATCTTGATATATGTAATTTTAGTTCTAACTCTTGAAATGACAACTTCACATTTTGTGTTGTATATTCTTTTAAATAACAATTTGTTAAAATCTTTTTTTTGTGTGTTTTTTGAGGTCCTATATCTAATACGGTAAGTTAAAGTTAAAGATTATTTTTCATTTTATAAAGTTTATGTTGTGCTTAAAAAGTTACCAAACATGAGCATGGTAGACATTTTCTGAGTGATTAGTATTGACAAAAGAAAATTATTGACAAGAACGCAAAAGTAGCCAGTGGTCTATTAAGGGTTAATAGTGGTCTATTAAGGGTTAATAGACCACAGGGTATGAACCAAAATTGTTTGATGCAGCTGCTGAAGGTCGGGCCCTATGTGCTTCTGGGAGTCACCGCTTGCCCTTCACGGTGCCTCCCCCCCCTATCGTCCTCCTGCGGTCGGACGCAGCAGCAGGAGCAGCTTGTCCAGATGCACTCCGCATAGAGAATTGCTGACAAACCGAATATTCAGGCCAACTTGTCATTTCTTGGAGTTGCCTGAGACCTTTAGAGGGCTTTGCTGATACCCAACTCCTGCGGCACACATGACCTTGACTGCAGACACTGGAAGCTCTCAGACAGATGTCAAGGCTGACATGGCAGAACTGCAGGTGGAGGTCAATAGTGATCGAGGAAGGCACACCAAAACCCCTAAATGAGTTGGACAGGGAATGACTGATGCATGCACACCTTCAAGCTTCAGGTATCTTCACCTGTCATCCCACATGCAGGCATGTCTTTTCTGCCATGTTCCACACACATGTCATCCAAGTGAGCTAAAATATCCAGACACTGGAGTATCAGATGTGCGCTGTGAGCGTGTATGTGTGGTTTATGAATGAGTAGAGGTGCAGCTCAGCCTCGGCAGTCTGACAATGCCTCATCGCCTTAATCCTAGACTCCAGTAAGCCATTATACCGGCTTACTTATTGACCTGCTCTTACAGCCATGTTACTTTTTATCCTCTCTCTTATCCAGAAACTGCCAGGATTATTCAGATCTGTTGTGCTTCCAAGCTGAATGCCTTATGAAAGCACACAAGGTTAGTGTTTTCAAATATGCGTGAGCTTGAACATCTTTGCCACCAATTACTTTTGCATTTCACACTGAAAATTGGCACAAAGTCCCAGCACTGTGAGTAAAATCTACATGGCTGCGAGTATAATTCTTCATAATAACCCCCACCTCTCAGTAAAAACAGACGCCCAGCCAGAGCGAGCATGCCTGTGATGGTTCTCTTGCCATGCCCAGGCACGTCTGGTGATGCAGACATCCCGCCAACTCATTTATAAATGATCTGAGAGTATGATACAGCCCTAGGAGAAAAAAAATAGAAAAACGTGTAGCTGTCTGAGTGAATTTCACTGACATGATGCTTTATATAGAGCAGACTGGACTTCAGAGCAGAGAGAGCGAGAAAGTGAATTCCGTTTGGTGTTGAACTCCACTGTTGTACCTTCGGGCTACAGTTGTGGACACACAAGGTCCAACTGTGACATTCATTTCATTGACTTGGTGCCACAGTACTTACCATTCTATTTCACGTTTTCACTGCATTTTGTCCATCACCATTCATGCAGCATGTAAAGCCTTTTCTGCACATAGAGAATGCGTTCACCATTTCCCCATGAATCATTCATTCAAGCAGCTGTACTAATTTACAGCACTACATGTCTGCATAATAATAATGCTGTTAGCACCAGCAGTCTCTGGAGGAGCTATGTAAAAGTGGAATGCTCCACTTGTTTTTTGTCAACTCGTCCCAGAGAAGCATGTTGGGAATATGACAGCAGTATCTCTTGTAAGACGTCTTACCCACGGCTCCAGATTTGGCAACTTTATTAATAAAGAAGCTGATACACTTTTAGCAGATAGTCTGCACCAGAATTAGAATAGAGTGACAAGAAGACAAGCATGGCAGTGGAAAAAAACACAACGCTTAAAATCTGGAGCTCAGATGTGTTTTTGACACAGTGGTATGTTGGTACCTTACTTATCGCTTTAAGGGGGAAATCACTAAAATACTTGGAAATCCCTTGATAAAACCCAGATCAGTATTGGTGGACAAAACAAGACTTTTTTTTTTTTTTTACCTTACCCACATTTGAAAATTTGTCATTAGCATGTTGTAAGTCAAGTTTAACAAAGTTACTGAAAGTGGTTCTTATAAACGTGTTTCTAAGATGTAAATGAAGGATAAGTTAACACATGCAAAGTCTTACTCACACATGAAGAGTAAATTTAAATCCAAAAATACTTATTTAATCCACTTTATTCCTGGGCTCTCTGCTGAGATAAGCTTGATCTCAAGTAAGCCCTCAAGATCTTGCTCGAGATCAAGCAAAATATCAAGGGCTTCTAAGCATGCAATTGGCCAGCTTGCACTCCTGCTCTTATTTAAGCAGCCTTGCTTTACTTTGCTGGTCCCTCTGCAAGCCACTTTTTGCAACCCTCCTCCACCCCAGCTCCTCTTCATTCTGTTTCTGACTTGTTGTCATTGATGCCTGCTCTACCCTCACAGTGGTAAATATTTCTTTTAGCAAATACTGCTTCACTTTTTAAAATCAAACATCCAACTTAAGTGTTTCAAAATCTGTAAATAAAAATTTATATTATCTGAAATGTCTTAGTCCTGGTTCCTGTTTCTCTCTTTGTGATTGTACTTAACCAGCAGCTATGGTGCTGCACACATGTTATTCCCCATCTGAATGCCTCACGGATGTAAATTGCTATAAATTAATACAGAATTTAGATTTGCTGACCTGAAGAGCTCTATATTAATGATAATGCAAATTAGCAGAGCAACATGTTTAGAAAAATATCAAGACTTTCAGAGAGTCCATAAGCGGAGAGAAATGTTACAGCCCTGACTGGGCTCTCCATCTGCTTTAAAGTACAAAGGATGTGTCCCGCCTACTTTGATAAAATGAGCAGTGAGTGGCATTAATAGTACTCTACACTAGTGTCAGTGTTAGTGAATGAACTCTGCCAGATTATAATCAACTCTAGTGTATTAACACAGTGTAGTGAGTGTGATTGTGGATAACTGCTTCCTCTCTCCCATCCAGTTGGAACTCATTAACTGGGTGGATAACTTCACTCATGGTTCTATAATGAAATCACAGTCTATAATGCTCTCTTAAACTGCAATGAACCTCCCACCACTAGAGGCCGCTGTAGCTTCAGTTAATGGCCGCTGCCTTCCTGAAAAGCTCAGCGGTAGCTGTAGCACAGCGCGGTATGATGGTTTTTTTAAGTGATGAATGCAAATACAGTGATACTACTCAATCGAAATGAAAAGAAACTACATATCAAAGAACAATATTAATCTGCAAAGAGGAAGGAAGGCTGGCCATGCTAGCTGCTAATTTTAGCCACGCTGTATATATCAGTATATCAGGCTCACATCACACCATCTTACACAATGACCCTGTGAGGAATATGACTGTTTTCTAAGGGTGTCCTCCTCTTTAGGAGGACTATTTGGTTAAATGAAATGTAAATGAGCATCTTTACTTCTAATCAAGTAAAGAAAACAATTATCACAGAAGAATTGTTAATGATTTAGAGCTGTCTTCATTGGTTTAATGTATTCCTTTTGCACTTTGAATAGCAATAACAAAAACATACACAAAGTTTGTGATAACTGAAAGGTTGTGTCTTCATGTTAAATACATATTTGGTATCAAATTAAAGTAATCTGCTCTCTATTAAGAGTTTAATGAAAACAGGCCTTAGGACAAGAAGAGCATGTGGAATGTCAGGACAACATGAGGGTATAAGATCTATGACCTGCTTATGACTAACTCTTACAATGTGACTGGAGAAGAGGGAACATCGAGCACCAGATCAGAGCATACTTGAGCCATTTACAGTTAAGGTCATTCTAATTTAGCAAAGCTTTCCACAGCCTGCTGAGGTTCAGTGAAGCAGTCCTGTTCCTTTTTGACAAGCCAGTGTACCCCAGAGTAACTCTGGGAACATTAACCTTGCCCATCCTCCTCCAGCATCTGCTGCAGGGTCCTCTCCATCAAAGCTGCACCTCCACTGGAGCTGTGACAGGTCCTCTGTCACACCTCGGCCCAACAGCTTGGTGTTTAAGATGGATGGATGTGAGGCCCCGTCGCCCAGGTGAACAACAGTGGGCCATCCCTGCCTTGTGCTGCTAGCTGCCAGCCCAGCAGCTGACCAGGCTGGAGCTGACAGCTGCCTGGCCCAGGCACAAAGCTGGATTAGACAGAAGAGAGCTGCCAGGACTCTTCTGGTACTGGGACCACAAGCCTTACAACAATTACTCGGCAGGTCTGACTCTGAGTAGTAAGCCTCTCTACAAAATCTGCTGACAGTGTGAGGTTGAACAGGCTGGCATGTTATGAGGTTGGGTAAACAGTTACTCTGAACACCCAAGGTGAATCCAAGGTGGTACCTCAGCTCCTGCTATTTTCATGAGGGGGATTCTGGGTAATGAGCTGGTACAAATGATCCGGGGCTGGTATGAGACATCATTTCAAGTATGGCCAGGTATGTGCATGAGTCAGCCTGCAATTATCGGTAATGTTCAGACATTATTTATAGAAATGCTTGTAGACAGGAAGTGATTACGGAACTCCATTACAGTTTCTTACCTTTTATTTTTATATTTGTCACAACATCTTAGCTGTGGTATGTTTAGCTACTTAACTTCTGGAGGTGACTTTTTCTTTCACAGCAGTGTGGTGTTAAGTTTCCATTTGCTAAATAACTATATGATGTGGAAAGTGCACGGAACGGAAGATAACAGCAGCTGTGGAAATGGTTAGCGTGTGGAGAAACACATTTTTCTTTGTTTTCTTTGTCAGCCCTCTGCTGCACTGTCTTTGCACCATTTTGGGTGTTTTTCCCCTGTTGTTTTCACACTGTTATTGTGCAAGTCTCTCAGGAGTCTGTGTTCATAGGCACAGTAAGAATTTCCTCTTAACGGACCGCTGGTCCTCTCTTGGTAGGAGATAGAGTAGCCATTATTCAGGCCTAGGCCTACTCCAAGCTTGCCTATTCAACCATTCCCAGCTGAGTGACAACGAGCCCGGGGAGCCGAGGAGGCTCAAGGAGGCGAAAATGACATGGAGCCGGCGGATGTGAATATGGATGGAGGTGCTGTTGGAAAGTTGTAGGTTCGGTAGGAGAGGAGGAGGAGCGAGACCACAGAAGCCTGAACTCAGGGACCATTGCTTGCCTGTCAGCGAGGTGGCAGAGCGGACAGACTGCCTCTGTGCCGAGCCCCAGAGCCCAGGATCACTTAAACACCATGCAACATCCCAAAATGTTACTGCTCAGTGACTGCTCAGCACAGGACTATACATCTGAGACGCCACACGGCCCAGAGGCTCAGCACAGTGAAGAGACAATAATACTAGAGACAGTAAATATATGTGGACACAACCTATTTCCAAACCCAATAATGATTAAAAATGGCTTATACTAAAGCAGCATTCAAGCAGGATTAGTATCTGGACACCTCTGATAATTTGTGAAGTACCCCCTGACATCAGCGTTTGGTGCTTCGCATTCACAGAGAATTAGCAAAGTCTGTCATGTACTCAAATTTACTGACATTTCTGGTGGAAAGCAGTGAGGTGCTGAATGATAGCAGCAATGGAAGACATGGTGTGAATTCTTGTTTTCAAATTCTGCACAATAAGACTCAAACAGTCTCATTTTGAGGTTATGTGTGGCATCTTTGCATATCAGCCGTAGATCAGACAGAAAGGAAGAGAAAGTCCTTCAGAGAGGCAAACTATGCTAGTGACTCATTGTCCTATAAAAGCTTTTATCAAATTAAAGGTTGATGACCGATGATGTGGATGTAGAGATAGAGTTAATGTCTCACCATACTGGCTTTGGTTACACTGTTGTATGATGTGTTTGTGAACTCTTTTCCTATTTTGAATGATTTGAATAGAAATTGCTTAAGTAATCTTTAGTTGATCTTTTCTCCACTATCAAACTGCAAGGCCATGAGAGATGTAAAGCTGATGAAGCCGAGGAGAAGTTTATCCTTTGAGGGAAAACTGTTACTGAGAGCTGAAACTCTATACTGTGAGTGAGAGTGCACTCATGGGTTCACTGAGGGGTTTCTTTGCTGCCTTTTTCTCTGTATGATGCTTTTCTTCACAAAGGTTAATTGAATCTGTTGACCCCAGAAATACTTTTTTTTCCCATCAAGGAAAAAAAAAAAAATTAGCTGCACTTCCAGTAAAGAGCAAAAATAGACAGACTGGACAAAGTTTACCAACATTTCTCATCATATTCGTGTGGCACTTCTAGTTTCCCTTCAGATTCTCTTTCAGTATAAAAAGATGTTGAGGTATTTATTCATCTGTTTCATCAGATGTTGTATGGCACACAAACGTAATGAAAGCCTTGCACCTGTACCTGCACTTTACAGGTTGGAAGACTTTTTCCTCTACCCCGAGTTTTATCAACCTGTATTACATCTACTACAAATCAGTACTTTTTTTTAAATAGCCCTTATATATGCAAAAATCTTCACTGCTCTGTAGGTGAAGGATGTATTTTGCCATCTCTGGCATGTGCAGCAGGTAGAAATATTTCTATACAAACAATGAACTTCTCTAAATTACACCCCACTCATCCTCACAATCGATCACCACCTCTGTGTGACTACAGGAAATCACATTATATTACTAGCCCTTCACTAATGTTGTTAGCGGATATTGTTTTGAGGCGAAGTGTGGACTGGCCCAATGTGATTAGGCCTTATGATGAATTTGCCCTGTTGTTTGGAGACCGTTAACTGACTAGAATGATTGACCTCCACCAACAGCCTTCTGGGCACTTATTGATGTTCCCAGAGTGTTATTCCTTTAATGACTGCACTCTGATCATTGGCAGCTTTATGGCTTCAGGGAAGCCAAGTTGAGTTAGCAAAGTTAGACTAAATGGAGTTTTAGAGGCTCATGGTCACATAGAAAGGTTATGGCACACACATGTTTGGCAGCATTTACTGCTGATAGAGTGTATCCTCTGGATTGTTGTTTTTGATGAATATTTGTGGACTGTTACAGCGTTGCTAGGTGAAGTTGAGCCAAATGGCTAGAAGGCTCAATTTTCTGCATACAGTATGAGGATCTTATGTCTCAGCCAGGGTAAGACTGAGTAGTTTTAGCCAACACTCAAACCTCTGCTGATACACTCTATCAGCAGGTTTATTTTTAGCACAGTCAAGAGGTAAAAGAAAGGGGAAAAGTCATATGGTTAAGAATTACCAAGAGTTCTGCGATCTTTCAGAGAAAAGGCTGATTTTTTTCAAGCAGTCGCTCTTTCCTTCCTACGCTTTATCTGCAGGTATACAGCATGTGTGAGTCTATATATGTTCACTGTCTTTCCAGCCTGTGCTCTCCGTGTAGGTTGAAGTCAGTCAATCAGTTGATTATCTGTGCACTCAAGCTGTCCCGAGAGTCCAACTCTTACCTGGTAAATTGACTCCCTAAGGCCATTTTGTGAGAGCTGGAGATTGTGAAGGAACAGACAGCCGAACCACAGCAGCTCTTCTGTACAGGCGATTGGAGGCAAGTGCATTGCCTGCTTAACTGCTTGCCTTTGTATCGTCTTTCTGGCCATAGTTGATTAAACAACAGCTTTGGTGCAAGGCAGCACGAACACGGGGTTAAGATAAGAACAATCAAGATAAGGCACTTTAGACTAAACATTGCCAGTGCATTCATGAACAATCCAGTGTATGGATGCAAGAATTTCCAGTGTTTTGGATACTTTTGATAGCTTGTGCTTTAATTACACAATATCTGACGTTACACAAGATAGTATAAAAATTCTAAAGAACATATTTCATCAATATCTATCAGTTCCTGATACATCATCAGTAGTCACTGAAAGTATACGGACAGTGGCTAGCTTTGGTGATGTTAGCAACATAAGCTTTAGTAGATGTAGCAAATACCAAAATAGCGATGTTGGTAACATAGCTATGTAGCTAACATAGCTTAGTTAGCTTTAGCTAAGCGAGCCACATAGCTGTTTTACTTGAATAAATTACAAGTTTGTCAGATTTGCAAAACTGTAAAAGTTGTCCAATCCTCAGCTACATTACCAACATAGCTTACATAGCAAATGTAGCTTTATTAGCTTTTGTGTCCTACATTAGCTGTGTTAGAGTGTTTTCAGGGAGGACTAGATTTTTCCTGTTAGCAGACTGTTAGGGATCGATTATGCTTTCAGCCTGGACAGCCGCACTGGAACATCTGGTGCATTTTTACCTAGCTCTGGCTTCCTCCTCTCCACCAGTTGATTGTCCTCCAAAAGCTGGGGATAATATCTTCAAAAATCACATCTGTTGTATTTTTTGGTGTCTGACGCGTCCATGTGTAATAATTTTGGAGATGTATACAGCCAATTCACCACACTGGACCCTACAAGGAGGCATGTTTGAAGATTTTTACGTAACTTTTGACACGTGGATATGTCAGGCATAAAACAGGTTTTGAGATGGCGTTTTTAAATGCTTTGTAATCAGGTTTTGCACGTCAGGTTTTGACTTTTAACTTTTGGTATCCTAACCCTTACCTTATCCCCTACCCTAACCCTAACTTGAAGTTCAGTCCGATTTCATTTAGAAACTTTTGGTGTGCATTTCTGTCTTGATAGAGTACAAAAAAGATATTATTTCACAAACTAATGCTGCTAAAGTTCTGCTTCCTGCCTGCTGCCAATGTCTGCAGCCTCTACAATCCTAACTGCTCCCATTCTCTGGTTTGCAAAAATATAGAGATGTAGGCTCATAGAGATGTAGGCTTACATGTTAAGGTTAGTATCTGTTATAAACAGTCGAGAGGAGGGATAGTGATGTCACCTGGTCTCTGGTCTCCTTCATAGTGAGATATTTTTTCTTTATTGAATTAACATTAGTGCTTACTCTTCTGTAATTATGAGGAAACAAACTGCTTTTCAAGTATTTTGGTTATTTTGCCTGTAATTGTTATTAACACTGGTAAAAATTTGGTATGTGTACAGTGACATCTTCTTATATTCAAGGTTGGAAGTAAAAAATTAACTAAATGAAGTAGTTTAGGTTGTCCGGGAGGTCGTTTCTGTTGCTGTGGTATCCAAACATGATTGTTTGGATGATTTTATTGGATGTTAACTGTGACGGCTGTACTCTGGTGTGGTTACTTTCTGTTGGCAAGTGATCATATCAGCGTTACCAGGTCTATCTTTGCATGTCATTCACTTCCCTTTTTTAAAATCTACCACCTGCCTTATAAAAGCATAATACAATTTAAAAAAAAAAAACACCATCTAATCACTTTTAAGCAGTATTATCATCAATAGGTTTTGTGTTGTAGCAGTTTTGAATTCTCCTATTTTCAGCTCTTTGAATTTTGCAGTGGGTTCTGTGATCTTATTTATTCTGAACCAGAAAAGAGCTATTTCATTCCATCTTCTGTCCTTAACATACTAAACACCAAACTGTGAGGCATCTCCTCTGTGAAAAGCATTTCTATCTTATGAAAAAAATATGGATTATTCATCGCTTTAGTCATCATCTGTAAAAATGCTGTTTGTGTTCTCTCCTTAGATTTGAATAGAATATGATTCCTCGGCACAGATAAGGTGCTGTGTGCATGTGTCACAGCTGGTTACTGCCAGATCAAATCATATAAGGTTTCCTCTTTCTCCCCCTTTGTTAAAGCATCGCTTGTTAGCACTAAAACAAAGGAAAGAGGGGTAACTGAAATCTTCTTTAAAATGATTCAGTCCACGCTAAAATGATATGATTTGCTAAAAAGTATAGGCACATATTGAAAAAATGATAGAGCTTCTTAACATAACGGTTGATAATGTTCATGAGCCTGAGCCCTGGGTCTGACTCCATGGAGATGCCCCTGTGTCTCACTTATTGGTGAGGCATTTGGATTCCCTTTTCACCACTTTACTACGCATAATCATATGTGACACAAATTCCATAAAGAGTGTGTGTGTGATGGATAACAGCCCTCTTGTCTAAAGCTGTTGCATATGCTTGAAAAATTCCTCACACAGCCAACATCTTTGAGTGCGAACAGTTCCCACATGCACATCAGAGGATGTCTGGCACATTATTTGTATGCAAGCCAGCCCATCATGTCCATGTGGTCATGTTGACCTCGATACCCCCCTCCATCCCTCCACCCACCTACGCGCACACGGATCCATCCACGACGACCACACAAACATCCCAGATGTGTAGTTGCCCATCAGCAGAGGAGAGCAGGCTGATCATGCTGCATGCTGATTTAGAAACAGCTCCTTTCCATGCACCGACTGCCCACACAGTGCAATAAGCTGCTGCCTACAGGTGTACTCTCATTTAAGAAGGCACATTGAACTGTACTGCTGGAAAACAAGCACACTGTACGTGAAATTACTCATTTAAGAATCACCGTTTCAGAATGTTCTCATTATTGCTGTAAATGGCAAAAATGGAGTGAAATACTTCAGCTTTTGAATTCATCCCAAGAGCTTACATTCTTTTATCTACACCTTCAATAATATACTAGAGGATCTTATTGTAGTTTTTGTCTGAATCTAAATCTGCCTAGTTAATAGTGAAAAACATGCTGAGGCATTGTGTAATATCATGTGCAAAAAATACCATATGGGACAAGTCAATAAGCTTAAACAGTGAATGCGTGTTAATCTGTGGTAAGCCTTACAGTGCAGAAATATTCACTTATGACTGATACCATGTATAAGGCATATTCTCAGCACTTACATTTGCATTAGTAAAAAAGAGGCCATTGTTTCTGGACTCACTGACCGTGACATTTGGTACCTATTTCTGAATTATTCCACAAATAAATGGGGGGTAATGGTTTCTCTTTTCATCCCAGACTGCTACAGAATAAACAGCACAGATACAGTGCCTATAAAAGTATTCACTCTCTTGGGTGTTTTATGGTTTTATTGATTTTATAAATCAATCAGCAGCCACATAGTAAAAACAGGTCCCAAGTGCTTTTTAAGTCTGGCCACAAAAACTCTACTGGATTGATGTTAGGACTTTGACTTGGACGCTCCGGAACATTCACCTTGTCGTCTGTAAACCATTTCTGTATAGCTTTCACTGGGTGCTTCGGGTCATTGTCTTGCTGGAAAATATATCTTTTTAAAAAAGCAGACGTTTTCTTAAAGACTGAAGAGATCATCCTCCGTTATTTTGACTCTCTGCTTTTACAAGCAAGGGAAGTATCCCCACATCATGATGCTGCCACCACTATGCTTCACAGTGGGGATTGTCTGTTTTTGGTGATGCGCAATGTTTGGTGTCAAACATGTCTGATGGCCAAAAAGCTCCATTTTGGTCTACTCAGACCAGAGAACTGTCTGCCACTTGGCCACGGAGTCTTCCACATGCCCTCAGGCAAACTGTAGTTGAGATTTAGGCTTTCTCTTTGCCACTCTCCCATTAAGCTTTGACTGGTGAAGAACCACTCCCATCTCAGCTGCTGAAGCTTGTAACTCCGTCAGAGTAGTCTTGGTGGCCTCTGTCACAAGTCTCCTTCTTGCACGGTCACTCAGTTTGTGAGGACAGCCTGATCTAAGCAGATTTACACATGTGCCATATTCCTTTTATTTCTTTGTAAATTTCTTTTATAGGCACTGTAAGTGCAGGCAAAAATTGGCAAAAGGCTAGCACACTAGACAGTCTTCCCCTCTAAATTACAGGTATTGGTAATGCTCATATGTGTTTGCCAACCTCTTTTAAAGAGCAAACACAAAAGAAGAACTGTACGTGCAACAGAACACAAATAGAAAAAGTGACGTAAAAACTGCCCAGTATGACTTTTGAACCACTTTGTTTTTTCTTCTTCCTTCTAGTTTAATGTCAAATACCACAGACTGTAACATCTACTGCAGGTAGCTCTAAACAAAACTACATGGAATAAAGTGAAACTTGCAACGCAGTTGGTTCAAATAGATTAAAAAAAGAGCTCAATTTGAACTCTTTATGCTGTTTCAGCCTTGCAAATGATAGATGCATGTCCGTGTAAGGATGCTGTTCAAATCCAGCACTCAGGAAAGCTTTTATTTTACTTACAGTACACCCTATGCAAAGTGGATGCTATGAATACATGCAGACTATTTAAGATTTTGCACCGTTGCGTTCCATTGTTGCACACACAGCAGGGAGATTATGGCTACTTTAACAATGTAGGGATTGGAGAATACATGAATACTTAAGCGCCTGGTAAAAATGATGTAACAGTGATGTAAGTCACTGAAAGCCATTAGTCAGAACAGTTAGACCTGAACCGCTTTTCCTGCTCCATTTCACCTTTTGGTTCTATGCTTGTGAGTCTTCTTTGTGCTTTAACAGTAACAGTATATATGGCTTAGTGAGTGTGGGGTTTAATGTGTGCGTGTCTGTGTTTGTCAGGAGTCCTCGGGGGGCCTTGGCATGAAAATGAATGCAGACTGTTCGGATTTGATCATTCTATATGATGGACTAGGACAGGGCCTTTTTGGTATTCACTTTGAATGTCACTTCAACGCTGATGTCATCCTTTCAACTGTTGAAATAAAACATTGTAGATCCGCTGCACAGTAGCCCTGAGCTCCACCGTATGTATTGCATATAAGGATCTGAGCCTTTGTGGAGCTGACAATATCACTTCATGACTCACTGTACGTTCAGTGGCAATCCTTTGATCCCCATCACTTTGACTGCTGAATGTGAGGCGCACACATACACACATTCATACAATGGGAGGCGTTTGGCCCACACCACAGGGGATGCTGATTCAATAGCAGTGGTAGTACTGTGCAGTTTTTAGGGTACTCGTATGTCTGCTTTGCTCTACTTTATCTCTCTCTTGCACTGCAATTCTGAGGAAAGATTGATTCTGAAAATGTTGGTGTCTGGTAACTCTTTTTCTGAATAAAAATGACCTCAACATATTTCTATTATATCTATATCCTGGTCAACAAATATATTGAAGAAAGGGTTTTTTTTCCTCAAGAAGGGGGAAATACACAAAAATACTTTAACCCACAGTGTGTAAATTGCACTGCCAGGGAGCTGTCAATCAAAACAATAACCAACAATTCTGAGTGGAGATGCGCTGCTTAGTTATGTTCCACTCCGCTTCTTACTTCAGATTTTGAAGTGAGGACTGTGCTCAACAAAAACTGAACTCCATAAGGTGTATTTTTTAAACATTAAAGCTCTGTCTCATTTCATTCTAATGAGGGAGAAAAGCGGTTGAAAGGAGGAAAAGCTGTTAGGAGGAAGTCGAATATAACCAGGTGCGCTATCAGCTCCTGTTTTACACACAGTCATACAAATGTAAAGCTTTCACATACCAGGTTGCACTTTATCCCTTCCTTTCTCTCCATATCTCCTCAGCATGTTAAGGTTAATCCAAACAAGTAATGCTGAAGCTTCACAACTGCAACAAAAAACAGTCACATGTAGTCAAATAGCCAGTTTAATAGAAAGTAAATCCACAGAGAGAAAGGGGGAATGTGTTTATCACTCACCAACTACAACAATATTCCTCTGTCGCTCATTATCCTGTAATAATGTTGTTATTAAGCACACAGAGCGGCTAGCTGGTGATGCTAAACTCTGATAGTAGCTCAGTTTTCCCAAAATTAGCATCATTTAAAGTCCATCTCACTCTGTTTTTCCTGTGTGTCATAACATTGGCTTTGGAGTTGACCCGTTGTCAAATGTAATCTTATTTTTCCTTCATATTGAAACTCAGCTTCTAGGCCAATGATGTTATTGGCACTCTGAGGGCATCTCCACTTACTATTATTATTGTTATTATTATTATTATTATTATTATTATTATTATTATTATTTAATCAGTAAGTTGATGCCTTGCCACAACTTGATTGGGGTGAAGCCACAGGGCAGTGAGCTTCCCTTGGCAGAGTGCCAACTAGTCCAAACAAATTGATAGTTTCAATCCATCCGGGTATTTCACTGAAATGATGCCGGTCTCGTCCCTTTCTGGGTGAAACTGTGTTATTAAAAATGAATGGAGGTAAATGAGAAGGTTTGGGGCAATCCCCATTTAAAAGCTAAAAATATGACAACTGTATGCGTTAACAGTAATTAGTCCAAGTCCAGTAGTTGGTGGATTGTGAATAAAAAATGACATTTCAGAATGAGGATTGGCATCTTGAAGTTGTAAAACAAAGTGTTTGGCACGAGTCTGTTCAGACTCTGTTGGTCAAACTGGACAAACGGGCCCCATCTGTGGCCTTATGTACTGTATGCATGTGTTTCAACCTTGAGTTGATTCTCAACTTTCAAGACATCATTAGTACACTGTTGAATGTGTGAAAAATCTGTTTATAGGTAAGCAGACTACAGCTCCTGTTGTTACTGAGCGACCACTAGTCATCAGAGACAGTAATGGTTCCACTTTAATCCTCTGTAGAATACGCCAAAAGACGCAGAGCCTTCTCTTATGCTTCTTTGTCAAGTAAGGATTAAAAAAAACATGATAAATTATATCTTTTTAGTTATTTGATGCTCAAAACTCAAACAAAATAGCATTTAATCCATTCAAACACAGAGCTTGTTTTCATCCAAACGGGGGCGTGGTCACTCTGGAGAGCAGGAAGTGGCGTTGCACTGATTCTATCAATCACAGTGTGGCAGTGTCATGACCATAGTCTCATCTGATTGGCTAATTTTCGATACCTTTTTACAGCTTCAGTTGGCTTCCCCTTAGTTACGAGAAGAGTGTGTAGTTTCACTACACATCAACCTAACATCTAGAGGGGTACTGTTTCACATTTAGAGGGGCATGACAAACAGGGGAGATCAAATATAGGAGCATATGGACACCAGTGATGTGGACATTTCAGAACAAAATTCTATTATAGTACTTTTAAATTAGCTCCGCTTCTCCTCTTACAACTTAAAAATGTGCACTAATCTGTCAGTTGGCCTATGAGGAATAAAATAATATGAAGTCTCACAGGGCCTTTTTGGCTTCATGAATAAAGTAGCTTTTTCAGTATTTTAAGCGTATTTTGATGTAATACTGTATTCTTTGACTAAATACAGTTTTGACCTGAAGCAGAGTATTTCCGCTCAGTGGAATTGCTACTTCTACCTAAGCGATTGATCCAAGCGTTTTGTTCTCCATGGCTAAATGGAGCCAATTAGAGCAGGAAGCATTTAGTGATTCATGCAACATTTGACACATCCCAGTGGATTCTCCCCCTCCCCATCCTCTTTCCCTCTCTCTGTTCCCTTTCTTTCTTTCAATCAGTCCCTCTGTGTGCGTACGTCTGTACAGGCAGATGAGAATAACGCTCCTCCATCCTGTTCAACTCCATTAAGCAGCTAGTGTGCCTCAGTTCACCACAAATCATAATCTGCTCATGCTGAGAGTGACTATTAAGCGTGGATGGGACTTGACACCAGAGAGTCACATTGAGTTTAAGTGAGGGTTGATGTCCGTGTGTTAAAGTGTGTGTGTAAGAGAGTCTGACTGAATGATTTGCATGTCACACAGAGCATACATCATGCTATACCTGCAGCTCTCATACTGAGCAGGCATCTCTGTCCCTGATGTCCAAGTTTCTGATACTTTTTCAATACCAAGTGATTTAAAACAGTATTTTTATGATTAATAGCATCTAAAAGTAGCAGTACTATTTAAAAAACAGAGCAATGTAATAATTACTATTATGTTGCAAAGTGATAGCGTCTAGATTAGACTGATACACCAGCAACTGTCAGTGTCATGTGTAAATTGTCTGTCCTTCCCTCTGCCTCTGTTTTCACTCTTCACACTCTCAACCAACACCCCAAACATACTATCTGACTAGCTTCATGTCAAATAGTAATAGCAAGGGCTGTTTAAGATTTGAAATTCCACTATTTTACATTTAAAATCTGATTTTGTTTCATTTGGATGTTAGTACTGTCTTAAACTAACCTTCCAATTTCCACATACTACAACTGCACCATGATTCGCTGGCGGATCAAACCTTGCTTGGATCAAATTGCTCCCTCTCTTGTCAGTCGGAGCAGTTCCACTGTCAATCCAGCCTCAGCACGTCCCTGCTTTATTGGTGATACACTGCATGTCTATTTTCACCACTAGCTGCTGCCAAACCACGTCAATCCACATTGAGCAGATCAATTTAAGCAGCCAAAAGGACATGCACCTTCAAAATACAACACAATATATGCACTCCTGATTATAAATCATCATTGTATCAACATTACGTCTCATCCTGCAGCATAAGCAACCGATGATCAGGTCAGTGGGTGACAGAGCTACAACAACCCCATTAACGAGGAAAAGTTCACTTTTGAGGTTAAAAGCCACAGAATTTTACATGAGACCACAGATTCTTTGTAGCAAACATTAAACTTTCAACCTCATAATATACATTTATGATGGAAGCAATAAAATCATGGAATCATGGTCATGTGAACAGCAAATCACTGTTGACGTCATTTCAGGGCTGTGCAGCACTATAGACACGCCTCTAGTGTGTGAGGTTGCTCCCCTTCAGTAAGAGCAAAACTGTGGCACTACAGAGTGTGGTGCAGCCTTTATATGACATTACGGGTAAGGGTAATGGCTTCCTGTTTGGCTACAGACCTGCTTTTATTTTGAAAGAAAATAAGGAACTTCAGGTAGATCAAAGATTATGACAGTACCTAACCATGGAAAACATAACTTGTCGTTACTGAAAAAAAATAAGGGGAAAGAAAGGATGAAATATTAGGCAACACAAAGTGAATATAGCCTACTGTCTGACTTGTCCAATGAGCTGTCTGAGTTTTTTTTTAATCTGAAATGAGGCATTAGGGAACACTGGTGTACTTATTTTACATCACTGTGGCTGGGAGATGTTGCAGGGGCTAACCAACATGCACTAAGATTACAATAAAACATTTTTATCACAATTTTAAAAAAGAATAATGCTCTAATTATGAACCTTAAATGGGATTTATGCATTAATGTTGACAGCCATAGAAATAGCCAAGATGTCTCAGTATTTTTGCTTGTGTTAACACGCTTAGGTTTCAAGATTAATCATGAGCATTAACGCATGAACAGCCCCAGTTTATTCATATGTAAGCTTATTCAGAAAAGTTGGTGTAAATGTTATAGTTCTGATTAGGAATGAACCTGATGAAAGCGGAAAAACTGAAAGCAGTTTTTCTTCAGGGTCCTGCAAGGGTCCTAAGGGTGAGTTTTTGATATAAACCTGTATTGCTCAAAAAATAATAACGCAATAAAATCAGTGTTGTTATAATTTATTGACATACACAAGGCACTTTTAACTTCACCCAAAACATTCCACTCTGCAATTATAATTTTGAAAATGTTTCAAAATGTGGTTTTCCTGTTATAATAGGGTCTGCCAATATAAAAAAATAGCAGAAAAATGTAAAAAAAAAAAAAAAAAAAAAAAAAAGATTTTGAAAATAAATAAAAACTTTATAGCTCTGATCGGGCTGGAGCTGATTAAAGATCTAAGCTTTGAAAGTGAAAAAATGTTACTTTATATGATTTCTATAGCATTTTTTTCTGTGGGGACCTGTTTGGGTCTCAAAGGTCCTGACTGTGAGTTTTCCTGGGGGGACCCCAGGGGTTAAAGTGGGTATACTCTATAGTGATAAAACAAAAAATGGGTATACCTTATATACCTGCATATACCATGCACTACATCACTGATTGTAATAATAAATAGTGAATGCATGACAGGCTTATGTCATTTTGTATTATGTAACATTTAAATGACTGAAATCATTGATTATTTATCATTTTTAGTGTAAGTGCATGTCGGTTTTTATATTTGTTAATGGTCTCATGAACTACTAATAATCTTTACTGGTATCGGTCCTGAAAAAATTGATACCGGTCAACCCCTTACTGTGACAAACCTCCCACACATATACACACACAGCATACACTGTTTAAGGGGCTTCTGTCTTACCTTAGCCTGCATTTAGGGGGTTAGATAAAGACCTCCCCCTATACAGACCCCACATCAGGACACAGCAAGCCTTGTCAGCCATCACTGCAGCATGTTATATTGATAAATCTTGCCTGAATTCAGATATGACAGGCCAGCGTGACGCTGCAGCAACAACTATTCCCCACTTCTCCCAAGTCAACAAGATGGATCTATTACTGTGCTGCTGCAGTTACAAGTGTTCATGTGTTTTCTCTGTTTGTTGGAAAGTTTGCACAGGATCTTTGGTGCTTGTTACGTGATTTGAGAGTGAAGAAATGCAGAAGAAAATCTGAAGAAACTGCTCCATCTCCTTACTTTCCCTGTGTCTTTTCCATCCTCCATCATCAGCCCGCAGGTTCCTGCTGTTCCTCAGTGCTTCTGGGAAGGCTCTCAGCCAGCCAATTCATATTTAGTCCCCTGAATGAAACATTCATAACGCAGGTATGTGGCCTTAAAAACAATGAGTGCTGCTGCTTTGGAAAGGCCTGCATCAATCATAAGACTGGAGAAGCCTAGCATGAGATAAAAGTATGCGCCCTTGTTAAGGCAATTTGGGCTCACCTCGGGGGTGGTGACGAGTTCACGGCGCGCTGGTCCCTGCAGTGGGAGCCACAGGAAAGAACAACATCATTTGCATTTTTCAGGACCACCTATGTCTCGGTGGGATTATTATTTTTGCCTTTCCGCTGGTTTATCTCTTAAATACACAGAGCTGTACAATAGTACATTCTCATGTTAGCTCCGCCGGGTTTATTTTCAGACTTCAGCCTCCCTCGGTTGTATAACTTGCCTCTCAGCCCCCGCTATTTTTTCTAAACACATTAGTGCTGAATTATGGGTATGCATCATGTAATTATTGAAGAAATGCACACAGAAAAAGGCTCTCCCGAGAGACTCAACTGTTGTTATTGTTGTTATTATTATCATCATTAGTGCTATCGGCTTGTCTGCAGAATAAATATTCCAGCTCTCAATTGTAGGACAATTGCTGATTAATCCAGAACAAACAAGGCCTTGCAATTTGTGCTTCAAGAACAAACACAAACTCCTCTATCTTATCCCACATCGGCCCTCTTCCACTCTCCCTTGTTCTCTGCAGAGAGCAGCTGAATCTCTAATTAAACCTCTAACATGGGGAAAGGGAACTCCCTGGGATGCTCTGACCACCCAGTGATAAACCTCTATGGGGAACCAACAAGAAGCCGCCACTCCATCATTTTTCCTGCTTCTCTTACTGGCAATTGGACTCAGCTATTTGCTTTGATTATATTAAATCACGCAGTTCAATTTTCTGTCCAACTGAGACCCTGTCAGGCCCCCTACCTCCTTAAATTTCACAGTCCCGTGGGTTTTCTTGCATGAACATGAAGTTTTGATGTCCAGTGTGCAAATCTCTGTGGATACATGCAGATACTCCTGTTTGAGGTGGCAAGTCATGGACTTCATTACATGTATTTCCCGCTTTTTCAGTGTTGAAATATCACAGGCAGCTGCCACACAGTTTAGCATGCTGTCCAGGTGCTGTTTGGTTGTCTAAAAGCTCCCCAGTGCCAGAGAAAAGGCAGAGCCTCAAGGTCTTTTCTGCCAGTAAAGAAAGAGAACAGGTGAAAACAGAAAAAAAAGAAATTAGCAGCAATCTGCTCAACCACTCACACAGATTTGCAACTGCTGTGTCCCAGACGAACCTGCTCATTTTTCAGATTATTTGGCTCAAAAGGCAGTTTTGAATGGGTTTAGAAAAACAGGGGTTATATTTTAGTTAGCACTTTTGAAATTGTTTGGTGATGTGCCAGCTGATGTTTGCAGCAGAGCAAGTCCTCCAATCAAATTATGCTCCAGTCAGAGCTGAGGGGAAGGCCAATGGAAAAATAAGGTAAACTGTCAGGAATGTTGCTTAAATATGGAAGAATTATTTTGTCTGTACGAACTTAATAAATCCACCACAGGCTTGATGTCCTGCATGTTGTAGAAGTAAATAGACGCTGTAATAATTGTTGCAAATTCCCTCTTTATCATTCCTAAGACAGTCAGTAAGTTTCCAAGCAGTAAGAAAAAGACAAATTATTTTATTACTAATAGTCTGAATGAAGCTGGACTTTAAAAAGCATGCAATGACATGATGCAAAAATGACACAACAAATACAATTTAGATCCAGCCACTTTTTCAAGTGTCTTGACATAACATTGGTTATGAATTGGCACTGTACAAATAAAAAATGACTTGCTGATACCTTTAGTCAGCAGGATGAGCTGGAAGGTCAAAAGAAACAAGCTGAAAGCAGGTTTATTGTCAATGACTGTTGTTGGATGTACATATTTTTGTCCGTAAAAGGAATTTCTCTCTGCATTTGGAAAGAAATGTTAGACATCATAGCTGAACTATGATGTTCGGAAAATTCAGGATGCAAGAAAATAAAGAAGAAACTAAGACAACTTTAATGGAAAATAACTGAATAATTGCAGAAAAAGGAAAAATGGTTGAAAAGTGGCAACAAATGCCAAGAAGGGGCAAAAATGGGTTAAAAGAGAAAAAAATGCAAAAAAAATTGCAGAAATTGCCTTAAAGTGCCAAAAAATAAAGTGTCATAAATGGGCAGAAGTGCTTTAAAATGTGCAGAAATAAGCAGAAAATGGGTTAAAGGCGCAAAAATGTGCAACACATGGGTTGAATTTGGCAAAATGAAACAGCTAAAATGGGGTGACTAGTGACTAAAAATTGGGGGAAATGAGCAAAAAAATAGGGCAAAATTGTTTAAAAGTGGCAAAATAGGTGAAAAGACAATAACTGGGTAAATGTGTGGGGGTGGGGCTGACATTAAAACCCATTGACTGTTTGACACACTTTTCTGCTCCAATATGAAGTAACTGTTTGCCAGGACAAATGCTAGCACCAATGCTACTGATCCAGTACACGCACTGACATCAGTTACTCACCACTGGAAAGGGCCTATTTTCTGGGTTTTTCTGTGGGTTTCTTAAATTTCCTGAATGTTTCCTTACATCAACACAACATGTAAGCGCAAACAAAACACTGTAAACCCTTTTTATGCCATCAATTTGTCTTATCTCACTCCCTGATCATAATCACCAGGATCATCTCCTCGTTTGTTTTTTAAACCCGTCGACAGTTCTTGTTCTGTGCTCATGAGAGCTTTTTCCAGCATTATCTCTGCCTTATTAATAGATTCAGAGACGGAGGGAGGCACTGTGGGAATGGTGAGGGGAGGAGTTAATTTACAACCGAGGTTCAGCAGACACAAATCTAAGTTTTCATTAATTTAATGAGTGTTTTTTTCTGTCCAACTTGCCCTTTAGCAATTTTTTTAATCCCAGACAACTCCTGCAGAAAAAATATGGTTCCTGAGAAACTAATGGATTCTTCACTCTGTTTACCAAGTAGCCAGTAACTCTGTCTCATCAGCCGTTTGGTGTTGGGTTTGCAGCTAAAGGCCCTTTTCCCCAAAACATATGACAGAAAATAGTCGCATGCGTAAAATAAGAGCCATTTTCATTCTGTTTTTGCCCCGGAGCCGCTGGCTTCACCGGCAATTTATAGGTGGAATAAATTCAGGGACCTGAATGTTTTCACTTTACATTTGACATTATGAACTGTATGTAAATATTTCTAGTTCTTACCTTTTAATACTGACTCAACGGTAAAGGAGATGTGATGTGATATTACCACATGCAGCCATTCACATGCATGTCATCATGTGTATCCTCATGTGCACTTCTATTACTGCGTAAATGCACCTTATGTTAGCAGTTTATTCAGAGACTGACTGCACACATCTTAGTCAGCGTCACTGACTGCTGCTGCATTCTGGTTTCCATGCAGCTTGACTTTATGATGCATGCAGATGTCACCTTAACATGACTGTAGGCGTTTGAGTGTAGGTGTTATTGAAAGAGCAGAGGAAGAAAAGCAGACTGGGTCTAGTTGTGACAAAAGTGAGTCAGCCAAGAGAAACAGGACTGTTTGCTACATTCAATCCTCCCTTCCTCCTCTTTTTTTTTTTTTTTTTTTTTAAACTCTGTTGGGATTTAGTTATTGTGTATGTTCTATCCAGCTTGGCAGGTAGTTTTTCCTGATAAATGAGCAGCACTGAATCATACAATGAGCAGAGGAAATTGCTTTTAACAGTGAAAAAGTTTCCTTATCGCTATATCTTCTTTCCAAGCTTGCTACATTTCATAGCTTCCTCTGTGACAGCTGAGCAGGATGGCTGTTTGCTGTAGCTACAGCTGAGAGAAAAGAGTGTGGGGGACATATTTATATCCAGCAAAATGGAAACGTTGAGAACTGGCACTCACATACTGTACCTGCTCTCCATAGAAGAAAGCCTCGTTCTAACGAATGCCAGAAGCAGGCTCATTTTCTCACTGAGATGCAGGAAAAGAAAAGAAATGTCTTTCAACCTGCATCTGCTCCTCGATGCTGAGAACAAGGGATGCCTTCAGTTTAAGTGGAGTATTCGAGTGAAAAAGAGAGCGAGTGAGGGAGAAACAGAGAGGGAAAGTGAACGAGGCAGCAAGCTGGGATCGGGAGCCATTTCATCACTCATTGTGTTGTGAGACTGTCCCACTGCTCCGGCTCAGCCATGCAAACTGTTATGAGGAAAGCATCCTGCCGAGCGCTGTCTTTTGGCTGCCACTCTGATAGATTTAAGGCGACTAAAAGTATGAAAATTTGCATAATGCTAACCTCATTTCTGCTTGTGAAATGTCTAAACTTCTTCCACTCTATTGACGTCTTTAGGAGAAACAGCCCCTTTCAGAATTCTGGACATTAATATTTCAGCTACTGTAAGATCTGGATAATACTGGAAAGTGAAACTGTATAGAGGATACAGTGTGATTGAGGGATCTTCCATTGGGACAACAGGTTTAAACTTTCACATTTTTTTCAAATGTTTCAGAAAAGTTGATGTCATTGCAGTCTCTACTAACCTTGCGAAGCCGATGGATTGGCCAGCCTCCATGTCTGCCATCTTACAAAGCTCTCATCTGCAACAGTTGTGGTGAACAAGACGTTGTTCAGACTAATCAGCACCATTTGAAGGGAAAGAGGCGGTAGCTGCTGGCGGGGTTTAGTACTGTGAGCTGTTCTTGCCTTTGGAAGTTTGCAATCCTGCTCACTGTTGGTATAGTGGTTGAACTCACAGCCTATGGTAACTGTGATAGCTGTGAAGTACAGACCAACCCTATGCATACTACCAGTTTGCCTAATCAAACCATGGCCCACATCCAATGCTTACTTGTTGTTTCTAAGGGGTAACTAAACCCTCAGATGTCCTTCTCTGTATTTCACTGATGGGTGTTTAGTATTACTGCTAATCAGTGTTGAAATGTCAGGAGAATTTGCTGTTTGGATTTTAAGGGGAATTTTTTGGACATTTTTAGGTCTTTTCATTTAAATTAAGGGCATATGTTTGTATATTTTGGAGAGTTTCATGGGAAGTTTTGGGGAAGTTTGCCCTTTTTTGTATTTTTATAGGACTTTGGGAAAATTGTTCAGCTGCTCTGGGAATTTTGGGACATTTTCATGGAGATTTGGGAAATGTAAATTTGAATAAATGTGATTGGGGATTTTGGGGGGTGTTGTCCTTTGAAATTTGTGTCAATTTTGGAAAGGAAATTTTCCAAGAAATTCCTATTCAAAGACCAGGCTGATGTTTTAACTTAACAGGTCCTAAATGGACTTGATCTTGTATAATGCTTTTCTAGTCGTCTGATGTTCCCTCACTGGTGGTGAAGGTTGCTATGGAGAATTGGCCATCGGTATGAGCTAATCCCAGTCAAACAGTGGGGTCCGTCAATCAGAGACACTGCTGCAAAGCCACAATTTTGAGTATAGTGGTTAATTCCCCAAGATCATGAATAAAGTTTGCTTTTCTTAAAAGGTTAACACCAAAGACCTTGTGTCTTATACAGGACCATGCAGTTGTTTTACACTCAGGTAGTGCATGGTAAGCAGCACTCCACAAGTGGTATAACAGAATACCACAATTTGATTTAAATTTATGATCATAATGAGGCAGAGACAGGATTTTAAATACACTAGCCCCACCAGCCTGGTCTGTGTAGCAATGTATCTTAGCATGCTTTGTACAGTGATGCAGTAGCTTGCTATATACAGTAGGAAGGGACAGTTTTCAAATGCTTCATGTGTGTGCAGCGGGGTGATGCTGGCAGCTGCACTTGCAGTCATGATGGTGTGTCCTATCCCTTCATACTGGTATGTTGGTTGCTTAGGTGGCAAAGTCTCAGCCAACTTTTAAACAAAAAACATTTTATTAAAAGCGTGTTTGATACAATTTTGAGGTAATGCCAGAGCTTACTCATTGTTTTTGTGTTAAGAACCTTTCACTTTCCATGTTTTAAAATCATTCACCAACAAACAGCAGTGACTGCAGGCAACCTCCTGTTGTGAAAATTATGCTTTGAATTATGTCTCAAACAGTAGTTACTCAAAGACCTGTTTCTTTAGACAGCTATTCCAGGTATGAATCCAGTCTTTTCTTTGTTTAAGTCTTCTTTTTTTACTGCAGACAGAAGTCACAAGTGACAAAGTCTCACCAAAAATAACGATGATTGTTTTTAAGATGTGTTCTTGAGTGAAAGTGAGCATTTCAGTGTGCCTGTATAACTGTGTGCTAATTGCCCTGTTGAACGGCAGAATCCTTTGCAGCCACAGCTCATCCCTGCAACATGACCCCTAAGTCATAACTAGAAGGGTCACCAGCATGAGACCTTCATTATACTGCAGCTACATGCAAATCGAGCACACCGACAAACTCCAGAGTTTAAAAAAAAAAATAGAACCCATTTCTGAAAAGGTTAGAAGGGCCCATCCGCCTGTCTCCACATCGTCCTTTTTCAAGGTGAGCTCCCCAGTCTCATCATAATTGAAAATTAAGTGTTTGCCGCCGTATAATTAAATGGTGACTTTTGAACTCAAATGAGACCTCAGACGCATATTAAGAGATTAGGGGGCCTGGGTCTCTCCGCGCACACGCACACATACAGGGACAAGGTAACAAACGGTGACAGCTTCTTAATTATTACCCTGCCTGAGTCGTTAAAGCACAGCTTCCTACATCACCTTTCGATTTCTACAGCCCATAAGTTCAGGGAATATCTCATTTATTTTTAATTAATTATCAGATAGCACCATAAAGGTGGTGGTAATGATGCGGGCGGGGGTTAGATGGCTCTTTTGGGGGCTAATTCCTGGGTCTTACAAGTGAACTTTGAATTCTGGGTGAGAAGGAATCAAATAAAGTTTCTCTGTATGTTCCTCTCAAAAAGACACCCGTCTATTTTTGGCACCACTTGGACAACATTTAATACTTGAGCATGAACGTTTTTGTTAGCTTTGATCTTGCCGTCAGGCAGCCCTGCACAGCAGCATACAGCAAAGCTTCTCCACTGTCTTTCACAGGGAACAACAAGTGAATTTAATGACCACTTGCTGCCAAATGTTTCAGTACCATTATTTTACAAAAAAAAGCTGTGAAATACTTTTATGAATTTCTCTTTTATAGATTCCTAATGAGTCATCAGTTAAAGTGGGAAATGTTTTAAAACGTGGAACTGAGACAAAAACGCCAAGAGCATTTCCCACCTCTGCAAATTGAATCTTCAGTGAAGTTTGCCCAGTATAAATCTTTAGACAATGAAAAATAAATCTGATTAAAATTATGGATGCGGGCATCTTTATTTAACAGTGCAGCGGCGTCCAAACTTTTTTCACTGAGAGCCACAAACAGAATGATATAAGGAGGACTGGGCTGCTTTGGTACACCTCACCTTTAGTGTGTTCAAAAACCAATCTAGTATAGATCAGCACATGCTGCATAGAGGATGAAGAAAGTCTTGAAGGATATAGAAATAGTAGTTTAGAGAAGTATGTAAGCAGTGACGGTAACATCGTTTGAAAAGGACGTATATATTAAAGGGAGAATAAATGGACCTTTACACCGCAAGTGCTGAGAAAAGTGGCATGAACTCGTGTTTCAGTAGTGTTCTTTTTTCCGTATTAGAATCAGCATTACTGGCCAGCCATGCTTAAATATACAACGAATTTGACTTTAATAAACTTTCTACATATTACAAGACATTGTTGCTGCAGACTGTTCATCTCTGATGCTGTTAATCTCAGAATCAAAATACACGCTAAACTTTCAAAAATATATCAGACTACACTTTAATTTAGGGTTAGGGTAATAAGGTCACGGTTAGGATACCAAAAGTTAAAAACCTGACCCACAAAACCTGACTACAAAACATTTAATAAGGCCAAGTAAAATGTCTGCTTACAGGAATCACATTGAATCTGACCTTTTCAAATGAGATTCATGCCACTTTCGTATGTGGTTCTAAAGCTGACTGACTTGTGAAAAGGCAACAAAAAATCTGATCTGAGAAAGACTGGAATTGAGCATTAAGGCCTATAGTGTGAACACAGCCAATAGCTCTTCCTCCTTGAAAACATTCTAATGCAGCAAATGTAGCTTATGTAGCTCTGTTAGCCTTGTAAGCTACATAGATAAAGGCGCTACATTGCTAACAGAGCTACAAAGCTAACAGAGCTAAGACTAAGCTCACAAAGTAGCTATGTAAGATATATTGATACTTAATCTACACATCTACATTAACTTTAGCTTCATTTACTGAAGCTCAGGTTGCAAGCTAACATAGCTACATTGGCTTATGTAGTAATGTAAGTTATGTAGCTTAAGTTAACAATGCTAAAACGAGCCACTTTTCATGTATCTATTTCTAAAACAGGTCTAGACATAATTTAATCCTGGATTAGACTCCTGACTTTTTCTCTATTTAATTCATGAAAAGTTTCTTAGTCTATAATGTTTACAATGTGGTAATTTTTATGAATGTTATTGCTAGAGTTTGTTTATGAATGAAGTTTTTTATTAATCTAAAACTGGAAATACATTGTATCTGCAATTTACGACACTGCCTTTCTGAGCTATACAGTGTCTCAGATGAACGGCCTGTGAGAGTGGCTGTCACAGACGTACAGTCTGCAGCTAGAACCCTCTCACATACTAACAGTTGGCATTAAATATTAAAAACACAAATGATAAACCTAGATGTGCAATTTTAGATAAGTCGACAGTCCAGTGATTCTCTGACCGCATAAAGCACTTTGTAGACCCTCAGGTGTACAGCCAATCACAATGCACCACATCATCATACCAGTGCACAGCCAATCATTCACAGCTTCATTTTCAATAAGGTCATATTTATTTAGTTTATAGAATTTGATTCAGTCCAATAAAGGTTAGACTATGAGCTGCAGTTGGCTCATGTGCCATGTTTTGGACATCCCTGATAACAGTCTTTTATGGCCCATTAAATTTACCCGTACTAATAAGATTGCCCTTCTATATGCATCTAATCTACTCTATTATTTAACTTTCGACCCTCTAGTCATGTTATACAATGACTTCTTCAATGTAAGTGTTTTATATTTAATACATCAGAATAAGTACTGTACCATAAGACAGACTGAGGTGACTAAACAGTCTTTAAAGTGAAAAATGGTACATACTTAAATGCTCTATTTGTATTGTGGGTCAAATGGCAGCTGGACTTCAGCCCACTAATAGCATCACTTAACACGAATCAGCACAAAGCCATAACAGTGGCATCAGTCCTCTCACACATGCTGTTAGGGGATTGTTTTGCTCGATGCTTTGAGCTCAGCAGTGGTTTAAATTGATTAGCACACAGTGTCTCCTACTTACCCAGAGAGGTCTGCATTTAAAAAAATCACAACAGCTCTTAATCCCAGCCCTGAATGAGAGCAGAGCAAAGGCAATCAATAGCATTAAAACACAGTTCTTATACACCCACTTATCTTGCTCTCATTCTGTAATATAAGGAGAATAGAGGACAGGAGCCTTGAGAAGACTCAGGGTATAATTCAAGCCAAATGTCAGCACTCTGTATGGAGATGTTAGGAACCGTGGCATGGCCCTCGGTGGCTCAGGGAAACCTTTGTGCAGAACAATACACGGCTGATTCAACAGAGGACTGAGTGAATTTTCTATATTGAGTGGATTTTAGACTTGAGCATTTTTCTTGCGGCTCAACCTTATTCAACGACTTCACGTTGAATATTTCAATGACATATTGCACTCCATTTTGTATCTCTCGCCTCTGTCCACTGCTGTATATAACGCAGCGCCTGCACGCCAGGGATAAATCACTTCCCAGCCAGCTTATTACATGAAATGAAGGAATTCATCATGGTGACAGTCGGCCGTTGCGAGGCGTTTGCTGTGATTTATCTGGGAGAAATTGATTGATTCATTAACACCAAGTGAACAGTGCTTTTCTGTGGGGGCAGCCAGCTGCACCTTGAGAACACGTCTCGGGTATAGGGCGTCCCCTGTAACTACATAGAGAGGCTCCCTGCTCAGCTCATTACCTGGCCAGTGTAGTCAGGGGCCTACAGCTGGGAGTGGGCACTCTGTGGCAAAGAACAGAGCGTTCCTAATTAGTTCATCCATTTCCCTTCCAACGTCACAGCAAATGACTTCCAGGATGACAACGTGTTCTGATTTGAAGCAGCTTTTTTCAGAGACACTACAAATTAAAGTGCTCAGGACTGAATTCCTTGGCAAGCATGGTGAATTTAAGACTTCGGAGTCAAATAAGACAGTTACAAATGTCTTTTTAAGACAGTGCACTATACCAGATATGGCTATTAAAAAATGAGACTAATGCTGTAATACAGTTTTATTGAACATGAACATTTTTCAGTGTCTTTCTCCTTCTGTATACTCCTCTTCTGCATCAACACACTGCTGCATTCAGGTCTTCCACTGATCAAAGCAGTGCAGGAGTCTTCTTCAGACAGTTGTCTCACAACCTCTGTTGTTCTTTTCTTAACTTCTGACACAGATTCAAAACATGTTCTTCTGAGCAGAAATTTGATCTTAGGAGAAAGGAAAAAGTCACATGGTGCTAGATCTGGTGAATATGGAGGGGGATCAAGTATTGTGATTTGTTTTTGGGCCAGAAACTGCTTTACCAAGACCTCGGTGTGAGCTGGTGTTTTGTCTTGATGAAGGGTGAAACCATTTTTCCAGAACTGTGGTCTCTCTCTTCAGACTTTTTCTGTTTTTCTACAACTTGTTTGGAAAAGTGTTTGATTCACCGTTGACCTTCCGGAACCCAATCCTCCAAAATTATACCCTTAATGTTAAAGAAAATGATCAACATGTTCTTGAATTTGGACTTTGAATTTGGAATTTTTTTCACAGTGTCTCCACAATTTTCTTTTTTGTTTCTTTTTCCTTTTGATCAGGCATCAGAAGTTTTGGGACAACTCTGGCACACACTTTTTTCATTTTCAAATTTTCATGGTCTGGGGTCACTAACTTACAGACCGCAGTCCGGGTCCAGACCCAGACGCCATCCGATACAGACCTGGACCCCGACCCACAATCATTACATTAAAAGGGAACTTTAAATTTGACGGGGCACTTCTATTTTAACCGACGCAGCTATTCTAGGATTTACGGTACTGGTTTTGCAGATCAGGAAATGCATAGACCAATGTGAGTTAAGCCATCTCATGTGACGCTACTTGGCCAATGAACTGTCTGCATTCCAGGCAGTAAACATTGAACCGCTGCATTCATATGAGGGACAGATGAGAGGAAGACAGAAAGAGAAAAGAAATGAAAAGAAAAGAAAAAAGAAACAAAGAAAAAGAGAGTGAATAAAAAGACAAATGAGCTGAGTCAAGGAGAGATTCATAGACAGAACAGGTGAGCTGTAGACAAAGAATATACATAAATAACATAATTATTTTACATATTATTTTAAGAGTAATGGAGTAATAAATCTGGTAAATTAGCTTTAAAGTGACAATCACATTGTACTTTCCACTTTTACTTTTATGTGGTTCTTTGTTTAAATAAAAACTTGTTTCAAATCAAATTAACAGCATTAAAGGAAAACTAATTTCATATTTTATCAGCGCAACAAGTCCCTGAAACCGCACCCAGATCCACAGTCAAGTTAGACATTATGATGTTCTGGACCTTTGGTTTAATACATTTTCTCTGACTGGACCTTTTTGAATTTTAGTTGTTTACCCCTGCTCTAGACCTTTTCTGGTATAATTCTTATACTGAGTTGTTGATCATTTGAAACTGAGTTTTTGATGTCATCATCTTGGACACCCTCTCGGCCTTCATAAAATCTTTTGTGCCATTCTTTTGTGTCCGTTGGTTTTGAAAATTGTTTCTCAAACAGAGCATAGTGTGTGCAGGCTAAAGGCTTTACTGCTGAACATCTTGAAGGTAAAAGTGGAGTGCCTTGGGGCACAGTCTTAGGACCACAGTTATTTACACTTTAAATCAACAGTATCGGTCAAAATGTACCCAAAATGTTCTATTTATATGCAGATGACACTGTCATTTACTGCTCTGTTTCTACACAGCTAAACTTTAACCTTCCTTGTTTTCTTAAATGATGATTTTCTGACTTCTAAGCTTCATATTTAGCGACTTGTAAAAAAAGGTGAAGTTGCGGCTGGGTTTTTTATTTTAGGAATACGTTTTTCTTTTACTGCTAAGAAAAGACTTGTTGCTACCACTTGTATGCCTCTGACTGAGTATGGTGATGTTTTATATCTGCATGCATCCTCTCAATAACTTAAATGTGTGGATACTGTGTTCCATGGGGCTCTGAGGTTCATTTCCAATAATAAAGTCCTTAACTCATCATTGGGTTATGTAAGACGGAGTCTGGTGGCCCTCGTTTTCAAAGCGTAGGCTAAATCATTGGCACGTCTGTATTTATATGGCTATACTAAATCTGCTTCCTTCATACTTGTGTGATTTTATTCACGTGAGAGTTCTAGAAACTACCGTGTTCACTCTGTGACTCGGTCACAAGACTTATTTTTGCTATCTGGGCCAAAAGTGCATCTTGAAATGGGAAAAAGGAGTTTCAGGTACACGGCTCCTGCAGCCTAAAACCTGCTACAGGAGACTCTATGTCTTGGGGAGGTGGTCTCTTTAAATCTTTTTAAAAATAGATTAAAGGCATTGAACGATGTTGCTTCGGGTTGCAAATGTTTTGACCGATGACTTTCAGCTCTGTGACTCAGGATTGGTTGATTTGTGTTTGTAACTGTGCATGTTCATGCATGTGGCATGCAGTCCTCCCCTTACAGCATACGTACGAACAGCATGAAATGTCAATTTTATGCATTGCTAAACTTTTAAGCTGATCATTTTCCTAAGCCTTTGCAAAAACACATGCACTTCAGTCAGTAGCTAGCAGTGGAATAAAGACATCACTAATTTGAAAATGAGAGCAGTTGTGCGTGAATACCCGACCTTTAATGTGAACCCCGTGATTTTATTCTCATAAGAACCGTCTCATTATTTAACAGCCATAGCTTGTAAGTAATGATCAATACTTTGAAACTCTTACACTGAGTTGAAAGCTCAACTTTTTGTGTCTATTAAGAGGTGTGTTTGCAGTTTTATGAGCCAACTTTGTGCCAGTTTCAATCCAGCAGCATACCAAGAATGATTAGGATTTTATTACTCTAATGCCTCCCTGTTGGTTCTTGTCATTATGTCAGCATAGCAAGAAGCTGCAGCCTGTTAAATCTGAATTCATCTGAAGTTAAAAGCTGATTTAAGTGTTTTTGAGAACCCTTCCTTGCAGCCAGACTCTGCATCAAAAGTTTTCCATTAAAAGTCTTCAGGTATTCCAGCAGGACTGACCCATATTCACGGCCCTGTTTATCCTAAAAGAGGAGCAAACACATGCAGCGGGAAAGTTTACTTCGACTCTTAGAAAAGTTTTTGCAGAAGTGCTGCGACAAGGTCAGTGGGAGACCTAGTGTTGATGAAGGAAGGAGAAAAAAGAGACGAGTCTTATGATGAGTTATGTGAGGAGACACAACAGTATGGCGAGCTCGCTGGCTGGCAACCTGTTCCATCTGTCTTTTTATTTAACTTCCTGTTCCTCCGTCTCCTTTCATCCTTTTCATCTGACACTTTCAAGAAGCTGTGATGGGGGATTATTCTCATTACAACCTTATTGACTGATTATTTTAAGCCTTAACTAATCAAACACTTCATTACCTATTAGTCTATAAAGTGCCGACAGTATCAGTAGATGATGGTTTCGCAGATAAGATGTGAAACTCATTTTACAGTACAAAAAAGAATTGCATTTCCCATTTTTTAAGCCTCAGTGAGCATATGTTTTGGTGTTTTAGCTTTGAGACATTCCTGGAATAAAACTTGAAATTGAAGTTTTGGTTAAATTAGTTGGAAAGTAATAAATGACTCAGAGGTTTTTCCAGCTATAAAACAACATTCAGGCATAAACAAGAGAATATGTTAGGTTTAATGGACTGGTCTAATGTGCCGAGAGCAGCCCAGTGCTCTTTACATGTGATTTAATCATGGTTAACTCAGTGAAAGGTGGTGTGAAATGAAACTGTGCCCCTGATACTGCACTTGCACATTTTTCAACTTCCTTTACATGGCTGCAGGGTCAAATAAACTTTTCATGGTGTGTTGAAGGCCTGCACACCACAGATTTTAGAACTGCACTAAGATGAAACATTTGGGTGCAGATTTACTAATTGGGGAGTGAGAAATTAAAGGTTATTTGCATTTTGAGCTTTTCTCTATCATTAATTCACATCCGATTAAAGTTTTTCCATCAATGAAAAAGTCATCAGAGCGATGTTCCATCAGAAACTGACACGGTTCTCCGTCCACCTGTTAACCTTTCACTTTCCCTCGGTGCTAAAATATCACACAGATGGGCAAATGGAATTTAAAGGTCAGTTGGGGAAAAAACCTAAAGATCACTGTGCTTTTTGCAAGGATCAATGCGCATTCATAAATGTTAAAGCCTTTACTCTTGTGCTTTAATCGACTCAAAAATTTCCTTGAGACAATTTTTATTAAATCATTTCGGTTGCTAATTTGGATGTTGATTTGACTGCATCTAAGCTGAAGAGTGGTGCATTTTAAGCGTTATTCACATTCAAAAGTCACCTTGAGCATGCTTCTACAAGTATTTAGCTTACAAAAACAGCAGTCATGTAAGTAGAACAGAAACATGGTTTACCTCCCATTCCACCTGCGAGCTCTCCTTGGCGCTCAAGTAAGGCACAGATGGGCAAAACAATAAAAAACAAAGATCTACACCTTTCTCTGTGCATTGCATCTCCTTACTTTTGTTACTCTAATTTTCTCTAATGATTCCTTAATCAAGGGTCTTATTCAATCACATTTCCTTAACATTACTTTCATGAAAATAATTTCTAAGGTGTGAGAGCACAGTGGCATCATTAAAACAAACTAATAAGTAATTCAAAATGCATTATGAGCAGAAGAAGCCCAAGGCCAAACAGAGCTAATGAGACATGACAACTGGAATTTACTCCTTTGTGACTGATTTCAAAATCAACAAACTAACTTAGTCTTTTGTTCCCTCCCCATCAAATCCTGCTGTTGGGCCTTAGTTTATGTAGAATAAAGACGAGTAGATCATAAATTTGTACTGCTGTGCAGCCATGCTCTGTTTGAGAATATATCTCACTGAATGGAAAAATAAGAGAATAGCAGGGGTGTGATGTGATCTCTTGCCACGAGATCTAAAATGAATGATTTCTCTCCAGTGTAATGTGAGGTTAAAGGGAGACATGAAGTGGTCCAATTGAGGTGAAAAGTGCCCTTCTGTTGCTTCTTTACCTTAAAATAGTTTGTGTGGCAGCTAGTAGACAGGGTCCAGATGATCCTCTGTGAATGTGCACTCGTTCAAGCCACACGTTACCTGTGGGCTAAGGAAAGTTAATCATCTGTGAAACAAACCTGTGCATAGACAGGTTAGAAGAATAAAGTCTTTAAATAGCCTGATTGGCACCAGATCATCAGTAGTGAGCATGGGCCCTGCTACAGTGGTCAGTAGGTGTCTGCTGCCCTGTGGGAGCAGGCAACTTCAAGCTTGTGTTCTGCAAAACTAAGTTGCAGCATTATTTGGAGTGAGCCCTAGTACCATCTCCAAACTGAAGGGGTGGTTCTATATAACTGGGGATGTTAGAGACAGGTCGCAAAGTGGGTGTCCCTGGAACATGACACCCCAAGGAGACTGTTTCCTCACCCTGTCAGTCTTAGGACTTGTAGGCTGTCTTCTACAGATTTGCAGTCAAGGTTTGCAGGGCGATATGACTGAGGGCTCTCTGCCCAGACAGTCTCCGGACTTGTAGGATTACCAGAGGCCTGCCATGACTGCCCCTCACCATCAGGCTCGTTTGCGCTGGTGTGGGCAACTGGAACCTGAGCTCATAGAGGAACCTTATGTTCAGCGATAAGTCCAGATTCTGGCTACAGCAATGGGATCATAGGGTCAAAGTGTGGAGAAGAAGCAGAGAATGCTATCCTGATTGCTGCACCGATAGAGTAACATATTTAGGTAGAGGCGGTGTGATAGTGTGGGGCGGCATCTCCCTCACTGCAAAATTGAGACTCGTCATCATTGGAGGCAATCTCAAGAGAAATATCAAGACAGTATTTTGCAACACGTGGCAATCCCATATCTCCACAGTCTGGGACAGAACTCTATCCTCCAAGATGACAACACTCTCCCCCACAAAACGGGGTTTATCAGAGACTACCTCCAGAATCTGGGAGTGGAAAGGATGGAATGGCCTGCCAGCAGTCCTGACCTTAACCCACTGAACACTTGTGGGATCAGCTTGGGCGTGCTGTTCATGCCAGAGTGGCCAACACAACCATGTTGGCTGACTTGCAACAAATGCTGGTTGAAGAATGGTGTGACCAGGCTGGTGACCAGCATGAGGAGGAAGAGCCAGGCTGTTGTGGCTGTGTATGGTTCTTCCACACGCTACCAAGGCATATATGTCTTGTTTCTTTGGATTTCAATCATCCAATCCACCAGTCAACACCAAACAAGAGTGATTGGCAGAATAAGCTGTTGCATTGGCAGAGAAGATTTGGCACATTTTTCATGGGTACAGCCCATGCACTGTAGGTTAATGTGGCACCATTTAAAAGGGAAATAAACAGGCTTTCCAACAGTATAAGATTTATTGCCAAGAAGCATTGTCTACCAAATACAGATTTCCTTTCTTGTTGTGCTAGGTTTAGTTACCACTATAAGGCTTCAAAACTGTGAAGCCAGTGGGTGAGGTAACGCAGATTGTGTCCATGTCCAATGTTCAATCTCGAGACCCTACAGAGCATAATCTGGGTCTCATCATGTTCCTCTCTCTTATCACTGCCCTCGCTGAGAGGGCGTTTCTCAACTCCTCCTGTGACGTCAGAGACCCACATGCCAAATGTTAGGATGATTAATGAAACCCAAATGGAGCAGGCGGGTCTGAAGACATTTCTATTTTGAATAGAGTTGGCATCTGTTTCCGCCACAGCACACTCTGAGAGTGAAAGATAGGAGACCTTTAAAACACATTTTTAAAAGCTGCTATTGTGAGCTGCTGAATGAGTCTCTCTGCTCTTAAAACAGGCAGCAGATTACTGTTGCAAAATGCCATCAGTTGTGATAATAGAGCTCTTCCAGGAAAGGTCTGTGGAGATAAACACAGGAGTGTCATAGTGCAGTAACTACTGTGGATTTACCCTCCTCTCCATCAACCATCTGTTGCCGAACCTGGAGAGCCGCTCTCTAATTTGATTTGTGTGCAAGAAACAGCTGGCAAATATCCTTATTGCATTTCCGTCCATTTAGAGTGCATAGGTGTTGACAGATCAGGGCAATAATGGGAAAATTAATGTACGAATTAGCTCATGATGAACTTAATCAAAAACTCACTTCTTTGCGGCAGTGTCAAGCAAAAGACAAGCACTACAATTCCATTAGAGGCCATTTGCTTGCACTGTGCTGGAACTCTGCTTTAATGACAGAGTTAATTGCAATAATTTTAATTGCAATAATTACTGTAAATTATTGAAATCATTTTAAAAGCGCTGTTGTTTGCATGTGCACTTATATTTTCTTGCTTTTTTATGCATGTGATATCCTGATTATTTTCCCAAGAAAAAGGAGCATTTATTCAAACAGCTGTCAGCCACTGAGCCTCAATGACCCTCTGGTTCACGACCTGGGGCACTGAGATGCTGTACATGTTGTGATCTGACCTCTATCCGAACACGTCACAGTTTAGTAGGGTCAGATGCCATCCCCTCTCGATGTATACTCCACTGTTGGAGATAGCTTTAATGAGAGAGACATCTGAATCATGAGAAAGCAAGGTAGGAAGGCAGTAAAAATGAAGACAGACAGATATTAGAGGGAAATGTAGCGCAGGAGTGTGTGAAACACAGAGAGGAGTTGATGAGTCTCTAACAAGCAGCTTCATCAGACTGAGGAATGAGCTGCCAAACAGGATCTTTATTTTGACCTACCTTAGAGAAAGATGGATGCATGGATGATGCATGAATGGATGCATGAGGATAAAGACATAACAGAGAAATAGGCAGAGCTTTGCTGAAGTGCTCTGCAGAGGCTTCTTTTCTTCATCGCCTGTCAAGGCCACTTGTCTGTCGACCATGCAGGAGACAATCACTTACCTCCCAGCTCTGATTCCACAGTCACGACTTTGAGCACCAGCAGTACACAGGCAATGACCAGGGAAATGATGCAGCAGATATGATGGATAAAGAGAAACCACACTGTGACTGCTGCTTTTCACTCCACAGAGGTGTGTCTCTGCCCTAGCTGGGGTTTTAAGCAGTGGGTGGATTTTGTTAAAGCCCAGCGGTGCTCATTCACAAACCAATTTTTTGAAGAAATGTGTTCTTAAGACCTATTTATATTGTTATTAAGACAAATCTGGCATTTACTAGAATTTCTAATCCTTTATTTTTCCATTACTAAGATCAAAATCAGGATTAAAAGCCACAAAATGAACTTTCCTCACCTTTAAGTAAGAGTTTCAAACTCAGTCTAACAGTACAATTACTTTCAACAGAGAAAAAAAGTACCAAATCCATTTCCATAGAGTGCCCAGTTTGCCGCCTTCATTATTTCACAGCTTTGGCAGCATAGTCATGACATTTTTTTTGTTCGCCATGAAACAGGAAGTTCCTCTAGAGTCATTAAACCACATGAATCGCACAAAAGTTTAAATGAAAAAGGAGATGAAGTTTTCAATTTCAATCTTCTTGATTTAGGCCCTCAGAGGGGTTTCATCTGATCCAAATATAAGTAAAGATAGAGAGCTGAAAAAAAGACTTTTTAGCACATGAACTAAACTCACAGGATAAAGCTGTACTGGCTGGTCAAAGTTTGAGGTCTCCCTCTATTTAAGCAAATTACTGTGTCTTGAACATACAAACATCCTGACACTTGAATAAATTTTGAGTGGACCAGCATTTTACCTGTAAGTTTTTATTAAACAGGAAAACTGGCTGGGTGAACAATGTTTCTGTATGCTGTTAACAATTTCCTTAGAGCACTGTTTTGACACATTTTAGTCCATTCTGCTAAGATTCATGGTTCTCCAAGTTTTTTAGGGCCTGGGCTTGAAGAATAAATTCTGGTAAGATTCTGATAATGGTGGCAATTTTTGTTCACCGTGAAACAGGAAGTTTTTCCAGAGTCATAAAACACTGTGAAACTTAGCACAAATTTTTGCAAAACCCAAGGGGTTCTTCTTAATTCCAAGCCCTTTTTCTTTTACCATTGTTTTAAGTATCTGAAAAAACTTCTTCCTGTTTTATGGCGAGCAAAAAATTGCCATAACTTTGTTATTTGATCTGACTTGAGCTTAGGCTGACTTAATGCAGCTGTAAAAATGCTACAACAACAACCACAAACATTTATTGTCATATTCATATTACATTTGTGGGAAATTATGACAGTGTTTAAAAGTCTGAGATTTTTTACCCTCCCACAAACATAATAAATCTGTGCAAATGTACACATTATTTAACCTTGAAAAGTAGATGGATACGCCCATTCCCGTGTTTCTCACTGGTGAATCCATCTTGCAAAACTCCCATCTGAACCGTTTGGGCCCGGTTAGAAAGTGACAGGACCAATGAGTGTCGAGGGGCAGTACTTTCAGGTGCGGGGGGGGGTCATGATGTATGCAAGCAGCAACAAGAGGCTGGTGCAATTATGGTGGAAGACATTAGCGTGGATGCTGCTAAAGCACAAGTTTTACCAGAACTTTCATTAAGAGAAGAGCAAAGAACAGCATTGAGTTGTTTTCTTTTCAAAAGCGACAAAAGTCGTGTACTGACATGTCTACAGTCACCATGGTTTGCGTTATGCAGTTCTCTCTAGGGGCACTGCTCGGTAGTGGCTACGTCACATGTTTTGTTGCTCTGACTGGCCCGTAAAGATGTGACGGACAGAACATTCATCTAATCGCCCTCCGAGTTTTTTTTCAAAGGCTCTGCCCTGTTGTATTATGACACTAAAAACTGCAGATTTGTTTCATTCTTGTGGTTTATTATGTTTACAGGTGTTATACCCCTTTAATTTAAAATACAACATGAAAGATATTGGCTAATTGGGCCTTTTTATGGGTCGAAGGTTGAAACCAGCATGGAAAAAAGTTGATTAGACCTTTATGTACCTGGAAATTGTGTTAACCTTATTTTTCTCCAGGCTAAAATATTCACTTAATGTCAACATTATTCGGTTCTGCAGTATGTTTATTTTTCTTTGAAGGAAATTCTCTCTGCTTGTTTCCCCCTTCTCTCTCTCTCCCTCTGTCTCTATCACAGACCTCATTGCATGCATTGCTCCTGCATTAGTATGCACACTGGGTTCAGTCACACTTTGATGTGCAGCCACATGATTTCACAGTCCGCCCTGGTGGCACAGATCAAATTTACAGGTAGTAGAGGCAAGACTGATGAGCAGATTCAGGTTTTCATTTCATCTCTACTTAAGGGTTTCACAGTTACGAGGCAGTATATCACTCAGGGCGCATGCACTGTATGTGAATACTAGCTGTAAATGTTGATCTAAAAATTCAATCAATCGTCCATTTTGTCAGCGTCACTTTCCATAAAGAGACAGAATAAACTATAAAAAGCCTTGTTATGTTCTATCTGCGTGTTTCTCTGAAACTAAGTTCTTTGAAAGAGGGAATGACCTTGAGAATCTGCCTGGGCACGAGTTCAAAACAAAGTCATGATTCTAATCTTTATAATTAATGGCTACAAGAGCCTGTGTCATTCATTATGGCTGATATTTAATCTCCTAGATGGAGGATAGTTTCTGTGACTGAATCATGGCATATTTCAGTTCATGATTGATTCCTCTCTGCAGACGATTGCTGTGGATGATGAAGTAATCACTCTCAGTCAAAAAAGAAAAAAAGTTTCTTTCTTTCCACTGAGGTCCTCTTTCTCTCAGCCAGTCAATTCATTTTGTTTCCAAAGTTACTGAGTGTAAAAAGAAGCCGCAGGAAGCTTGAAAACATTTGATTGCTGTATTTTTTCAGCACACGGAGAGAACATGTGATCCATACAAAAACGCACTTAATAAACACTAAAATATTGATTCAAAGAGATGTCAAAACTTGCCAAAGTTTGTTGTTGTCTTCCTCTCTGCAGGGATGTGAGATGATAAACTCGTCAATCATTTTTTAATGAATCAGCTCACTTCTCTTCGCTTTGGTCCATGCATCATTTTCTCTGTTGTGGCCCCAACAATGGAAACAGATGAGATTGGGACTCGTCTCCCACTTGTGTTACCACATCAAGATGTTATCTCCAGTTTAAAAACTTATCAAGCCTCCAGTAATGATATTGAGTGACTGAATTGTGTGTTTTGATGGATATCGCTGTGAGTAATCTGATGCCAAATTGTGTTCCAGTTCTCATATTGTTTCGATTTTAGGGACTGAAAATAACTATACGCTCTCCATTTCTTACCCCCCAAGTCCCCCCACCTAACTCTCCCTCGCTCTGAGTCATCTGTCGTGGCTCTGGTTCTTTCCCACAGGTGGAGAATTAGCTTTAAACTGAATTTTAGCGCTCTGTGGAACAAAACAGATTATCATTGTCCAGTGCCTATTTGGGTCCTAGTTAATCAGTTGCACATTGTGTAATGTGCTGTGGCTCCAGTCGTCTCCATTCTGCTGCCTGATAAGACTGCACCTGCCTCTATAGTTAGCTGGGGATAATTAGCCTCTACAATACAGAGACACAATATTGAGGAGTGGGAAGATTGGTGATATGGATTATTTTCTCTGCGTTATATTTCATTCTGTTTAGTCTACAATTATATCCAATCATGCATTTGAATGGTATGGAAATAAAGCCTGAATGTGCTCATCACTGAAGGCAAACTTAAAATAAATTACAACAATTACTCTCTTCAAATTAGAAGGTAAAAATTGTGTCATGTTTCCCAACATGAGGGTAAGTCAAAGCAAAGTTTGAGAAAACTGATCAAATATGAAGTCCTTCCCAGGATTTAAAGAGAATTCACCCACCCAATATTTCAAAAAAGATTTATATATACACATTTTTGGAGAAACAAAGCTACACGTGCTAGAAATAGAAGTTACACTTAACTTAAAGGACAAATGCGCAAAATTCAAACTAATACCAAAAAAAAAAAAAAATTTAAGAAAAATGGGGAAAAGTGAATTAAACAGAATGTAGTGGTTTTCTAATCTTTTTGAATCTAAGATCAGTGAAACCTGTTTGAACCCTCTGAGCCTGATGTTGTATATGACAAGAAGAGACACGTGTTATCAAAAGTTTAACAACTTTTGTACTAAACCATACTTTTTAATTTTTTTTTTTTTGCTCTTGAAGCTACTCCTTGTGCCGTTCCGATCATAATAACAATGCCTTCAAATCTCCTATGATGCTTTTATTGAGGGCCTGGATTCTGGATTATTTTCTAGGGTATTCAGAAATTAAATACACACCAGTAAATCCAGTATCAAACATCTTTTTATCTGTTTTCTTATTCATTTTTGATTGTTTCTGCCACTAGCATTGAATGGTAAAAGGCTGACAACCTTGGCAGTCTGTTTTGTCTTTGCGTCAGGCTTCGTCAAACACCCAGATCACTCTGGCTGCCTTCTCCCCCCTTTCAGCCCCAGTTTGTGGCACATCAGGCCCCATGATGAGTCCTTAGTGCCATAAAACATATGCACATGACTGTATATATTGTAAATATTAAAGACCCTGTAAAGTGAAAATAGATCTGTATTTAGGTTTGTTGTGTGACATGCCACTGTGTTATGAACCTCCAGGTCAAATTTCAGTCAAACAAAACATCTCTAAGTTTATAAAATTAAGCTTCAAAATCATGAAAAATGAGATGGTAAAATCTACTCCAGGAAGGTGTGGGTGTGTCTGTCGAATGAGCTGAAGCCACGCCCACTAAGGAGCAATATGATCTTCCCAAATTAAAAAAATGCTACAATCTAAGTGGAGGAAAGCTCTCGCATCATTAGCCTGCCTCTTGACCTTTTGTTGACCTTAGAAGAAGAGACAAAGTCCGTTTTCTAGCTCAAATTATGATACTTTCAATGATCCATAGACCACTGTGGCTGATAGATTTGGTAAATTTACCTCACAATGAACAGAAAAACAGCATCTAACTTACTGTTAACTTTCAATAAAGGCTGTGACATTAGAAGTGAGATGAACTGCTCTGTGATTTTATATTAGTGTTAGAGGGGCGGGGCCATTCCCCACTGTGGGCTTGTGATATCATGTGCCCACACATTGGCCCCACCCAAATTAAACCAAGCCAGGAAAGAGGTAAAAAACACTGTAACGGTCTCAACCCAAAATTCAGTCACATGTAGATCTCAGTTTTTTTCACATGTTTACAGCAACAATATTCCAACATATATAGAGTGTTAGGACAAAAATTTCTGTAAGTATTATGTACCCTATGTGGAGTTATGAAATGACAAATGAAAACAGTGAAGTCAAACATGCTGTGGGTTTATTGTTTTTAGCTCTGTGTTCACACAGACAGGAAAGCGTTGACCTCAGCAGCATGCTGCTAACAGAGCATTGTTGGAAAAGTGAAACTGAAGAAGGACAAACATACTTTTCACACCAAAGACAAGATTTTCTCTGTTCCAAGGGGACAAACAGATGACAACCAGATTAACTTTTAGATGAATATCATCTCTTGAAATTCATTAATATCTTGTTTTCAGATGTTGTTGGCACTCATCTGCTGCTCTACATCTCAAAGACGCTTGAAACAGGAAGAGAAAGGGAGGGGAAGGTTGAGATGAAGGATGAAGAGGTTGTTTTATAGTTGGCCTTTAACAGATCTTAGAGAATCAAATGAGAACCTGATGAATAATTTAACAGAACTTCTTTAAAACAGTAATCAAAATCCTGGAGTGACAACCTTGATGTAATCTCTGTTACATCAATGAGAAAAACAAACTGATAAACCATAATTAGCATGTATATGTGCTTTAATTACTGCAGCTAACCATAATATCAGACAGTAGTTATCTGGGTTGAAAAACTCTGTGCCTTTGGACTGATTTGATCATAAAAGATGTTGATCCAGTGATGTATTTTTTGTGAACAACCCATCATCTGAGGCTGGCATGGGCAAAAAAGTCTACACCCTAACCAATTTGAATAAAAATTCCTCAATGAAATAAAATTATAGCTTTTGGTGACAGCCTCATCTACTTCATAGTCTACAACACCCTCGCGTCCTTACCGCTTCCAGGAGCAAGGTCAGCCTCTAAATGCCACATCTGACACCTTTATTCTGCATTGTCAAACAGCAGCTAAGTGTTTAGCACATTGATTTTCCTCCCTTTTTGCTCTTGCACAGATTGATCATCATGTGAAAGTCAGTCCAGGGATACTGATCAATGCCCTGCTATATAGTCGTCTCACAGAGGTGTCGTTTAAAAGCCAATATCTGTTTTAATGTGATGCTTAGTGGAAAACGCTTCGTCATACATGTCAGGCAATGACCCAACATGAAGAGTAAATATAGTCAAAGAGCCCATGCAAGAAATGTCAGAATTTGTTAATCTATACAGAATTTTTTCCATCTAATTAGAAGGATGAGGAAAATGAGAAATGCCTACGATTAACAGTTCCATAGAGAAGGGGGCCCTCTTTCACTATAATAGGCCTAGATTTGTTATTTTGAGCTTATTTTCTTCTAGTGTACTAAAAACAATGTTTGCAAGCATGTGTTTGTACTAATAAATAAATGTGTAACTAAGAATGTCATTAAAAAACAGATGGTAAGTTAGAGCGAATTGCCTCAGTGCTTAAAAACAGCATGAGAACATGAGTCTGTCAACATTTGTGTACCGGCTGACAAATTTAAAAATCTCTCTGCTACGCTGCACAGGAAATTGGCAGATATTTTTTGCACAGCAACGTGCCCTTTCCCTACACAAAACTCTGGGAACATTTTCCTGCATGCAGCCATTATTTGATGTTAAGTGCCTGCTGATGCATTATGCATATCAGATAATGCATTGTGTGTAATCCATGCAGACCTCTGCTGAGTGACATGTCATTGCAGACTCCCACACGCAGGATCCCTCGTGTGGCGTGATCACAGGCTGAGACAACCGCCGTGTCCTCTGCATCCTGCATCATGCCCCTGCCTCTGTGTCATTCTGCGTCACACAATATACAGGTGCATCTCAAAATATCCAAATAAAATGTGTATACCACGAAACATTTTTTTTTCCTGTGAATCAATTTAAGAAGTTAAATATCCATTTATTCTAGGTTCATCATTACAAAGTGAAATATTCAAGTTTTTTTTTTTTTGTTTAAATGATGATGATTACACCTTACAGCTCACAAAAAAAAAAAAATCCTCTATCTAAGAATAAATAAAGAATACCACAAATCATTATCCCAAGAAAAAATCTACAGGTACATCTCAAAAAATTACAATATCATGAAAAAGTTCAATATTTTTTTGTCACTCATTTCTGAAAATGAAACCCATATATTATATAGACTCATTACACATAAAGTGAAATAATTCAAACCTTTATTTCTTGAAATGTTGATGATTATGGCTTACAGATAATGAAAACCCAGAATTCAGTGTATCAGAAAATTAGAATATTACACAAGATCAATAAAAAAGGATATTTTAAACAGAAATGTCAGGCTTCTGAAAAGTATGTTCATTTCTATGAGCTCAATACTTGGTTGGGCCTCCTTTTGCGTGAATTAATACGGCATGGAGGTGACCAGCTTGTGGCACTGCTCAGGTGTAATGGAAGCCCAGGCTGCTCTGATAGCGGCCTTCAGATCAAATGTATTGTTGAATCTGGTGTCACTCATCTTCCTCTTTATTTTTCCCCAGAGATTGTCTATGGGGTTCAGGTCTGGCGAGTTTGCTGGCCAGAGTGAGAGAATAAAGGATCAGGAAACCTTTACAAATTTGACTTTTGCAAAATATTCTAATATTTTGAAATTGTGGATTTTAGAGTTTTGAGAGCTGTAAGCTGTAATCATCAAGATTTAAACAATCTAAGTATTTTACTTTTTATGAGAGGAATCTAGAATAAATGGAGGTTTAATTTCTTTAGATGCACCTGTACTGTACTCTTGTGTTTTGCCCTCAACACTTGATTAATTTCATGAGAACCTCAATCCTAGGAAATTTTTAGCCATTTTCCTTACTTCTCTCCTATTCTGCTGTAAAAGTGAGCTCCCATGGTCCAATTCAGGCCATTCTTCAGGGCTCACAGCTTTCAATAGTTTTCCACCCAGGCATGTCACGTTTTGAAGGCTGCTCCATGATGCCGTTCAAAAAGGCAGTTGTGTGATTTTGAATGGACAATTTAGTTTCTCATTTCACCATCCGGCTTTCATTTAAAGCGAGCAGTGACCTGTGTCATGTGGACATTGGAAAGAGGTCAGGCACTGCAGACTGTACTGGAGGGTGCAGAAACACAAAGAAAGGCCACACCTGCTTCACAGATTGGAGGATTTTGATGGTTTGTCATGAAATAAGAGTATGCAGGCGAGCGAAGAAGCACAGAGGAGAGGAGGATTATGGTAAAAAATTGGAGGTATGCTGATTTTGTCTCTGACTCTGGCAGTAAATTCAGTGCAATGCTGTTTCTGGCTCTGTACTACACTATTTCTAGATTCTCCCACCTGTCATGGAAATAAGACAAGCAAAATATAACTTAAGGGACACGAGCCATCTCTCCCCTTTCCTGCAGGTTTTTTGTTTTTCCACTAAATTTAAATTGCAATGAGATTCTTTACAAAATATAACAGTTGTGCATATAAAAGAGTATCAAACAAAGTAATCCCTGCACCTGAAAGACCACAGAAGTAGGTTACATCCTGAATATATTTACCATAATCACCCTCTCTTTGCTGCTCATCTGCAGCAAAACTTCTGAAAACTTTTAATGTGTTTTTCCCGAAGATGGCTTCCTTTTCTGTTGTTTTTTTACTTCACCTGTAAGCCATTAGTTTTCATTGCTTTCTGAACAACCATGTAGGTAATAAAAGCTTGAATTGACATTTAAGCTGTAATAGGTGTCAGCGGCCCTTGTCGTGATCTCCCTCCTCCCTCCTCCTCTCTTCGCTGGGCTCGAGCTTGGTAGTGGGTCTACTCTGAGTCCATGACATGGAGAGTTATATATGCCAGGGCATTACAGAGCCCGTCTTAATCCGGTTTGTCATGCTGCTCCCTCTGGACGGGGGTAATTTCATGGTGCTGAACTGGTATTGATAGGGCCTTGGTAAATGAGGCACGCAGCAATCGTTAACTTTAATAACCATAAAGATGTGAGCATTGGAGTCATACAGGCCCATGAGAGGAAACCCATACAGGTGATTAAGAATCGACCACTGCCCCGGCTAGCAGCACCTCCAATCTCTTATTTCTACTAATGGAATTACCTGTTAAAGATGTCAGACTATTACCACCAATGGTGCATTTTTTTCCAAGTCTCCATGCATAGGAAAAGCTGTTAAAAGTAATGTGCACTCTGTCACCCATTCATTAGTTTTCTATAAGTTGGTCCCACTATGGTGGAGCACATTTCTGTGAGCCTATACTTTGATTCAGAAGAAAGCCATACCAGCAGAGAGAAAAAAGCTACATTGATTCATGTGACTCACTCTAGCTGGGTCACTGCTCCCTGTCATTCAGCTTGAGCTCTGGTGTGTCTTTCTCCCCCTCTTTCTCCCCTCTCTGTCTCTCCTCTCGCCTCCCTCCCTCTGGTTTGCGGTAGCTCCAGGCGCTGCTATAGCTGCTTTGTCCACTTGTTTGTCTACTCCCATTACTGTGGGTGATGCCGCCTCGGGAGGAAAGTGAAATCCAGGCCGCAGACGGGTCAGTGAGAAACCAGCCCAGAGCCTTCGCACAAGGCTGAGGTCAGAAGAACCATACGGATCACTGCAACAGGGTGCTGATGGCTGCTTGATAAATTGTGTATCCACTCCAGCTCCTGATGAATCAGTGACACGTGGGGTTAAGAGGCTTTTTAGTTTGGATGAAAGTGGTTAACCATGTCTGAGATTAATTTGTTTGTTATTCTCGGAGACAGTCTGCACCGTCCCAAAGCTCCTCTTCTTTAGATGTGTTTAGTGGTGAATGGTGCAAACACCCCTGGTAGCTTTCCCTCCTTGAGGCTATCTTTTATTATTCATCGTCTCCAGTCAGCTCTCTGGGAAATGGCTTCAGAGTGGGAACAAGTGGCCGGGGCTCGAGTCTTTCCTGGACGATTTACTCTCAAAGGCTAGGACAGCTTTAGCTCTGCAGAAGTATGTCATGTCCAAAAACATAGGGAGATATGTGTTGTCTTTATGCTTTTACCAACAAGGTGTGGAATTCACACAGTCATGGCCATGTTAACACCTCCAGGCAGGCACATGTATCACAGCATGGCTCTAATGCGGTGCATACACACTGACATGCACTCTGCATGCTGTCACACGCTCCTGCTTCTGCACACATCTTCTCCATGAGGTGTGATTTAAAGAGCATTAGCAGTGATATAGACCATTTTGACAAGTAGGGGGCACTGTACCCTCCAAGGCAGGGGTGTCCAAACTGTGGCCCAGGGCTCAAGTGCAGCCCATAGAACACTCTTGAGTGGTCTGCAGTAAATTATAAAAACAATATGACATATGGTCCACATGAGAATTAAAGCTTGTGATTGATTGTATTGACCTTATTCACAATGACTTCAATTTGATTTAAAGTGGCAAAAATTGACTCAAAGTGGCAAAAAAGGACTAGAGGCAATAAGGAATAAAGCAGCAAACATGGGCTAAGCAGGAAAAAAGTGGCAAAAACAGGCCATAAATATGGTGAAAAGCAATTAAAAAGTGGCAAATATGGGCATAAAGTGGCAAAAATGGGTGGTACACATGGTGAAAGGCATTTAAAAAGTGGCAAAATTGGCTAAGAGTAGCAAAGATGGGTGGTAAACATCGTGAAAAGCAGTTTAAAAGTGGCAAAAATTGGTTTAATATGGAAAAAATAGTCCTGGAGGTGAAAAGGAATTAAGTGACAAACATTGGCTAAGAGAGGAAAAAAGTGGCAAAAGCAGGTGGTAAACATGGTATAAAGCAGTTAAAAAGTGGCAAAATTAGGTGGCAAAAATAGGCCTGGAGCTAAACAAAGGGATGAAGCAGCAAACATGGGCTGAGATTGGAAAATATGGCCAAAAAAACAAATGGCAGTAAAAATGGTGAAAATCAGTTTAAAAATGACAAATGGATTTAAAATGGCCAAAAATTGGCTAAAAACTGTGTAAAGCAGTTTAAAATCAGTCTAATATGGAAAAAAATAGGCCTGGGGGCGTAAAGGAATTAAGTAGCAAACATGGGCTCAGAAAGGACAAAAGTGGCAAAAGCAGGCAGTAAACATAGTGAAAAGCAGTTTAAAAGTGGCAAAAATAGGCCTACAAGAAAACAAAGGGATGAGCAGCAAACATGGGCAAAGAATGAAAAAAAATGGCAAAAAAATGGTGGTTAAAAATGGTAAAAAGCTTAAAAAATTAGAAAGATTGATTTAAAGTGGCACTAAAATAAAATAGTGAAAAGATGTTATAAAGGGTCAAAAATTGTCTAGATGTGGCAAAAATGTGCGGTTAAGGTATTGAAAAGGGTTAACCTTGCAAAGCAGATGGATACTCTGGTTTCCTTGTTTTACTGGAAACGAATCCATCTTGCAAAGCTCCCATCTGAACCCTTTGGCGGTGGAGTCATGATGCATGCAAGCAGCAACAAGAGGCCAGTGCAGTTATGGCGAAAGACATTGTCGTGGATGCTGCCAAAGCGCCAGTTTTATCAGAACTTAACAACATTTCTTTGTTAAAAAAGAACAAAGAACAGCAGTGAGTTGTTTTCTTTTCAAAAATGACAAAAGTCGTGTACTGACATGTCTACAGTTGCCATGGTTCGGGAGTTTACTCCTTCAGTAGGGGCGCAGGCACAGCTCATTACGTTCAGAACGTTCATCCAATCACCCTCCGAGTTTTTTTCATCCATCTGGTGTGCCAGGTTAGAAAATGGTTCAATGTTGCAAAAATTGGCTTAAAGTGGCAAAAATGGGTTTAATGTAGATGAAAAGTGGGCTAATACCATCAGACACAATGATGAAAAGGGTTAAAAAGTGTCAAGAATAAGTAATTTGGACATCAGAACCCAATATTACCTTCACACACCTCTGAGCTCCAAAATGTAGTTACTGTAAGCCAGGATACTAGCACCAATGCTACTGATCCAACACTAATGCATTGACATCATCAGTAAATAACAGCTTGGGAGGGCTCATTTACTGTGTGCTCAGGGGCCCAGTCATCTCTGTTGGCAGGCCTTATTCTAGTCATAGTCACTAGTAAAGATATTTGGGGTTGGAGAGGTAATGCAATGGTGCTGGCATATGGATGTAGCGTACACGTCAGGTGTACCCGCTCAGAGGAGCGTTGCATTGGTAGGGAGTTTAATTCTGCTCCTGCAAAGGGTCCCTCTTCTCACACTCTTCATTTTAATTGGTCTTGTTGCAGAAGTAGGAATTTCTCTGTAATTTCTGCTCCAGTGTATAAAGCGTATCAGTTGCCAAGAGGAAGGACATGAAAAGTAGTTCCCTGGCGCTGCCTCCAAGGCCTCCATTTGGAAACCACTCGTCAGTGCTTTGTAGCATGTTTAAACATTATCCTAAGTAATCAGTGGGAGTGTTCATGAAGTTCCAGCGTGATGTTTAAGTAATGAAAAGCTAAATTCTGATGAGCATCATTAAACATATATGCACTGGGACAGCTGGCCCACTTTGAAGTCTTTGCTTCCTGAAACGGATTATTAATATCCCTCTTCTCCAATCCCCAAAAATATATATATAATGGGACAAACAGAATGGAGTCTTTTTTCATTTTTGACGTATTTGACAAATTTTCAATCAGATTCTTTTATTTTGAGTAAAACTGCATCACAACTCGTGAAAAAGGTCATTTTGCATAATGCATGATTTTACAGACAGAAAGTTAACAGGAAACAAAACAATCTGCTGCTTAATAAAACTTTGTGGGGGTTTGAATTAATTTCTCTGGCGCACTGTACAAAGTAACTTTGCTTGCTTGAAAAAAAAGGCATCTGCAGACTGTGAGAGTCTCAGTTTGTCTTCCAAATGGGCTTCATTTTCAGCTATAAATTTAAATACAGCCCTCACTCAAGTATCAAATTTACATTTTAAGCTCTACACATGTCTATATTTATTTACTGATGATTATTCCACTCGCCACCTGAGATGTAAATGCACAATTAGCAGTGCTAAGACGGTGGATAGCTGTGAGTTACACAGAGGAACAAGGGAATAACAACAAGCCCACAAAAGAAGAGGAGGATGTGTGAGGGAGGATGGGTTGTGGTTGATGCAGCAGCTGCCGGTCTGCCAAAACAAAACAGGCACTCCAGCGAACAGGCGCAAACGGCTCATTTTCACCCAAGTGTGCAATGATTAAGTTGTTATGACGAGTCCTTGAGAGGCTTAAGTTTTCTGCGTTCCTTACCTTGGCCATATGTCATTACTTAATAAGTACAGCGTGAATGAAAGGCAGCGTGAGAGAAGGGGAGCTAAAGAGAGGAAGTGACAGCTCGCTGATGGGGAGCCAATGATTGCAGCTCCTGGCCTCTCTGCATGGATTACAGTTGTTGACGCTGAAGCTCAGCCAAGGTGTGGTGGGAAAATTTGTGTTGTTTCATCCGTTTTTTTTTTTTTTTTTTTTAGTTACAAAGTCACAAGCAAGTGCATTTATCTCTGTGTCAAAAAATGGCTAGATGCAGAGAGATCAGAGGGAAATGGGTTGCCAGTTGACTTTGTTTCTTTTTTTGTCACTCAGAGGATGAAAAGAAAATGTCACTTTCATTCCTGTGAGTCGGGAGCCGTTGGGTGAATAAACTGTCTATTTTTTTTCTCTTACTGTGACCTTGAGTTTGTGCGCAGAAATAATGCAGCCCATCATGGGTCGTGTGTTTTAGCTCTTTGACTGTCTGCTTTTAGCTCTGAATGTCAGACATCCCTGATAAACCTCCTTTAGACAGCAAGGACAGCTATTAATATCTCTAACACTCAGACACTTTTAAATAACACATTATTAAATGATACAATATCTTTTCTTACAGTCAGTGGTTTCAAACTATTAAAGCTTTGAAAACCAGAACTTCTGTCATGAACCCAAAATGTGGCAAAAAAGACTGAGCAGAGGTATTTAAATCCACAGGGTTATTTATTTGTTTAGATTTTGAGTGGCTGTAGCTTTTTTCCTGAAGTCTACAGAAACATAAAAGACACGAATACACACATGAACAGCCTGATAACACAATACAATACACTTGACAATACCCTGGCCAAAATCACACCCATGCATGTTAATTTGTTACTGCACCAATAATTCCCCTTTTTACTGTTCCCCTATTTCCTTTTCAGTCCATAACAAGCTCCTTTTCATGCCTAGATCTTCCATCTACCCAAATTTTTGTTTCTTGGTGTCTCATAAAAATGTAAACAATTACTGTGTATTTCGGGCAGGAACACTCTCGTCATACATTTTACCATTTTATTGCAAAATGGATATACAGTCTAACTTGGAAGAGAGGGCTCTGCTCAAAAGCAGCACTCTTTGACTTTGCAGGGAGCACATACTAGAAACCTCCATATGGATGGATACATTTATGACAGTGCATATTAAAAATCATGAAATTAGTTTGGAAGCAATTGATCCATGGTAACATGAATCTAAATATGAGGGTTCAATATGCTATAAAGGAGGAGGCTGGGGTGGAGGAGGTTAAGTTTTGCCTGCAGCGTGGTTCGTCATCATTAATGCAAGTAGGGATTGGTGATAAGTACATCATATTTTGATACATCGCTGTGTTGAGAGAAAGAGCTGTGATTGGCTGTGGTAGCTTGGAGGTGATATTCAGGATCAGCTGGCTGTCAGCTGATCAGCTAGGCATATGGCTACCGCATCCTGCATGAACTAACACTATAGGCTTCGTTTATGTATCTGATAAACAAACATAATTGATAGATGAGATTATACTTTTTATATAAATCCTCTGGGACTCGCATTGTCATATACAACATTAAGCGACCCAGCTATAAAAAAAATGACTTTTTTTGTAAACATGTCAACATTTTTAAGAATTTTATGTCACAGAATGTTTGTTTTTTCACTTTTTGGTCCCACAAAAGATGAGAGAACAAGTTTGTGCAAAACAGTCTTGGTCATTATTTTTTACTGTGTGTCACACATTTCTGTTTAGTTTTTACTTTTGTCTTCATAGTCCCATGACTTTTTAAAAATTCAAGTGACATACTTGCAGCACACATATTCTTAAAGCCCAGATTGACCGAAAAAAAAAAAATCTATATTTAGGGCTTGACTGTGCACCACAGGGTTGATGTTTGATGCGCTTTTTAAGACAATTAATCCAGGTGAGACAAAATGGTGGAAAAAAATAAAAATAAATCAGGGCCTGAAGGGTTAAGGATGCAGATGTTGAATTTTTACCAATATATGATATGATATTTTCAAATATATTTCATCTGATACCAATATTGCCTCTGATACATAAGTGTAGTTTAAAACTTCAGTCCTTAGGGCATACTTGAATGGTTAAAGACAAACAAAAAAGTAAATTTCAATATTTAGAACACACTTTGAAATTTAAGAAATGAGGATGATAAGAGAAAAAGCCTTCAGTTGAAAGAAAGTTGGTTGGTCCTGGCTAAAACTTATCAAACCTATTGGGTTATACAGCTGATATTTACAGCTAATATATTGATTCTACACCATTTGGACAAGAGTACACGGGCCTGATCATTACACCATCAGGACTGTAATAACATTGTATGCAGATACATTTACTTTAATATGGAGTTGACTCTCTTTTATAGCTATAACAGCCTCCACTCTTCTTTTGGAAGGCTTTCCTCAAGATTTTGGATTTAGGAGTTCGATGGGGTTAAGGTCAGGTCTCTGTGCTGGCCAGTCTAGTTCTTCTACGCCAAACTCCCCAGACCATGTCTTTATAGTCTATGCTTTGTGCACTGGGGCACGATCTCGCTGGAACTGAAAAGGGCTTTCCCCAAACTGTTGCCATAAAGTTGGAAGCACAGCATTTTCCAAAATGTCTTGGTATGCTGAAGCATTAAGACTGGTTTTCACTGGAGAAAGGGGGTCAAGTCCAAATCCTGAAAAACAGCCCCATGCCCCTTCCGTGAATAATGATGGAAACTCCTTCCATGAGACTCCCACTGCAAGGCCGTTGACCCCACTCTGGGATTTTAGATGGTCTTCCTCTTCATGGCTGAGTTGCTGTTGTTCCTAAATGCTTCCACTTTCTAATATCACTTTCAGGCTATTGTGGAAAATAATATAATATATTTGCTTACAATTTTTGGTCATTAAAAACTGTAAAATGTATATAAGAAACATGTAACTGTGCTGTTAAAGCACACTGTACAGTATATTCATCCCGCATTCATGTTGCTCTCTATCAGTTAAAATTTGTAACATCTTCAAGTTCCGCATCATCTGTGACAGCAGTAATTTGCTGCCTTTCAAAAGATATTCCAGTCCGAGCTTTATTTCTGCATTAAGTTTGGTTTTCAAAGGTCCTTTTGACCTGTATTGACTCACTATGGATTTTCACTCTGCATGGCTGCAGAACACAAGCATTAAGGAACTTGTGGATGCTCCTCTGGGCTTACAGAACTCTTTTAGGGGTCAAATAAAACAAGTCTGAAAGTCACGCTATAAAAAATCTTGAGTTACAGTGACAGTGGTTTTGGTTGTTTTTGTACTGTATGGCATTTATTTAAAAAGAATATCTAACGTGAGTGTTAATCCATCTTTGATTTTAAAAAAATCACCTTCTCATGTTGAAAAGTGTTATCCAGTGTTTCATAGTTAGGAATTTTTGATTCAATCTTTTTTCAGAGTACATGCATATGAATATAACATGGTAAACCTTGCTACAAAAGATCTCTAATATCCATTTTTGAGATGACTTTTCGCCTTGAGTTCTCCCTCCCTCTCCCCCTTATTTGTCTCTACATTTTACAGCCTCACCTCATTAACAGCTCCTAATTGGCCATTGGGCTAAGCTGAGAACAATGAAGCATTGATTTCTTTAAACATAATCACCTCATCCAGTCGTTTAATGGCTGCTGTCACTGTGGGTCGCAGAGAGAAAAATGACCAGTCAGTGGTCCCATCGATGCCCTTCACCTCCCCTCACCAAAGGCTAGAGTGCACAGCCACCCACTCCATCTTAGCAGGTTGGTTTAACCCCTTTAGTTTCCTGACAAGCTCCCAGCACTACATCCATCACAACCTGCAGCTGTGTCGCAAGTTCTCCTAATCTAATACTGCACCGTAATGCAACCACAGCCAGTGTAGGAGGTAAACACCATCATGTGGACTACCACGAAATATTAAATGCATAAGTACACAGAGAAATAGAGTTACGGATACAGAAACTCTCTCACACACATAATCAGGCTGAGAAAGTGGCAGGTCATTTACCCACACTGCTACCTGAATGGAATTATGTCTAGTTCAAGTGGCCATTTGTCGTCTAAGTGGCTCTCTTGACTGGCCCAGTAGAGTCATTGTAAAACCATTTACTCTGCTCTCTCTTTCACATACCAGATGGTTCATCGTGATCACGCCTAATGTCCACCTGGCTGATGGCTGGACCTCACCACACAGCTGACACACAAGAATGTGTTTAGGTGTAAGTGTGATAGGGACAGTCCTATACTCTGCAGCCATGATTATGATCATCATAATTAATTTGATATGTTCTGTCTAATTATCTGTGATCAGTTTTGGGTCTAAAAGCAAGATGTGAACAAAAAGCATAAAAAATAACCTCAATCATGACAGATTCATGTCTTCTAAATGATTATTTTTTCAAGCGGAGGACTGATTAACCTCATTTGGATCATAAAATCTCACAGCTTAAAGTGAGTTTTGATTTCTGTCACGGCAAGCTGAGACTCACAGACACTGGATTAATGGTTGAGCTATCATTACACCTTTAGATGAAAGATTTAGAATTTAAAGGGAATTCATCTAAAGGTTTTACAATCCTTGTTGCATAAATTACATTTTTAAAAACTAATCCTCCATAGCTCATCCCAGTACAGCCTTTAGCCCCACCACTTAACCTTCCCCCTTCTTTTTCACATTCACGTCTAAGTGTAGGATGTCCAATTTATGCGGGAATAGGGAGGGATAGGGAGTAAGGGGTGCATGGTCCTTTACAGTGAAATTTTTCAAGGAAATTCTTTAACATTTGAGTTGAGGAAGATCTCACAGAACAACTTGTGAATCATTGGCAACATAGCTGTTCAAGTGTCAAAAGAAGTGTGCACATATAAGTTCATATTTCAAACATAACACCATCAAATTACCTTGATTTAAACATTTCAATGAATTATGGTCTTTTTGGTAAAAATAAATAAATAGAATTGCTTGCAGTAGAAATGTTTTTAACATGTTGGTAGAACTTCATTTCAGTGAGTGCTGATCACTTGTAATTTTATTATAATAAGATAAATTCACAAGAATGAGGTGGTAGTTACCTTGAATAAGTTTCATCCTGTAAAAACTCAGACATAATATTAAGGAAGTTTTTACCCGGTAATGGTGTATTATTATCAAGTAATTCCTTGTAATACTGTTGCAATTCTCTGGTAATTAGGTGGTATTTTGCCTAAACCCATGCCCCCCCTTTTAACCACATTTTAATGGGGTTTTAACCATGAGAGGTTTTAGTATTTTTTATATTCACAGTCCCCCATAGCTCATGGCAGTGCTCTCATCAGAGCCCCGCCCTTTTGCCCTAACTTAACCCCAACCATAACCCGTTACCCCAGTGGTGTAGTGATGTGTGCAGAAGTGGGTGTACTCTAAACTTCTATATACTTTCGAAGTGGATATACTCTATGGAGACAAAAAATAAGTGAGTATACTACGTATACTTGCATATAGCCTGCACTACACCACTGCCTAACCCTAACCCGAAAGATTACTTAAAAATTATTCAGTAAGGGCTCCCTTTAATTTAGCAGGCCAAAATAAAAAGACTACCTCGGAATTATCAAGCAACTTTAATAGAAAATTATCATTTTATTTCTAAGAACTTCCTTAGTAAAGCACAAACTAATTACCAGAGAATTACTACAATATTACAAGGGTCAGGGTTAGGGCTTACGTGGTTAGGGTTAAATAGTAACTTCATAGGGTTCGGTTAGGATTAAAGCAAAGCACTCTTATGAGAGTGCCTAAGGGGCATGGGCTCTCAGGGACTGTGAATATAAAAAAATAATAAAATCTCCCCTTAAAAAACAGGATAGTTGGTAAAAGCCCCTTTAATTGTTTTGTTAAATTTGGTTAAAAAAATAGAAATTGAACTGGAACAGACAAGGCTAAAGGAACTTTATTTTATCATCAAAATAGTCCAGTTACACAGGGTCTCTGAAGAAATGACCCAAAAACCTTTATGATTTGAAATAAATAAATAAATAAATATTTTAAATAATTGGTAGCATTTAATTAAAGAAGATCTTATCATGAGTGCCTTGAATTGAAAGGGGAGCTAGAAATTTAAAAATTAGGGTCAGGGTAAGAGGGTTGGAGTAAAAAAAAAACACCTAATTACCAATATTACAAGGAATTACGAGATAATTATAGCATTATTACTAGTTTAATACTTCCTTAATATTACTATATTTCTGAGTTATTACATGACAAGAAGCCAGCTTATTACTAGGTAACCACCACCTTGAGAAATCATTATTCTTATTACTATAAAATTCCAAGGTAATTAGAGCAACTAAACTAAAGTGTTTATATCGTTCTCATGTCTGCTTACACAAGTACTGTTTAAAACACCTAATGAAGACAGATCAGGAACTTGAATGAATGTACCATATTGAAGGGGGCGCTTCCCCTATCAGCCCTTTGTTACTTTGTTTTGAGGGTTAAGGGGGCATTAGAAATGAGGCATAGGGAAAAACCTGGAATTTCGCCATATCAGTGTGGACTGCTGTTTCTCTCATGCTAGAGTAAATGAAAACATAGATTTTTTTTACTTCATAACTGAGGTGCTTTTCAGTACTATAGGCCATACAAATAACAGATACTGCATCATTAAAGCACTGGGTCTTTTCACACTGAGTCCGTTATTTCAGGATAGTTCATATGGCACCAGCTCAAAGGAGTAAAGAGTTTACATTTCTACAGACTCTTTAAAGACCCTGTAAAGTGAAATCCAAAGTTTTTGTCTTATCACACTAGAAATGTTAGAATATGGTAGCTGTGAACATGTGAAAGCACTGAGATCTACATGTGACTGAATTCTGGATTTAGACTGATAGAAAGTTTTCCATCTCTTTCCTGGCTTGGTTTCATGTGAGCGGGGCCAGTGTGTGGGCTCATGATGTTACTCTCAACACTTGTTGCTGTCACTGCTCCCTCCAACATGTCAAATCCTCTTTATGTCATTGAAGCTCCACTGAACAGGAGAAATGAATATGATAGAGCTTGTCTCCTTTTGTCTCTTGTCAGATGTTTGCAGGTGACAACAGGGTAGCGCTACACTGCAAATCAGGCACCTAGGCTTGCTAAAGGGACTCAACCTAGTTCAGTATTTCGCGACAGAGGGAGGAGTCTTCACTTATTCAGAGAACCGCTTTAACTTGAAAGCTAGTCTGCAGGTCAGGAAGCTGTCGGTAAAATATTCAACATGCCAACACATTGTGGGGTTTGAGGTTTTAGCACACTCAAAGAGTATTTCTCCTCACTTTTATAGTCTGTGTTCTGCCCAGAAATATCCAACGAGCTCTGGGAGAGTGACATTAATACTGCACGACAGCACGGTCCAGCAGGACTGCAAATGTTTGCCTTTTAATTCAGAACTCTGTGGCCTTTGGTCTGGCTGCAGCAGACACTGATGGGAATGGGAGAAGAAAACTGTTGCCAAACTTGTCGAGGTAGCTGGGAGCTCAGCTCCGTAATTCATGACCCGAGCCTTTTCAAACATTTGCACAGCCAACCGAGCAGGAGAAACACACCGGTTGTTGTCGTGCCAGTGGAAGCGAATGCATCTTCTCACTGCAGCAGGATGTTCTCTTTAAAACCTGGTATGGTCGAGTGAAATCAGGCACAAACAAGATGAAATGTGGCATTTGGTTGTCTCCTGTTCTTGTTGCACTCGATGCAGTGTATAGATTGAGGAGGATAAGTTCAACTCTCCTCCTCCCCCTCCTCTCCTCTCCTCTGCTCTGCGCAGGGATGAGCTCCAGTTTAATTGTTGGATGCCGGTGTCTGTTGCAGTGGCTGTCAAGGAAAGATAAAGAGTTTTTCCAGGGGCGTGGGGAAAGGGGAGAGCGGTGATGGAGGGCCTTTCTCCAGCAGCTCCGCTGGCTGCATTAGCCCCACGCTTTATAATTGTGTGAAGGGGGCACTTCCAGTGGCTCCCTCATTACTCACCAGCATGGCCAGTCCCTGGCAGCCAGACACACCTTGTCCTCTAGCTTTCTCTCTCCTCCTGTCTCTCTTTCCAGGGTGTCCCTCAGCTCCGTCACCCCCTCTCCCTCCCTTGGGCAATCCTCCCCATTGTTATTTTGACCCAGCGCCGCCATCGGCACATATCGCCTTTTCTTTCCACAGATTTTTTTGACATCCTCTTTTGTCAGACTGGGACCTATTGTGCAGCATTTGCTCTGACTGATGTCACCTATGCTTTGGAGTTAATGCTTCAGTGTAGAATAGCCTGAGACTGTATTGGCTCAGTCGAGGGATTCAAAGTGGACTGCCAGGTTCTCACTTGAGAAGAATAGACAAATGATTCATCCCTTTTTAATCACACTGATAACATCTGGAAGATATTAAAGATGCAAAAGCGGACAGATTAATCCGGAGAAAGTGCATGATGTGATCTTCATTGGCTGATTGGTATGGAGTAAGGACAGCCCGCACTGACTAAGAGGCAATTAGATGACATAATTGAGATGCCTCGAGGGCCAATTTGTTACACATACTTACAGTGTAAGAGCCCAATGATTGTACTGCAGCGTGCCTCACATGATGGGATGAGTTTCCTAAGGCCAGTCTTTCAGTCATAATGTAGCTGATGTATTTTTTATGCCATAAAAACATGTGTATTTTAGTTATTAAAAGTCTCTTAATCTTTAGTGATCTCCTTGATATCTCGCCCATGCATTTACTGACTGTGTATTTTCGTGTCTTTGCATCTGCAGAGGGAGGTACATGTGAGGTGATTGCCGCCCACCGGTGCTGTAACAAGAACCGTATTGAGGAGCGTTCTCAGACTGTCAAGTGCTCCTGTTTACCGGGGAAAGTGGCCGGGACGACACGCAACAAACCCTCCTGTGTGGATGGTGAGTAACTTTGTGTATTTTTGTATTCTAACGACTGTTCTTTCCGAAGGTTCTTGTTTAGTCCATGGTAGCCCTGCAAGAAACCCTCAGAGTGATGCCCAAATGAAATCTAACAGGCGTTCATTCAGTGCCAAACCAGAACAAACACTGCTCCACATAGAGAGAAGAGGAACAGTACTTTTGGTACTTGATGGGATTGTGGACAGGCCAGGGGCACATTTTTGTTAGAATAGCCTTAAAAAAAGTGATTTTTGCATTATATCTCCCCTTTAAAGTAAACACAGTTTATTCACACTCTCAGCTAAAAAAAATACTACAATACCCACAATGCTTTAGTGTTACAGCAACGTCTCTGATTTGTGGGGTCTCCAGTTACCATGGGATTGTTTCCCAAGCCCGCAAATGAAGGCTGTTGAGTGTTAGTGATGATGGTATATGCTGAAGTGATAACTATGTTATATTATGATATTATCAATTTCAGATGAGTGTAGAAAAAAGGTATTTATATGGTTTGAAAGCTTAAAAAGTTACCGTTAACAATGAATAAAATGAATCCCAGCGGACTGTGGGGTGCATAGTTCCTTCTCCTTATAAAGAAAAATGTATTCAGACTTGTACCATTGCCTTTGTCTCTGTTTTCAAATGCATTTTTTGAGCCAAATTGTCATAGTACTCAGAAACCTGTTTAACCTGGTTCATGCAATAGAAACATCATAATAAGGATTTTACATAATGCCTAAAAAGTGGGCAGGCACTGTTGAGCTCTATAAAGACCAGCCATTAAGAGAGGCACTGTGATTTGTCAATTGCAAGGTCATTTAAAAAAAAGTCCTCTCATCACAGGATGTTTTCCCAAGCCCTCTGATTTTTTTAGAGGGCTGACCAGTCACAAAGCAGGAAGTAAAGCATTATCCTGACCAGCAGCACAAACAGAAAATTCAGATTCTCTGTTCTTTACATGCCAACACAAACCAAAAAGGTGTTTTTAAAAGGATTTATTTTCTCAGAAACTTTTTGTGGGTATTGATTGTTAAATTCTGTAGTGATACAATAAAATCTAAACTGATGACATTTCAAATGCTTTTTTAAAAAAGGCTACTTATTTCTTCTTAGAGGGCCTAGAAGGCCTTGAATGTTCTCCACTGCTTCACTGAAACCTATATAGCTGAAAAATATCAAATAACTGGGTACTTTCATTAAGCAATAAGCCTTATTTCTGACATAACCAACTTAGTACTGATATACTTCTATAACTGAGTAATTAATTATCAAGTTCATGTAAAAAATGAAAAAAAAATCTCAAAATATTGCAGGAATTTCAGCACTTGATATGTAACTGGATAAAGAAACATTAGGCATGGTTTTACACTTACACTGGGGAATATTTCTGCTGAATTTGATTAATTTAGTCTCACCTTGACCCTTATTGAACATTTCTCATTGATTCATTCTAACTGTGGCTGTGTACATGACATGTGAGGTAAAGATTTAATTTCTGAAACTGTAGATGGTTTCAAGGTGAAAGCGCATTGAGTTTTGACATGTTTAACACACTGCCACATAACATAAACACCCTTACTCAGTCCTGAACTCAGATTTACGCACACTAGCCATTTCTTGCCATGTACATAGCGATGCACACATGCAAGACACTTTTTCATCTGCAAATGCTTGTGAACACTCTTTCTTCCTTTCCCTTTCTCTCTCTCTAAAGGCTGGGGCGAAGGCTACAGTGTGATTTATATGTTACTTGAGTAATATTCCTTTATTATTTGGAAACAGATGGACACTTGAATAAAAAAAAAACCCTGAATTTGAGAAAAAAAATGCACCTGCAGAGAGACTTGTTGCTTTGTATTTCTATTTAAAAATAGCAAAGAACTGCACTGAAAACTTCATGGTGGAAAAGATGTGTTCACTGCTCTGTTGACCTGCTTTGACATGAGTATGCGACTGTTACAGGAGGGGTTTACTTGTATTGCAATAACAAGGGAAACTACTAGCTCAGATGTAGCCTAGTAACAGTTGATATCAGATCTTGACAGCATGTCGTTATTGAAGAACCACCTTTTTTGTTGGAGATGTTTTCCTTCTTCTCCTGATGAGTTTTGTCCACCAACAAGCTCCACCATTCGTAAAGTACAAAAATACCTGCCTGCTTAGCTCTCATTATTTATGGGAGCAACACATGCCTACTAATTCATTTTGTCTTGTTGCTCTACATGGCCAAAACAAAATGTGACAAAGAGAATGTTTCTCTACTCACATTCAAAATAAATATAGATATATTAAATCAATAGATGGATGGATAGTTTATTGTCATTGCATAGTAAAAACACAACAAAATTTTGTTTGGCAGTCTCCTCTGTAGCACACAGTCATCCAAGCGGTGGTTAGAAATCCGCAGCCCCATGTTGTCCATCCCGCTGGTGAGGGAGTGGGCGCCCACAAGAAAGATGTGTTCCATGACAGTTACTGGCAGTTGTTAGCTTTTAAGCCACCCAGGAGTTGTAGGTGAGACTGAGGTCTTCTTTTTTGTCTTTTTTGTGTTTTTCTTAATGGAAATTTACCGTTCTTTCTGTCAAAAGTGTCCTGAACTATCCATCTTCTTTGTTGTCATAGTTTTCAACATAAGTTATAAACTTAATTGTGAAATAACAGTACAATTCCAAGATGTAACTCAAGAGTACAGTTGCTGCCAACTGCTCTGGTTGCCCAGCATCCTACAATCCTATAACCTGACACGCCAGATGGATTGTTTCACACATCCATCTGGAAAACCTTCGATATACAGTGATTGTGAAAGGGCATAGCCATTGAAAAGAAGCTCGGAAGGTGATTTGCGAACTTTCTGTCTGTCAAATCTTTACAGGTCAATCAGAGCAACAAAACACTTGCTGCTACCAAGGTGCACGTGCGCAGCTACAGAGGAATAAACTCCATAAGGAACTGCATAACACGAACCATGGCGACTGTAGACATGTCAGTACGACTTTTGTCATTTTTGAAAAGAAAACAACTCACTGCTGTTGTTTGTTCCTCTTTTAACAAAGAAATGTTGTCAAGTTCTGATAAGCTGGCACTTTAGCAGCATCCACGATAATGTCTTCCGCCATATTGGCACCAGCCTCTTGTTGCTGCTTGCTTACGTCACGACTCCGCCTCGCCTGAAAGTACTGCCCCTCGCTGATTGGTCCTGTCACTTTCCAACCGGGCCCAAACGGTTCATACGGGAGCTCTGCAAGATGGATTCGCCAGTGAGAAACAAGGAAACGGGCATATTCATCTGCCTTGCAAGGTTAACAATCCTGCCCTTCCCAAACACTTTGTATGGGAGGTTTCCCAGATTAATGGGAAAAGTATCCATGCATTGGATATGTGAAACAGTCTATCTGATGTGTCAGGTCAGTTTACATCCTACTCATCAGGTAATTGTACACAGCCTTAGCTCTCTTGTGTGCCCTCTAGTGGTTCCCTCCAGAAACACCAGCATATAGGCAAGAATGTTTACAAGAACGCTCATGGCGCAGATGGGTGTATACTCGGTCGCAAGGTGACAGCAAGACAGCAACAGCAAGTCTATCTCCGGCCTTATAGATAAAAGAATATAGTTCTAGGTTTACTTTGGCCGGGCTGGGTCACAGTCCTGGCCTGTTTTTAGTCCCAGTGCGTCCCTGTTATTCTAATGTAATGTTATCTGTTGTCTCTGAGCATTCTTTTAAAAAATATACACTGAACCATTAAGAACTTGGTAATTCTTCACTGCTAGGCATCATGGGAGCAGGAGGATGATCCAGCAGGGCTGTCGGAACACCTGAACTGGGAGCACGTTGCAGATCACATCGCCTACGGCAGCTCAGGCTGATGGAAATGAATAACTAATAAACACAAGTCAGGGAAGCTCCAGGCGAGTGCACCTGAATTACCTCAGCTGAGAAAAACAATCAGGCAGAGGTGGCTTCATGGGGGAAAAAAAGTCGACAGGAAGTCACAAGTCTACTGAGACAGAACTGCGATGCCCCCCTTCGCTCCATGAAGCTCATTTATCGCTCCTCAGTCTCGATCTCTTCACCCCCACCTTTCAGCACAGATCAAAGTCACGTCTCCGACTGCCCTCTCGCTGAGATGGACACCAAAATATCTTCATTATGAGGGATGTTACAAGGAAGGCCAGACAGGCTCGCTCACCAGGCTTCACAGGGTTGGTTGGGCACAGCTGACATTCGAGAAGATCTTGGAAAATGTATTAAAAGTTTCTTTTAGTTTGATGAAAAATAACCAAACGCTTGTAAAACTTTTCTGTGAACAGGTGAATTTTCAGTCCTTGAGACATTTTCTTCAGTACACCGATGTTGTGTTTGCCCTGCGGTCGGAGGCAGCACCTGAATGAAACATTTACAGAGAACTGACCTTGAGATGCAGCTTTTTCAGCAGACTGTGTTGTCCTCGTACAAAAAAGACAGACAGCCAGACAACCTCTCCCCCGCAGCATCTAACATACAAGGGGCTTTGGACTCTCTTTTCATATTTACTCAGATTGGCTCTTTTTCACTAAACATGACCTGCAGGGACTAAATAAAAGGCTTGAAAACCTTAACATCTAACCCAAACTTTTATGTATTTTGTCTGCAATCCATAGATTAAATCAACAGAGCAATAAAAGAGGATGTAAAGAAGTCTTGAAAAGTTTCCAGCAGTACATAAACAAGAAACACAACACCACACATAATTTACGCAGGCTGAGGCATGGAGGTGGAGATGTAGGAGATGCTGTTAACACTTCATGCCTCTATGCTTCAGGCTCCCGCAGTGAGAGAGTCCTTGCTGTTAGCGTATTGATTAACAAGCTCTTATAGACGAAGCGGTGATAAAAATGGAAATGACAAGCCACTGAGCAGCGAGCAACAGTATCGAACACTGCAGCTCAAAGCTGAAAGAGTGTGGGTCATCTCACCTCTGAATGCTTTTATGATCCTTCATCCTTGCTCCACATTTTAAAACCTCTCTGAAAGTGAACCAGGCTATTTGTTTTTTTATTTAACACAGAAACCACAACGGGATAGGGGCTGAAGGGCAGAAGAAATAATTATGTGATTATTCATATGAGCTCATTTGTAGTCGCAAGTGTCACGCACTGCAAACACGGCGTTTAATTAAAGGATCTTTTTTTTACAAGTGGAAATAAATCATCACAGGAGAAGAGGGGGTGAATTTCTTTTCAAGGATTATTTTTGATAATCTGTTAAAACTACATCTGAAAGTTGTGTTTGTTTTTCTCAAGTGGGCCCTGCAGGCTGCCGTAGTATTTTATGAGGGATTATAGACTTGTGGAGTCAGAGGCCTGTCCCCTCAGCAGTGCACCAGCCTGGCCCAGATGGAGCTTTCTCCTCGGGTCTCGGCGTTATTAATGTTACGTCCAGATGAGGAACGATGCCGCAGCCTGGCTCATCTCTCCGCCCCCTGGGGGACACCTGCCGCCACTGTTCCATACACAGGTTATGTCCTGCAAAAAACAGGAAAGGTAAAAGAATAGCCTGTGCTTTGAGAGAGAAAAATCAGTTTTTCTTGTATGAAGTCTACCTCATAAAACATTCTAACACATATAATGCACTCCTATGATGCTGTATAACCATAGTTATAAGCACTAATGGGTATTTGTATATTTTATTATGGAGATGGCCTCTTTTTGTAGCTATAATAGCCTCCACTCCTCTTGAAAAGGCTTTTCACAAGATTTTGGAGCATTTCTGTTTGTGCCCATTAACTCTTTAGAGCATTTATGAGGTCAGGCTCTGATGAAGGACAGGAAGGCCTGGCTTGCAATCTCCATTCCAGTTCATCTCAAGAGTGCTCAGTGGAGCTTTATCAAACCATGACTTTATAGTCCTTTCTTTGTGAACTGGGGCACAGTTATGTTGGGATAGAAAAGGGCCTCCCCCAAACTGTTGCCACAAAGTTGGAAGCATAGCATTGTCCAAAGTGTCTCCGTATGCTGAAGCATTAAGGGTAAAATAAAATCACTTACTGCTGACTGTGGGATATCCAGCAGGGATGAAATATTATGAACAGTCATATTGCAAAGTTGGCATCCATCACAGTACCACGTTTGAAGTCACTGAGCTCTTCAAAAATGAGCCATTTTGTATCACATATATTTACAAATGGAGACTGCATGGTTAGGTGCTTGATTTTGTACACCTGAATTCAGTAATGATCAAGTGTGGCCAAATGCTTTTGTGTATATAAAGTATTTGCTGGCCACTAGGTGTATTAACAAAAATTTAAGTGTATTCAAATAAAGTGTATTAAGATTGCCACACTTATACTGCCATACTATCATTCACAACACATTACAGTCACTAAATAAACATTATAGAATTATTTCTTCCAACATTTAATATTAGAAAATCCCTCAAAACAACAGCTATCAAACTTTGCTTTAAAAAAAACAGTTGAAACTTTTACTAGGGACTCTAGGAACCCTTAAGTTTTAAAAATATTGTCTGTAGCTTTCATCAGTAATTGTGTACAATGTTGGTCATTAAAAAGGTTGAAATGAATATTAAAATAGATATTACAGCATTTTGTTTGTTGCTATTGCATTGACTTCATCTTATTGTTTTTCAGTTTACGTAAGCAAACACTGGCCACTTATGGTGAATTAAACCAGTTTATAATGAATTGTGATACAGGGATTACATGACTTCATTTAGAGCATATAATGTCCACTTTCAGTGACTTATATTAACATCATAAAACATTAAATTACTGATTATAATGTGTTATAGAATAATCATAATACATTATAAGAGTGAAAATGTTAATACACTTTTATCTTTGCAAACACAGCAAGTAGCCAGCAAATATGTTGCACTGGCAACCAACCTTATAAGTCAAAATAAAATGTTTTACAGAGTTTGAGTCTGAATATTTAGATTTCAGTGATTGCTGCCCCTTTAAGAAGACTCCGGCAAGGAAGCCAGGCTATTTAGCGTAGCAGATGGGTACACTTTCTCTGTGTAATTTAGGTATTAATGGGCCAAAAGACAATGTTAGTTCCATTGTATGCTTTATCAAAACTTTTTGAAGCATTTTATTTTTACTCAGAAAGCCCCTGCGTTTTGCACTATTTAGCAATGCAAGCCTTCCCTACTGGTTATGTGCTCTTCCAACTCAGTGTATCTGTTCAGCTTTTTGTGGTCTGCACGCTATGTGAGAGAAAACAACAACAAACTAAATTAAAACTAGTTCTTTCAGCTCAGTTTTTCAACATCTGACACATTGGATTCATAAAGTAAACTTTCTGTTACGATTGTAGCTTGTCTAATAACCAGCCATTACAAAAGTAAAGCCACGGCCATAAACTTTCTGTATGACAAATTTGCAAACATCCATAAAATACCAGTTCAGTTCAGTAAGGCAGGGAACTCTGGATGGGTAGTGATGCAGGCTGCAAGCATTTGTGAGCTGCTATTCTTGATCAGAAATGTTGTGAAGTAGTGTTGTTAAGTCTCACTCATGATGACAGTTGTTACATGATTGCTTGCATGAGCTCACAGTTTGCACACCTTTAGATCTGGTAACTCAGGATCTCTCCTGCCAACCAGTCACCACCAAAGTTTCTCCCGTTTCTTTGAAGTTGTTCCTCCATGTACTGCAGCTCATAAAAGTATCCCCTCATATCAGCAAATGGTAATCTCATCACTCATTCTAGTTTTGTTTCTGATCAGTTTGATGTTTCCTCTGATGGTCAGGTCTCCCTTGAAAAGGAGATCTTTTATCCCAGTGGGATTAAATAATGGTTGAAATGAAAAAAAAAGACAATGCACTGAGGCAGAAGAGCACGTAGCTGAAGCTTGCATTGTAAAATAATGCCAAGCACAGAGGCTTTATAGTGGTAGGCTTCACAGAAAATGTTAGCAAAGAATCGAAATCTTCAGAGGTCATTTGGTTTGGACACACACCCACACATAAAACACACACTCCTTTATCTTTGGCCAGATTTGCAGAGCCGCACTGTCTCCTCCATGTGTCGTATTATAGGTCATTAGTATCAAAGTCCAACATCAAAGCACACAGTCCAGATCAGTCCCATAGTCGAGTGTTTACCTCTTGAATACAGTCCACATGGGGTTATTTCAGTTGCTATTGGTAACTGTTTTGGTTGTTATTAATACATGAGGATGTGACGACAGCTTGCGTTGGGAGGTGTCATGCTCGGTAGGGGTCTGCTGTCAGATTTCCCTGTAGTGGGAATTGATTATTAGCTTTGACAAGGAGAACTATGTCCCAGTTATGTCAGGGCCAACGAGGCTCTTAGTGACGAACATCCCTTTTAACAAGTCAAACGCTCATATCTCTGCAGCCTCGCCGGGCCGATCACACACGCTCAGATTAGGCTCTCATCACTGCACCACTGCCTTTATCCCACTGTATGAGACGTGTAAGCCCTCAGCCATAGCACGGACACAGCAACACACGCACACACACACACACACACCCACACACACACACACAATTTGCACTCAATTACTCTGCACATGTCATGCAGATGACCTAATAATGCACACATGCTACCACTTTGTGTTGTCATGTTGCTGCTGTGGCTGTAAACTCTTTCAGCAAGAGATACACGCAGATGCCCGGTCGTCGCTGATCACTGATGGGGAATGAACCCTTCTGTTTGGCTGCAGGCGCGCATAGCTGAGCATGACAGGTTGTCATGGTACATTTGAGGTACATCCAAGGGGGGGAGACACATGGATGATACTAGACGGAAGAGATGAGCAGTACTTCCACACCTCCGCAAACATTAACGCTAAGACGGTGCAGTCAAAATATCATAAAGATGCCAGAGATGATGCAGATTTGTAAAGAATACTCTCTTTGAGGTATGATATGCGACTTTTCGAGTATATGTTCAGTTGTTGGTTTTTTGGGGGTTACTCCTTTCAGTCTTTTCTTTAGCAGGTTTTTTTAAGGTTTATTTTTTGGGCATTTTTGTGCCTTTATTTGATAGAGGAGGATAGTGGATAGAGCAGGAAGCAGGGATGAGAGCAGGGGAGAGACATACGGTGAAGGGCCTCAGGCCGGATTCGAATGCGGATCGTCCGCGTACATGGGGCGTGCCTTAACCACTCGGCCACCTGCGCCCCAACATGCTCTATAGTGTTTTTAGTCTGGAGATTGACTTTGCCAGTCTAAACCCTCCCATTTCTTGCTCCTGATGAACTATGAACTAACTACTTGCTGCATGATGAAGTATCTCCCAATCAGTTTGTTCACATCTTTCTTCAAACTGACAAAATGTTTCTGTACAATACTCAGTTCATTTCTGCTGCCATCATATGGTACATCATCAATGAAGATTAATGAGCCCGTCCCAGAAGAAGCCATGCAAGCCCAAGCCGTGACATTTCCTCCACAGATGAGCCTGTATGTTTGGGATCATGAGCAGATCCTTTCTCTCTCCAAACTTTAGCTTTTCCATCACTTTGGTAAAGGTTCATCTTTGGCTCATCAGTCCATAAAACTTTGTCCCAGATTTTTTGAGGGTGGTCTCTGTAGTTGTCGGCAAATTCCAGCCTGGTCTTCCTGTTCTTCTTGATAATGATTGGTTTGCATCTTCTGGTGTAGCCTCTGTACTTTAGTTCATGAAGTCTTCTGTGAACTGTAGATGGTGATACCTTCACTCCTGCCCTCTGGAGGTTGTTGCTGATGTCACTAACAGTTGTTTTAGGGTCTTTCTTTACAGCTCTCACAATGTTTCTGTTGTCACCTGCTGCTGTTTTCTATCTGTCACTAAGAACACCAGTGATTTATTTTTCATTTTTAGGACATTCCTAATAGTTGTACTGGCTATGGCCAGTGTTTGTTTAATGCAGGGTATATGCAGGAATCTTGAAGTTAATTTTAATACCTTTTTAAGACTTTTTCAAGACCTTCTCAATATTTTTTAATACCTCACCTGCGTAACCAAGCTGTAACCATTTACATCAGTGATATTTTTAACTTAACAGTTTAAGTTTGTGATAAAGACTATAGACCACTATGATACAACAAAATTCAAAGAGGCTGGGATAGTAAATCTTTGTGCCTCTGAATTTCCACCCGCCCGCCCGCCCACTCTGGAGCTCTCAGAGACAATTTACGAACGCACCCACAATAGCCTAGTTTTTTATGTACCTTTCATCTTTGTTTTTTAATAAAAATGAATAAATTCACACACTTTTATGATGTTTTTGGGACTCAAACTCTTGGACAGCTAATTCAGAAAAAATACTTTAAAAATTTAAGACTTTATAAAGTCGTGATAAGACTTTTTAATACTTTTGAAGGGTCTTAATTTTCCCAAAATTGATTTATCACCTTTTAATACTTTTCAAGACCCCGCGGATACCCTGTAATGGCTCTGATTGATTGATCTTCTGATCTTCTTTCAGCTAAATCGCTTGTTTTTCACCCATAGACGTCTGGTTTTCATGCCGGTTCCACCTCTAACTATAAATACAGTCTCCAAAGTCAAAACCCAAATCTGAAACTGAGTGTGGGCATTCAGCACTATTTATTGTGTGAATAATCAATGCCATAAGACACAGCTGGGCAACAAAACACACCTGTCAGTCACATGTTCCAATACTTTCGCTCATATGAACAATGGTCAGGTTAAAACAAAAGGTTCTATCCTCTAAGTCATATAACAGATCCAGATGCTATTACCTGGAAATAAAAGCTGAAATGTTGCTCATTTGTCTCATAATCATCTTTTTATGTCAAACCCAAATGTTTTCAGTCTATAGCAAAAATAAAGGAGTTGGCCTCACTGTTCCAATACTTTTGGAGGGCAGTGTATTTAGTTGGGATGTGTCTGATATCTACTGTATTGATGTTTCAAATGGGGCTTTTCCATTACATGGCACGGTGCGGCTTGACTTAGCACGGCAGCCCAGCACAGCAGGGGGTTTGTTTTTCCACCACAACCAAGCTACCCGTTTGAGGGCGCGTCCAGAGCTGATGATGCAGTGTTCTGAGCCCTTTTGGATCTCTTTGCTGTGTCTGATCTGAATGACTTAACATCATTTTAAAGCCAAAAAAATCTATGACAGCGCTGCAAGCTGCCCCCCCACCCGATATGATTTACTAGCGCCAGTTAATGAATTAAAGACGGACTCTGTCATGGGCAAAATGTTTCATCTCCAGCATAACATTTTTAAGAAGGGGACAGGGTCAAACTTTTGTTTTTTGTAGATGCAGAAAAAGGTGTATTCCTGGACTTGCGCCTGGTCCTTCCTGATTTCACTCATAAGTGTGAGAAGTCATGTGCAACTATCTGACCATATGCACAAAAATCTCAAGTTTTAGTCTTGTGTCATAAAGATTTAAGTCATACAGTGAATGCTGACACCACTGTAACAGAGTTATGGACAGCTGGAGCAGAGGCAGGGATAAAACGCTTCTCCCCGTCTTCCTGTAGGGTCAAAATTGATCACGGAGGGGTTATCAGAGACAGAGGGGGGAAGTCCCCCCAGCAAACCAGATCCCGCAAAGCGCTTCGACATCAGCGTAGCACGCTTGAAGGTGGGGCTGGCCTGCTTTGGCCCTGCTAATGAGCTGGGCCATTTGAGTGCAGTTCGGCGCGGCTAAACTGGTGATGGAAATAAAAAATCAGCACGACTTGGTTTGGCTCAGCGTGACCAAAAGCCATAGTGGAAAAGCCCCATAAGAATCATGCTGGGGGGCAAAAAATGATTTCTGCATAGAGAAATGGTGCCAAAAAGGCCATGTTGTTTAAGAATGTAGCAAACATTCAACATTCATACTAAATTCTTCAGCTACTTTTGTGCCCTGAAAGTAGTGAAATATATTCAGGAAAAATGGTTCAATTTCCAAACCAAAGGGTTGGTACAGTACAGTTTTGCCATGGTTTAGCTCATTACCCCTGATCTCACCCATTTTTCCTTAGCGGATGTCTGCCCCGCTTTCCTTGTTGTGATGGGAAATCCATCTCTTTAAAGAGGTCCAGATCATTTGGCTAATCTCAATTGAGATAGTTCTTTGGTTCCCAAAGGGCTTTTCCTTTGGTACCAGTTTGGCTTTTCAAATGTGGATTAAATAACAACAAAGGCTGGAGGAGAGGAAACCTAACCGGAATGAAATGTCTATCTTTGCTGCTTTGATAAGAATGGTTATGTTTGATGATTAAAGTTAACTTTATATGGGCCATGGTTGCTGACTTCAATGGGCTTTCCATGTGGCTGGGCCCCAGAAAGCCCCCCCCACACACACACACACACACACTCACCCACACAAGACTGCTTGTGACACAACAGAATGCATATTCAAACAAGTCTCAGGCCTGAAACATACTTGCATGGATAGTGGGAAAAGTCCATAGGAAGATTGCCGCACCTTGATTAAGTCCACCCACGCACAGTTTGTCACTAATACACAGATCACCACCTCTGCTTTTCTATGCGGTTGGTGCAACATAAACCTGCAGCAGATCTAGCCTGAGGGGATGACAGAAGGAACTTATTATGCCATCCAATAACAAACAATATCTGCTTTCTCTCTCTCGCTTGACCAGCACACAGGTGAATGTAAGGAGAGACAGTGAAATCCTCCTGGGTCAGAAAAAGTTTGTGTCTTTTGTGAAGTAGGAGATAATGACTGTGGAGCAGGATTTCTCCTCCGTCTTCACCACATCCCATCGAGCTCTGCCAGCGCTGACGATGTGATTAGACTGTCAACCTTTGACCTGCATGGAGAGGCTCTGACCCTCAGCTGGAGTCAGAGGTCTCCTCAGTTTAGTTTTCTCTCTCACAAGCAGAGGAGCTAAAGTAAGTTTGAGCTGAGAGAGAGGTAAGGAGAAACAGGCAGATCCATGTCAACTGTGTGGGAGATACATTTTTGGTAAATCGTTTCTGTTCCCACATAACGGAAAAAGGAGAACCACACAACAAAAGGGAGCATTGTTCATCCATTAATATACACCTACTCAGACACACAAACCAGCCCCAGCGCTCACAGTTACTCTCCGTACTTGATGCTAAAATGCACACAACTGTACACATTTTTAAACATTTAGATATAGTTTGAAAATTTCAAGCACTCCACTCCACCAGGAGTCTAATATTCACATTTGTACAATACACTGTTTGTGCTCCATGATTGGCAGTATTTTCTATTTTCCCTGATAGATGTGGCTGTTTGTGTAAATGCATTATTCTGTGGCTGCTGAAAACAGAAATCAGACCGAAAGTTACAAAAAAACAACGAGAGTTCTTCTTCCTGCCTGCAGGTGCCAGGCAGTCCATTACAAAATCAGAAATTCAGAAAAGGAGTGTGATTAGAAAACCAAACCATACTTTCAGAATAACTAATCAAACCACAGCTTGCTCCTTTCTAAGAGGGCCAAAGATTAATGCAGAATAATGACTCTCTGAAGCTGACCTCCAGATCAGGGGTCTGAGTCTCACTCCTGCGGTAATTATACGCTTGCATCATTTGCACTGTGCTCCCATGACCCTTTCAATACTTTACTGCTGTTACACAAAGCTTGAACTCAAACCTTGCTCTCATTAGGATGGAAATGTGTTGTTTCTAATCAGACAGTCAGCGTTTTTTAAACTCTTATTATTTGAATAAATGACTGACTGATTGTCCATTTTTGTTCAGTTCATTACTAAGTACTCAAAACACTTACAGTGCACTGATCTGAAGTGATTTATGCAATGTGAGTACTTATCTGTCAGACCTCAAACCCATGTTTGGGCCAAAATTTAGCCTGCAGTAAGATGTATAATGGTGAGTATGCCCACCTGGGGACACCATGGAGGGAAGGAGGATTTACAAAACCCAGCTTGTGTTCTGGGTGTCTTTGCATATTACCATGGGCATGTGGGAATAATCTGTTGGAAAGATAAACCTTTAGGGTGGAGTTTGGGGTGAATGTGGTAAGTAAGCACAGCCTAGGGTACTGTTCAGGCAGGTAGTTGGGTTGCCATGAGCCCCTGGTCATGCTGTGGATGTCCTAAGGGCACGAAAACCTTATATTATATCCTTGAGTATAATTGTACGACAGCACATGACATCCTTACATATCCTATTGTACTGTTTCCTATCCTATCATTTTAAAATGCTGCATATTCTACAGTGCAGTAAAAAAGAATTTGCCCCCTTTCTGATTCTTGATGTTTGCATATTTATCTCACTCAAATGTTTCAGATCATCAAACCAATTTTTATATTTCACAAAGAAAACCCAAGTAAATAGAAAATGCAGTATCTGAATGATTATTGAATTTTTTAAGGGTGGAAAGAAATCCAATAACTGGTTGTGCCACCCTTGGCAGCCATAACTGAAATCAAGCATTTGCGATAACTGGTGATGAGTCTTTCTCATTATTGTGGAGGAATTTTGGCCCACTCTTCTCCACAAAATTGTTTTAACTCAGCCATATCGGAGGGTTTTCCAGCATGAACTGCCCATTTAAGGTCACACCACAGCATCTCAATTGGATTTAAGTCTGGACTTTGACTTGGCCACTCCAAAACCTTAATTTTGTTTTCTATTTTAGCCATTCAGATTTGGACTTGCTGCTATATTTCGGATCGTTGTCCTGCTGGATAACCCAAGAGCGCATGGGCTTGAGGGCACGAGCTGATGTCCGGACGTTTGCTTTAGACAGCAGAAGTCATTGTTCCATCAATCACAGCAAGCAGTCCAGGTCCTGAAGCAGCGAAGCATCCCCAGACCATCACACTGACACCACCATGTTTGACTGCTGGCATGATGTTCTTTTTATCAAATGCTGTGTAATTTTTACGCCAGATGTAAGAGGCTGCACACCTTCGAAAAAGTTCAACATTTGTCTCGTAAGTCCACGGAATATTTCTCCAAAAGTCTTGGGGATCATCAGGATGTTCCTTGGCAAATGTGAGACGAGCCTTTCTCTTGTTTTTTGTCAGCAGCGGTTTTGGCCTTGGAACTCTCCAATGGGTGCAATTTTTGCCCAGTGTCTTTCTTATGGTTGAGTCATGAACACTGACCTTAACTGAGGCCAGTGTGGCCTACAGTTCTTTGGATGTTGTTCTGGGTTCTTTTGTGACCTCCTGGTTGGGTCGTAGTTGCACTCTTAGACTCATTTTGGTTGGCCGACCACTCTGGGAAGGTTCACCACATTCATAACTTTAATTATCTCAAACTGCTTTACACAGAGGGCAGGTCTAGACCATACACTCTGTTGTAATAGACCAGTTAAAAGGGACATATTATGCATAAAATCACTTTTTCAGGCTTTTGTAACAAAAATATGTGCCCATGGCCCGTCCATAATCCCCTCAAGAACCAGAAGAATCCATTCCCTCGCCCCCTATCTTTCTCCACCTTTTAGAAAATGTGCTGAAACAAACTGTACTCAGATTTTCCCCTCATGATGTCATGTGGGGAGTTAGCACCGCCCCCAGGTTCAGTTGGTCCTCTCTGCTTGGAAGAAAGTTCCACCCTCCACTCCTGACCCTCTCTCAGCTCAGAGGAGAATCAGAAGAGCCATATCCATTAAGACACATTGATTTCCTGAGAGGGGCTTGACTTCACTGGAAAGACATCATTTTGTTGTCATTAATTTGAGTCCAGTGAGTGCCATGCCAGTCTAAAAGTTAAAATACATTTACTATTCCTGGAGCCCACCTACACATATTCACATTACGACATGGACAGAAATCAATCTCTTCCTCATCTGTCAAGGTGTTCAAACATTCTGTTACCTGGCAGGGACGTGTCAGCGGGTTCAATCCATCACACAGTCTGCTCACCAGCATTCTGACAGATGCACTTGTTAAAGGTCCATCACTTCATGTTTCTCAATCAGTTCAAGTCCCATTCCTGGTTGTTTGTCCATCAAAGCTAGAGACTCCAGCCTGCTACATGGCAAACATCTTGAATCAAACACTCTTTCAGTCCTTATTCGCTGATAATTCCAGACCCATCTGTCACGTTTGACAGCAAACAGCCGCCTCTTTATGACAACGTGTGGATCATGTTAATTGGTGCTACTGCTTTAAATCACATTGAGGGTTGCCAGCTTGTAAACAGATGGACGCGGAAATTAATTGCTGGTCCAAAAGGGGCAGTTTCAAGAGTGGACGGTGGACACTTCCCCCAGCAGGCACTGAGGAGGAGTAGAGTTTGCTGATGTTAGAACAAAGGTTATACCCTGTATGCTGACGGCTGCACTGGGAGTAGTTAAAGAAAAACGACTGCTGGAGGTCAGTGGTCACCAGAGAGTGATGCATGAATCCCAGCCCAGACGTGGCTCTTCGCCAGTGGTCAAGGTCAGAGACAGATATCCTGGCCTGGGTTCAGCCACAGACATGAAGAGTATGTGTTCAAATTAGGCTTGGCTGTCTGGTTCTGATCCTCATGTCCATAAGGCCAGACATGTCATACAAAGGGGGTTGTCAAATGTATTTTTGATGGGCTCCCTGTCATTCTCGCAGGCTGACTGGAATAGATATTTAAGGCAATGATCTAGTTTGAACATGAATATTTATAAGGTATGCTTAGTTGTCTGGCTTGTAAAGTTTTACTCTGTGGAAGCTGTCACAATATAAATAAGGGTTTATGACATGTTTTCAACACAGACCTGCAGCCCTGCTCTACTTAGCAGTATCTGGATCTTGACACATTTAAAAGAAACACGCCTTTCTAAGACAAGCTGAAAACATGTGACCTTACCGCCTTAACTATGTTTAATTAGGGCTCCCTCAGGTTGTGTTTGCTGCCATGATTAAAGAAATGGTCTGCAATATTTTTCACTTTAAAAAGCAGATAGGCATAACCTTACTCAGTTTTATTAAAGTGTGATGACTGGGTTAGTTGTTCTCAGCTCTGTGTTCACACAACATTTGTTGAGGCTAAAACAAGGTCCTCCATTGAAATCCTCCCTGTTCAACCATTATCCCTGCCATGAGAGAAATGAACCCTGTCAGCCACTCAGGGATGCTGTATTTAGAGGCATAATGAAAGAGTTTCATTGCATGAGTATTATTCAAGGAGAACAGAAAGGAGTTAAGATTTTCTTTGGTCTAAAAAAAAATACAGAACAGCAGTGATGTGTCATTTCTGAATGAGATGGTTCTTTCATGTGAATGACAGGAGCAGGCTCCCATTTGACAGTTGAAGGTAGTCCCTGTTCAGGAGATCTCAGATGCCCCCTCTTGCAGACCTCCATCAGAAATGACATAATTTGACGGTAAAACGTAAACTCCACAGTAGGAGGGTTTTTTTACATTCACATTTATTCAGAATCAAAGTCTGGCAAACACAATCATGAAACAACCACATACAGATTTAGAATTATTTCACAAAATAGAAAAAAGCCAGCGTTCTAATTCAGGATTGAATTATGTGTAGACCCATTTTAAAAGTAGTTACACTAATGGTGGCTTGCTTTAGCTTTGTTAGCTGTAGCTAAAGCTGACAGCTCTGCCGATATGTAGATAACATTACTATGTAAGCCACTGTAGTTACATTTGCTTTAGCCTTAGCAACATAAGCTCTAGCAAGTGCATCTAATGCGATTATAGCTGCATTAGCTACGTAGATAATGTAGCTATGCTATGTTAGCTAGTTATGTAGATAACACTACTATGCAAGCCATGTAGCTATGTTTACTTTAGCTTTAGCAACATGAGCTCTAGAAAATGTAGCTAATGCTAACATAGCTGCATTAGCTATGTAGATAATGTAGCAACGTTGCTTAAATAACTATAATGGTCAGATTTTTTATTGTTGGTATTCTAACCCTTACCTTAACCATTACTGTAACACTTACTGGAAGTTGTTTGTTTGTTTGTTTGTTTGTTTGTAGGACAGGGAATAGAGTCAGAAACAGAAATGAGATTTTGAGGAATGGCATGAAGTGAAAAAGCCACAGGTCAGACCTTAAAGCGGGCTGCCCACAGACATGTGGCACAACCAAATTGCTGGGCCATCTCCAGCCCATGCTAACTGGAAGTTTAATCTGATTTTAATGTGTCAGCATGTTGAAGTGTGTATTGTGAGGCGCCGTCTTACAGTAGTGGTCTACATGGGGTGGTGTCAGAGAGCTGCGGCTTTTACAACATTCAGGTTTTTTTGGTTTGAACCAGGGCTGTCAGCATGAATGCATCACTCATGATCTGATTATGGTCCATAATCATTTTTGTTTAATCGCATGCTCTATCGTACCTTTCAGCATACTTTGGTTAAGCCATCGCAGTTCCCCCCTGCAGCCATATGTAAAATGAGTACACCACTGCTCTTTAATGTCTCATTTCATAGAAATAAAACACTCAGTCATCTCAGTGGACAAGTCAAAAGTCATCCTCACTTGTGATATAAAACATTTCCCTTACTTCCTTTTTAATCCATATCAAGTTCATTTTTCCATGGATGAATTTATGCCATAATACTTGATCTACCTGAATTTAAACAGTACGTCAGTTACCCTTAGTTTAAGAAAACAAAGTCCAAAATGAAATAAAAGCAGTTCAAATTAAAATAGTGGAATTTCAAATGTGACTAAATGGAAACTATTCATGACTGACAATGAAAATACTGTAATTAATTTCTTTTTTCTATCTGACTACGTTTAATGGTACCAGGGCAGCTGGTGACTAGGTTGTCCTGTGTAGAATTGCGTCCTTTGTAGGCTGCAGCACCTGAAACTAGACCCACCTATACCATCACACCTCACTCTCATAGGCAACCCACATTTGTTGATGAGCCAAAACATTGTGTTGACTGTCAAGGTGTTATGACCTGATTTTGACTCTGCTAGTGTCTACAGCCCATTATTTGAAGTGTTTGCATGTGGAGTTTGTGCATATTACCATGCAACAGCAACATAGCCCTCACAACATTGGACTTGTAGCCCCCTGTTTCATGAAGCTCTCACTAATGTGTAAAACCCTGTCCAATATTTACTCCGGTCTGACTTCTTCCTCAGTCTCTCTCTCTTTTTGGCTTCATCTGTCACCATCTTTTTCCAACTCTTAGCCTTCAGCCGGGGTATCAAACAGGAAAGAGACAGGCTATCTGGCTTTGGCTTCTTTTTAGTTGAAGGCTGTTGTGTGAACTAGTGCCATAAAGCCGTATGCACTTCTTTCTGACCACTGCCAAAGTATAGTGCTAAAAGTAAGTGCTCTTTGGAAGTGGAGCAAACACCACTCTCCCTGTTGAAACCACCTTTTAAGGTGGAAAAGTTACTTATTGGTGCTTTAACATTAGAAATGCTGCTCACTGCATGGAAAAGGCATGAAAGGATGCAGATTTGTAGTTTTAAGCAAGCATCAGATCCAGTTGTAAATATTTATTTTGAAAATCTGTAACCCAGTTGAAGTAGTGTTCTTTGATCAGACTGTTTTCTTGAAGCTTCATTAAGTCAAAACATGCCCAGGAATTCATTATTGGTCATCTTATAAATAAAGAAAAGAAGATATACCACAAAGGAAGGCTTCACACACTCACATAATGCAGCCGTTTTCTGGACTCTCGTAGTATAAATTATCTTTGCTTTGTGTGCTCACATTTCAGGGCACAGAGGGAGAGTTGATGCACTTCTGTGAAGTACAGTAAATACTATTCAACATTCATGCAAAGCAGCTCCATGATTTAGCAGGATGTGCTCGGCAGTGTTTTAATCCAGGTTCCTTTTTCTCTCACCTTCACCACTTTCTCACTCACTAGTTGCAATCGAAGGAATTGATTCTCAGGTTTACTTCACCATTTCCAATTTCAGGTGCATTCTCATTGTTGAATATGAATCCTTGGCGGTTTGTGATATGATGAAAAATAACTTCTGCATTCCACTATGGAGTGTGGAATGGGGCTAAACAGGGTACGAGTGCAGCCATGCATTATGATGTGGACTCTTTGGAGCTGATTAAACATATCTCCTCACGCTGAGTCATAATTCGCTTCTTAACAAGGGCATCCTGCATGGTTATGGTGTTGCACCTCAAACAGAGCTGAATGTAAACATGGCTAATGATGTGAAATACATATTAAGCTTATGCACAGAGACAGCAAGACAGAGGGCGGACAGTGGATGATGGACCAACATGAGGTAATTAGAGGAGAAGGTAAACAGCCAAAGGGGGAGCCAAAGGGGGAGCCAAAGGCCGGGTTCACAGCCTGTCAGTGGAGGCTCTGGTTCTTGGTGTGGAGTATCCTCAGGGCTCATGGAGGGACAGAGGACATCAGCTGTGAGTTCAGTGAACAACAGCAGGGGGGTAACTCTGTCCTCACTCTTTCTCCTGTGTGTTTATACAAAAATAACATGCTTTGTGTTGTCATGGACTGCACTTTATCAATCTTCCTCTATCATCTGAGGGCCACATGCTGCTCCAACTCACATTACATTGTTGTTCAGTAACCTTGGCAACATATCTTAGCCCAAGGGGGAAAATATTTCTCCGCTTGGTTACAAAGATGTGTTTCCAAAGTGAAATGATAGTTTAACTGATCACGTTCTCCGTGTCATTGACATCCTCTTTATTCTGCTGTGATGAAAGGAAAAATGCTCTTTGGAGTTTTAAAGGGCAAATTTTAAGAAAACATACTACCTGCTGGAAACTTCTACACTGGGGAAAAAGATGATTTATCACCTTAAACGTCCTCAGAACTTTGAACGCTTGCTGTCAGGAAGCTCATGCGGAGGTGTGTGAAGAACAAAACAGTTCTTTACACATCATGGTTAATAAATGAATCACAGCTTGACATCGAAAAAAAAAAATCTTTATTTGTGAGATTTTCCCTCAGAGACGCTCCCAAGGCAAGACATCTGGATACTGCAGAGAAAAAGATATGGTCATGATATGAAATGTTTCTTTGTAGGAGAACAACGTATGCTTTAAGTCAGGGGTGTCAAACTCAAGGCCCGAGGGCCAGATCTGGCCTGTGGAATGGTTATACCCGGCCCGCAAGATCATATCATATTTCTATAATAACTGGCCCACCAGTATGAGGTCTGCAGATTTACTCCAGTATGAAAATGTAAACTTAACCATGATTATTTAAAGTATCCTTGTTAAGCCATAAAAATCTGAAAAGGAAAGAGTAAGAAAAATTGGTTAACAAGTCAGAATTTTGCATCTAAAGATTATGACTCAAACTTATGATTTTGGCTTTTTATTTAATCCCATATAATGACCTATCAGACTCACTATTTACAATTTAAAGTCACATATTTGACTTTTAAGTTTATGATTTCAACTTTCTTCTCATATATTTGCCCTTTAAAAACATTATTTTTCTATTTATTAATATCGTGTTCTGACCTTTAGAACTAATAAGTTGGACTTTTTATCTCAGATTTGACTTTTTAAACTCATGATTTTTAGTTTTTTGAATTTCTAAATTATCATCAGTGTTGTTATTTCATATTTTATCACCGGTGAAATGAGGCTGACAGTTTATGGTTAGTGCTGACCCTAGTAGGCTCTCAGGTTAGACCTAAATCCAGAATCCAGCCCCTGATGTGACTGAGTTTGACACCCCTGCTTTAAGTGATCATGTGGAACTATGATGTAAATATTTCACATTTGATTTGCTTGATTCTTGGGGTCATGATTGGATTCAAAATCAATTTTTTCATTCAAATAGATTCACATCCTCTTTCCTCCAGTCTGCTGTTCACTGAAAAGCTGAAAGTTATGATTTAGCATTATAAAGCACAATTTAATATGTTCAGGATGAAGCAGCTTTCATGTTTGTGCTGTCAGCTGGTGCTAATATAGAAATGATCATGAATTGATTTATACAACAACTTGAAAAACAGATCATGCACTTGCTTTGACAGACAAGCGCAGGATCTGAGGAAATAACATAAATGGCATCAGTAGTAAGGCAAAGCAAAGAGAAGTCTACAAATTTTTTAAAAAGGCACAGAAAAATGCAAAAATGAAACATCAGTGCATTCAGAAAGTATTCAGACCACCTTCACTTTTTTAAAATTTATTATGCTGCAGCCTGATGCTACTGTTGTTTCAATTCATTTTTCCTCATTATTCTACATTGAGTAATTTAAAAGTGAAGGCTGAATTTAAAAATTTTTTGCAAATTTATTGAAAAGAAAAATCTGAAATATCACACTGGCATAAGTATTCAGAACTTTTGCTGCAACTCAGGAAATTCAGCTCAGCTTCCTTCTATTTCTCTCAGTCTTTGCTGAGTTGCTTCAACACCTTTATTTGAATCCATCTATGGTAGATTAAACTAAGTGTCACTCTTCCTGGAAAATAAGTCCCCTCCAAAGCCACAGTTCCCTTGCAGACTGTATAAGATGTCCTCCAGGATTTTATGATATTTTTCCACATTCATTTTACCCTCTACCTTTAAAACTCCTCCTGGGCCAGCTGCTGAGAATCATCCCCACAGCATGATGCTTCCACCATCGTGCTTCACAGTGGAGATGATGTGTTTGCGATGATTTGCCATGTTTGGTGTCCACCAAACATAGTGTCTAGTCTGATGGCCAAAACTTCAATTTGGTGTCATCGGACCAAGAAACTTTCTTCCACCTGAGCATGGAGTCCCCCACATGCTTTTTGATGAGTTCCAGTCAACATTTAATCTGAGTTTTATTCAACAGTGGCTTTTTCTTTGCTACTCTCCCATAGAGCTTTGACTGGTTGAGAACCTGAGCAACAGTTGTTGTATGCAGAGTCTCTCCCATCTTAGGTGCTGAAATTTATAACTCCTTCAGAGTAGTCATAGGTGTCTTGGTGGCCTCTCTCACTAGTCTCCTTCTTGCAGGGTTTCTCAGTTTGTGAGAAAGAGGCAGATTTACACATGGGCCATATTCCGTCCATTTACTGATGATGGATTTAACTCCACTCTGGGGGATGTTCAGTGCTTTGGAAATTTTTTTATCCATCCTCTGACTTGTACTTTTTAATAACTTTTTCTCTGAGTTACTTGGAGTGTTCTTTTGTCTTCATGGTGTAATGGTAGCCAGGAATACTGATGAACCGGTGACTGAACTTTCAAGACACAGGTTCATTTGTACTGCCATCACCTGAAAAAAATTCACTGCACTCAGGTGATCCTCATTTTACTGACCATAAGACTACTAGCACCAATTGGCTGGACCTCTGTTGAATTAGGTCAGTCACTTTAAAGGCGGTAAATATTTATGCAGTCACATACTTCACATTACATATTTTTGTTTAATTGACATTACTTTGTAGAAATCTGTTTTCACTCTGACATCAAAGTGTTTTTATTGTAATTTAACTGACCATGATTGATTTAGAAAATCTTCAAGAGGGTAAAATATCCTATGCTGAATATTCTTCATAGGTACTGTATGTTTTTCACAGAATGAAGGCAAAACTATGTGGCTCACTGCTATTAAAGCACCTCACTTTTAATTCCCTGCATTTAAAAAAAGTACAAGATGGCATATGACATTGCATCGGTTTACCAAGGTTGGTGGAAAGGGTGCACAGAGGAAAATACCGGCAACTGACTTTCTGTGCTTAAACTTGCCGCTTAAAATGTTGCATTTTGAATGAATTCAGAAGCTGAGAAATAACTGCAATTCCTGCATGATTTTTTTTTCCAAATTAAGGATATCAAGCCATTTATATACTTCACAAGCTGTATAAATTTTTCTGAATGGTAACTTGCATATTAGAGTTGTTTTTCAGTATCACCTAGCAAGTTCATTCTCAGTCCCATCTACTCACAAATACACACACCCACTGCTGGCCGGGAGTCATGTGCAGAGGAAGTGCAAAGAGGGAGGGAGATCATGATGAGAAGATGAGAACATATTTGTTTTTGTCAGATAGCTGCAGGAAGAATTCAGTCGATGTTAATGAGAGGCAATTAGTTTTGATTAAAAATGAGATTGCTCCCCTACATGCGATGTAGCTAAAGCAAAACAAAATAATGATTAATTTCTGTTTGTATAAGACAATATTGTCAACAGAAGAAGTATCCAAGCAGCAAGGAGAGAATTGCTCTGAGGCCGGAGAAGGGGGAAAAATATTCATTTGGGTATATGCTGGGCGTTCCTCTGGAGCTGCTCATAATAAAGTGTGTGGGTGCTTCTGTGTTTATGTACAAATACAAGTGTGCCTGTGCAGGATATGGAGACAAAATATGTTTGCGTGGGAGGTTTTTGCATGTATTCCTCTTTTTGTCAGTTATTCTGCCTAAATTTTAAACCCTGGTTGCTCCTTTTTTTAATCGTGTGATTATTTATTTAATTTTAAGTGTCATTTAAAAGCATTTTTTTCTTGTGAAGTTCTTACTTTTATTTCAGCTCAGTGCGATAAACTAACCAGGTTTTTGTTTTGTGTCTGTGCTCACCTTCCCCAGCGTCCATTGTAATTGGGAAATGGTGGTGTGAGATGGAACCATGTCTGGAGGGAGAAGAGTGTAAGACTCTGCCTGACAACTCTGGATGGATGTGCTCCTCCGGGAACAAAATCAAGACCACAAGAGTGAGACCCTGCACACACTTACACACATCCACACACTCTGAGGCACAAAATGCATCTACCTGCATGATCAGACCTACACTTGCAATGCACAATGTCAAAAACATACAGTACATATGCCTGTTCTGTATGTACTTTGTGTGCATATTAAACCTGGGCTGACGCTTGCACACAGAGCTGTGGCTGCACATTAGCACGTTTATACCTGTTTACTAGGCGCAAAAAGATTTATCTGTGCTTTTTAACCTCTTTCCTTAGAGCTGAAATAAGAAAAACTACAGAAAATACTAAAGCCTGTGCTTAAATACTTGAATTGATTTGATGCTTTGAAATGCTTTCCATTACCGTAAAGAGCAACTTGCAGGTTGGAGCAGTCAATTTATCTGAAGGAAAATAATTTGAAAATAAAATTTTCAGTTAAATGCCGGTGTTCTGCTTATTTAGCTTTATGTTTAATGTTATTAATAATGGGTTACAATGACCGTCATGTTGATGTTGAGGGAGAAAATGTGTATGAAAAAACCACAGGCTCATGATTATGAACCTGCTAGGCCTCAAAGAAAGCAGAGACAGGTCAGGTAAAGATAAAATAATGACATCAAAAGAGAGCTTATTATGAAATGAGGACAACCAGGTGAGAACAGTGCTGGTGTCGTGATGAGTGAAGGGCATTAGACACTGGTATCTAACAATACGTTAGTGTCACAACAATCTAAATCTTATGACATGTCAAAGCTTTAATAAGGAAATAATAAGGAAAAATTGAACCTGATATGTTGCAGATTGCAGGACTCACATCAGCACTCTGCAGTCCTCATGTTGAGACCCACAATCATCTTTTTATTAATTGCATTGTTTTGAATGCCAATATGAAGAGTAATCACAGTTATGAAAGTTGGCATCTGAGAAGTGTCATATTTTGTAATCACACATTAACTCATGTTTATGCGTCATTGATGCTACTTTAGATTTCCTCTTAGTCTTTTAAAAAACAGAAAACTAATACTTAGATTCACAATTTAGTCCTTTTTACCCCTTATGGTTTTAGTGTAGTTTTAGTCAATAAAAGTGCACTTTCTTGTCAAGTTTAGTCAATATACATTACTGTGCAGAACTTAAAGGAATATTTTGGACAATGATTGAGGTTGAAGTAAGGCATAGATGTGGTGAGCTGCCAAGGGCACCATCGGTAGGAAGGAGGATTGACACAACCATGATGTGCTCTGGATTTCCCTACATTTTACCAGGGGCATGGGAAAATAATCTGCTGAAACAGCCTAGAGCAGTGATGCTCAACGCATGGCTCTTCAGCCACATGTGGCTCTTTTGTGATGATTTGTGGCTTTTTATGTCTTAATTTCAATTATTAGTCCCACAGAAAACCATAAAACAGGGAAGCTTTGAACACAGAAATTATCCGGTGCAAGTCACAATAATCAGTTTGTTTTCCACACTTGTACAGTAAGCTTTATTGTCACACTAAACTAAACTAAATTGTCAACCTTCATTTTGTTGCATGTACATTTTCTTTGCCCCTTTTTTTTTTTCCAATTTTAATCACTTTTTGCTGCTTTTTGGCCAGTTTCTGCCACTTTTATCACATTTTACCCCTGTTCACCAGTTTTTGCCTCTTTTATCCTGCTTTTTGCAATTTACATTTTTTCCCCTTTCACCTTTTTTTTGCCACTTTTTGCCAATTAAAACTGCCTTTGGCCATTAAATGCCACTTTTTCCCATATTTGCCCATTTACCCATCTTTTTGCTGCTTTTTGTCTGTTTTAGTCACTGTTCACTCATATTTTTTGCCCCTTTTTGACCATATGTAACTCACTTTTTTGTCACTCCTAACCCATTTTTGCCATATTTTCTCACCATTTTGGTCACTTTTCATTCAGTTTTGCCATTTTATGCCTATTTTGACCCTTTTCACCCATATTTTGCCACATTTTTACCGCTGTTCGACCATTTCTGTGGCTCATGCAGAGGAATTTTTTAACAGTTTGGCTCTTTGGTTAAGCAGGGTCAAGTAACACTGGCCTAGAGTATCATTTGGGTGGGTAGTAGGGTTACCACAAGCTCCTGATTGTGCTGTGGATGTCCCAGGGACCCGGGCACATTCAGACAAAAGAGACGCCATCGAGTTTGTCTGCCGAGGCCTTAGCTAATAACGTTTTTGTGGTTATGTTTTGGCTGACAGATTATATTATACTAGAAAACTGGATAAATATAATGGATTTTGAATGTCCAACAGTCCAGCACTGACATTTTTAGTCTTGTCTAGTCTCTTCAATGAAAACTACTCTTAGAGTTTTTATTATCTAAGATCAATCATTAGCCTAAGATATTCTTGTCCTTTCCACAGAAAGATGTTGTCAACAAACATTTTTCATCATATTTTTTATTTACAAATTATTAGCACTGGTGCTGTGTGTACCCTGCTGATACCCTGATATGGCTGTTTCATAATAAAGGCCTTTCAACAAAACAATAATATGGGACTTTAACTGTGAAGAATTGGACATAGAAAAAAGATGAAATGAACATGTTATCATGTTTATCATGATAGAAACTGAAATTCAGTGAAGCTTGAACACAAGTCACAGCCACAGCCCACTCCTGAACAGGATCAGGGTTATGTGGGAGGATTCTTAAGGTTCAGTCAATTCAGCTGACCCTGCATAAAACACCCCCATTTGGCATCTTGGGATGTTGCTTTCTAAGCCTTTTCACTCATGCAGAATAGAAGACCTGCGCAGAGCCATGAACACTAGCCCCGTTCCTTTTCTTGACAGTTGTCTTGTTGTTCTTTAAGAAACTGTCGTGTACGACAATAAGAGACAGGTTACAAAAAGTTTGATAACTTCTGAACCATAAATCGGAGCCACTTTGCAGCCTGCGATTGTGCCATTCTAATGACTCCATCCATGCCTTTGTAGCCCTTGCAGATGTTGCTTGTTTTTCTGGTGAGCCTGGAACTTAGGTGACTTTCCAGGATATTTAAGGTTAAATCCACACCAGTAACCCTGTAATTGAATGTCTTTTTATCCAGTTTTACTCAATTTATGATTCTTTCTGCTGCTAGCAGCTATTGCTATCCACAATTTTGTATCCCAGGCTGTTCTGTCAACATGTCATGCTGTATCAAACTGGGTAATTTTTCATTTTTTAACACTTATATCATGCAGTAGATGGCCTGAATAGCTCATAATGGACAGCAAGTGAGACAGAGAGCCTGTGATGTGTCCCTCTATGTCTCCAGAGACAGGAACTGCTGTGAATAATGCCACAAATACAGCTAACACACAGAAGCACAAGGACTTCTTTTGTAAAAATGTAAATATTTTGAAGATTTTTTTTGTTTCTGAATGATTATTTTTCACTTTTTGGTCCCCAAGAGATTGGAGAACAAGTTTATGCAAAAAAACCTTAGTCGTTATTGTTTACTGTGTGTTACACATTTGAGTTTTAGTTTCTGTTAAGTTTTTCTCGTCTCTATGGTCCCATAACTTTTTAAAAAATTCAAATGAAATTACTGCAGCTCAAATTTTTGGAAGTTTATAGCTTGATTGTGCACCACAGGGTTGATGTTTTACAAGCTTTTGAAGACAATAACCCCAGGTGAGACAATATAGTTAAAAAATAGCTTAGGGCTCAGAGGATTAACCAAAAATTGTAGCCTTGAACCACTTTAATAGCTAGTGAAATGCAACGTAAGACTATTGAAACAATTCAAAAACAAGAACTTGACTTGACCCCTCAGACTCAGTCTCGCAGTTTTTAAGCAGCTGTGAAGTCTGACGTTGACTCTTCTTTGTGTGCCTCTTTTGTGATGTATAACACTGAAAATCATGGATTAAACCATTCAACAGTTGTTGAAGGACCAGATTTAGTATGTACTGTACTTTGAAAATGTAACCTGCAAGTTGCTCTTTAAAGTAATTTAATATCATTAAAAACATATGGTGAAAACTGTGGTTAAAAGGGATCTACAGATGTCAAACTGCACAGAAAACACTTAGAAAGCACACAAATCCATTCCCTCTGTTTAACAAGGTGGATTTTGTCTCGAGTAAGCAACCTTTCAAAGAGCCACTGAAGTAAAGAACAAACATAAAGCAGGCAGTAAACAAACAGGTGGGCTGTGCCTCGGGCCACACTCCTCTCACAGATGAAGTTAACGGCCACTCTGTTCCTCTCTGCCTGTTGGCTCTGACTCCAAATGTAGCATGCAAAAATAATGAAGCGAGTTAAGTCTTCACAGAAGCAGTCCAGCACTCTGTGACAGGTTGATCACCTGATTTGTATTCATTTAATTGACTCCCCTCCCCTACCTGCTCCCGATCAGCAAACCCCGTCTTCTCTCAGTGCTTGGTGACAATGACTCTGAATACGAGCCGAGACTAATGTGACGGCAGGGAGAGGGGGGAACAGCCAGTGAAGGTTAGACCGCACGGGGCTTCCCAAGGTTGCTCTGCAGATTATATGCCTGCAAATAGACATAAAGCTTTCACGGGGGCCTTCCACAGGCCCAAATATTACAGGGAGAAGTTGATGGAATGGGGTCTTTCATCCAGTCAAGGTAAGGTGGAGAACTTGGTTCACCCTAAAGAATGCATCTCTAATTTTCAAATCAGTCCTTTGCACAATTTGATTCAAGTAAACTCAGATATGCATAATTTTTTTGTGAAATTTCTTGAGAACCATGAAAAAAGAGACTGTATATGTGCACACAGAGCATTAACTTTAAGTAAAATGGCTATTGCTATCAAAATCTGAAGAGAAAAGGGCCAAAAACTCAGGCCCGAAGTTGCTTTTCTACCCAATACACACGTGTCCTTTTCTCTTGACCCTCTCTTTGCAGAACACCCAGCCATACTCCCCTTTTTAGCTTCCGGAAGCAAAATGCAGAGGATGCGTCAACAGAAATTGAGCTGCATTCTTGCTTCTGTAAAGGTTAGTCTTTTTCTCAAGCTGTTATTTGTTTCTGTTTTCCCGTCTCTCTCTCTCACATCACTGTAATGCACTTGAGTGTTGGCCAGTGGGAGTGGGACCAACTCATGTTCAATGACTTCTCATTAACCCAAATACTGAGCGCGAAATAATCAAGTGTGTGTTTACATGCTGTGCATGATTAGGCAGGCGTGACACAAATACTGAACGCACCGCCACCCACTGTAAATATTTATCAACCGGCACAGGCAGCACAAGCATAAATGAAAAGTAAGTTGCAGCATTTTTTTGCACAAAGAGGCACATGTATCACTGAAAAATATTAGTCAGCATGGTGAAATGTGGAGTGTGTAGCTGCACACTCATCCAAACACACTCACAGTGAGGTCCCCCCTGTTGTTTGTGAGCAGGGTGTAATGGCAGGATCAGTCTCCCTTCCTTTCATTGCCTCTTTTGTTCCATGTCCTGATTTTGCTATCGGCCACTGTGTGGGTTTGATTACAGTGCCTTACACTGCTCTGCCAATCCCATTAGACACTAATCTGTGACATGCTTCTTGCTCCTCACTGTGTGTGCTCCTAGTTGTGTTTAAATGCACGTTTGATGTGTTTGATACGTCTGTGTTTTTGTGTGTACCCTCAGCCCCAGGCAGGCCTCTCCACATTTCCTGTCTTATCAGAGGCCACTTGATATCCCGATCCCCCTCTGAGGGTCTTGTTGAGGCAGCTATCAGCAAGCAGCATAGCCCACAGGCTACATGAAAGGCCTTTCATCCTGCACTCTGCTCCTTTTTTTAATCAACATTCCTCATTCACCTCTGTCTCAGGCCAAATTGCCTCATTTGTATTTGCTCGGTCATGAGCCAGCAGGCCAACAACCCTGCATTAGTTTTTTTGGGTTTGCTTGTTTTGTCTTTTTCGAATAGTGATCACAATTTTATTTCTGCCGCAGGTTTTCATTTTTGCTCTGAAAATGACAATGAGGCAGACGCTAACACTAGTTGTTCAGGCCCACACAGGCGGACTTCACCATCATCTTTCATAAAAATTGGCATGAAAAGTAAGAAGCGTAGCAAAGCCTGTGCCTGACACCCGTGTTTCTTCTTTTTCTTTCTTTATGTCTTTCAGAGAGGGAGCCCTTCATTGCCTGTTCTGTAGCAGCAGACAAGGCAGACCCTTTTGTTTGGGGAAGTCACAGTGGGAGCGAGGCTGGGGAGCACCTACAAAACATTCGCCCTCCATAGATCTGCATTACCTGCTCCACTTGCCAAATAGATCAATGAATTTCTGCTCCCTGCAACAATTACACTGCAAAAAGTCAAATCTAATCAAGTGTTTTGGTCTCATTTCTAGAAACAAATATCAAATTGCACTTCATTTAAGTCCCATGCACCTGGAGAGTCCAGATAAAAGTTTTACCTTAAGCTTTAGAGCCCAAAAAATGTCCTGAAATAAGATGTAAAACCTATTTTAGATAGTACATCTTATTTTAAAACGTTTATGCTTGCCCCATGATGAAGATGCAGATGTTTTTTCTCATTACAAGCAGCTAAAGTGTTATTTTTGTGTTTAAAACAAGTGGCAACCTACAGTCCTAAAAAATGAAGCCAATGCGGAAGTACAAAAAATGTTATACCGCGAGTGTCCACATGAGGCTGGCTCCAGGAACACCGAAAGTCCCATCTGGACACATGTTAAACAGCCGGTTTTGACACTAGAAATAAACTGGTTTAAAGCCTGGTTCAAAACACCAAACATGTCTCATTAGCTAGTGTCTTATTGTGCCCCCACTGTACAGGGGGTGAATTTTTTTGTGCCACGATCGTTTGGATTATATTTAGGATGAAAGCTGATTGGGGCATCTCATTTGATTGACAGATAGCTCGGCAGGCAGAGGCTACGTTTCTGTCAACCAGAATGCTAGCTAGCAGGCTGACAGGAAGTTGCGCTTAGCGGGCGGGCCATTAGGTTGATCCAAAGTTCGGTTGAGACCCCAATTTTAATATGAAAGCCTCCATGGATTGGCTTCAAGAGCCATTTGAGTCCGCCTATTGTAAGCAGACGACTGACGTCACACGGGGTTTGTCAAATTCTTTCTACAGTCTATGGTTTAAAATGTAGACTTAAATATTTATCTGGACTCCTGCTGAATGTGGCTTACAGTACGTGTTATTTGATCATTCTGACTGCAAACTTAGACAAAAAATCCTGCTTAGATGTAAGTTTTTGCAGTGTACACATTTTTAAAGGAAGAGGACAGGAGCGATGAGAAAGACTAAAGTCAAACACCTCGTATTCGTCTTTATTATTTTAGTGATTGAAAGGCTTATTTTCATTGAAAAAGCTCAACTGTAAAGCCTAGTTTCTACTTCTGTATTGAATCTAAGCCGTAGCAGCACCATTGGAACCTATGCCTTTGTGAGCATCACAGCCTTATGTTGGTGTGTATTCCTCTGCAACCTTCTTCTTAAATGTTAGTCAGCAGTGGGATATTTATGCCAGTTCCTGGTCCTGCCAACATATTTCCTTTGTTTGTGTTCAGGAAACCATGGCAGCATCTTATGTGAGAGGGGTCTGGCTGCAGACCGTACATTTCTGATGGCCACTCTCACAGACTGTGCATCTGAGACACCATATATCTTAGAAAGGAAATGCCGTAATTACAAGCTATTTCCAGTTTAAGATTTTTTTTCTAATTCAGTGTTATTCATAAACAAAGTCTGACTGTTACAATCATGAAATAACAACATTGCAAACATTACAGTCTAAAAAAACATTTAATACATAAAACATAGAAAAACGTCAGATGTCTAATCCGGGGTTAAATTCTGTATAGACCTGTATTAGAAGTAGTTACATAAACAGTGGCTCGCTTTAGCTTCATTAAATTCAGCTAATTATTAGCTTCAGCCAAAGATAACATAGCTACACTAGCTATGCAGCTAACTTTACTAAATAAGCCGATGTAGCTAAGTTAGCATCAGCATCTTGAGCTTTAGCAAATGTAGCTAAGGTTAACATAGCTATGTAGATAACATACCTACATAGCTAACAAAGCTACTTTCTGACCTTCAGTTTAGCTATATTAGCTCAATAGCTACATAGCTACTCTAGCTATGTAGCAACATTATCTTTAGCTAAGTAAGCTTTGTCAACAAGAGCTTTAGCAAATGTAGCTTAATCGAACTTAGCTAGCAGATAACACAGACACATAGCTACATAGCTGCCTTGCGCCATTAGCTATGTAGCATGTAGTATCTATGTAGCTTAAGCAGCTAGCAGAGCTATGTAGGCTACATTTACTGCGTTAGAATGTTTTCATGAAGGACAAGTTTTTTCTATTGTCAGAGTGTTTACTTGGCTTTTTAAACACTTTGTTATTAGGTTTTGCAGGTCAGGTTTTCAATGTCTGGTATCCTCACCCTTACCTTAACCTTTACCCTAACCCTAATCAGAAGTTTAATCCGATTTTTTTGTAGAAAGTTAATTATAACAGGAGATGATAATACTGCAGAAACTGCAAAATAGAAAAGAGAGGAGGCATCAGAGAAGACAAAAGAACAACTGCTGAATCAGTTTAAGCAGAAGATGAGGAGACATGGATGATTTAATTAACTTCTGATACTGTAGTTACAGATGTTTCCAAAAAATGTTGTAAAAAAAAAAAGGTGCACAGATCTCTATAATGCCTTACAGTTGACAATGCATATCAGAGTAAAAACCAAGCCATGAGGTCAAAGGAACTGCCTGCACTGAAAGCTCCCAAGTGCACAGTGGCCTCAATGATTTTCAAAGAAAGAAGTCTGGCACAACCAGGACTCTTCCAAGAGCTGGTCGCCTGGCCAAACTGAGCAAACAGGATAGAAGGGTCTTGATAAGAGGTGACCAAGAACCTGATTGTAAAGCCCAGATCGCAGTGGGCTGCAGTGATGGTTGTCCGTCTGGAATTTTGTATATTTTACATCCATCTGTGCAATTGGCCATTGTCTGCGTATGGGAAGGGCAGAGACTTTGAGAAAATTGTCTGTCTGTCTCTTACATTTCTTGCCAATCAGAGTGACAAGACATATCAGATTGTGGGCAAGCACAGCTCTGATGAGTAAACTACTTAACTAAAACTCAGCTGACAGTCATTGCCTGCAACATAAAAAAACTGAAAGAAGTGCAGGGGTTCTGAATACTTTCTGATTGTATTGAATATTTATGAGGACTTGGATGTTAGACGTCTTCTTGCGTTAGTGGATTACGTGGATCTAGGGCTTGTCAGTTTTGGGTAGCATTACTTTTCAAAGTAACTTATTTGGTATCTGCATTACATACTGAGGAAAGTAACTCATTTTGCATTACCAAAATTAAAAGGCCTTAGCTACCCCTGTACTTGTCAGTTATAAAAATGGCATGATGACAACTTTACATCTATCTTTGTATCTCTGCAGCCTGATAACAGAGAGAACAGATGTAAAAACCTTCATTAATATGCTCACATCTGATGATGAATATAGGCATTATGCACCTAAATGAAACTGCAGCACAGCTGTTTCACTGAAATCAATTCCACACAAGCTCTTAAACTTTGTTTCACCATTATGTTGTTTTTGTCCCTTTCGTCAGAAAATTTAATATTAAGTGGATAACCCACAGTATAATGCCGTCCTCTCTGCCATTTCAATAGGTCAAGGTGCATGCACCGACACAGCTGTGTTTACCTTTAGCTGGCATGCAGCTACGTGCCAACAGGTAGGAGAGAAAAAGAAGCTGTGCTTTTATGTTTTTGTCCACAAAAGAGAAAGGAAAATAGGAAAATTTGCTCAGGCACTGTGTATTGGGATTTCTTGACTAACGTGTTACATTACTTAAAACAAAGAGAAGTATTCTGATTACTCTAATGGATTACTTACAGCTTGGATGTTACGGCTGAGATTCAACACAGAACTAGGTTTAAGAGTTGATGCACTTCTGATGAACTTGTTCTTCAAATACATGTCAAACAAATACAAGAAAAACTATCCTCACGAGGCATTCAAATAATTTTATTGGCTCTATTAAAGAATTTCAGCATATCCACTCATCCTCAGAGATTGTTTTAACTCTGCAAGGCTTCTATGAAGTACATTACTGTTTATAAGTGAGTGGTATGGCTGAGTGCTGAGAGTTTAATTTAAGTGGATACACTGCACTTCTCACACTAAACAGTGTGTCCGCTCCAACTTGTTCAACATGAGTAACTTGCAGACCTGTACGTCCCTCATAAAAAGAACTGAAGGGCACTTTTTCAGGCAAAATACCACACCGTGAAGGATGTAGCCCATCTGTGAGACAGTTTCAGAGCAAAAGTGACCTGCCAGCAGATTCATCACTCTTTAATTTGTCAAAGCTGGAGACCGAGCGCTGCTGATCATCAGAATGAACTCCACACTTCATGTACAAATCATCTGTTTCACCTTTTGCTTCACTCTTCTCCCCCTCTGCAGTCCTGTATGATTTCATCATGAGGACTGAGTTAAAATTAGGCTTGAATGGTAAAGTGTGTGTCATTTACAGTCACAATTACACTTTCAAAGACTGCGGTTTAAGTTGTAAAAACTGACATTTTTTCTTCCTCATGACATTTTTATACAGGTTTGGGTGAAAGGAGAGCATTACAAGTGCTGTTGATTAATTTATCTTTGTTTTCTCTGTTTTTTTCCACTGTCAATGTCGCATTAAATGGTTCTTGATGTATTCTGTTGTCTGGAGTCTTCTGTTTTTAGAGGGTGCTTTTTACTTTCTGTTTGAAGAGCTTTCTCAGCTGGCATGATTGATTTGTTCGGCTCTAAAACAGAAAGGGGGATAGGCTAGGGCTGTGTGTGCACTAAATTCTTTTATTGCTAAGGCAATTGTCCTTGGCTTCTTTTACTAACTGAAGTCGGAGTAAATTGCAATTTAATGCGGTCTGCAAATTAGAATGCAGACTGCTTAGTTGCCAGCAGAGATGGGATAGGCAGGAAATCCTTCAGCAATCCGCTGATACCTGCTGCACTGTTCATTTGAAGAGACGGAGGACAAAACAGAACAGAGGACACTTGAAGTCACACATACACATATGCATGTGGGTTGAAATGACAGCATTTGCATACAGCCCTTCTTTTCCCGGCTAACAAACCTCAGGTGGATTGTGCCTGAGACAGAGTGAGCAGTAATGTCTAACCTGTTACTGCTCTTGTTCAGGCTAAGGTCATTTCTCTGCTCCAACACTTGGATACATGTCGTTGTACGGTAGATGATAGAGATGCAAATGCCGGACAGATGAACCCAGAGGATTACTGTGTGAGAGGATCATGGAGAAGAGAGACCAAATCTGTACAAAAAGAGACACTGTGATGTTAAATCTGAGACTCTGAGGCTGTGTAGTGCTCACAGAGGAGCAGCTATGGAGCAATGACCTAGTGGACATGATGAAGACAGCAAGTGTCTCTTTAACATGGAGCTTTGGGACAGCTTATTTGACATATGCCCATGGGATTCTGCCTGTTTCCAGTGATTCTTGACTGGATTAGAGGACTTTTTATTATCCTAGTAACCTAAAAATATAGAGGTAGTGCCAGCTCATCCCTGTACAGTGCCTATAGAAAGAATTCGCCCCTTGGATCTTTTACCTTTTTATTGATTTTATAAATCAATCATGGTCAATATAATTTTGTTTTTTGACAAAAAAAAGCCTTAATGTCAAAGTGAAAATAGATTTCTACAAAGAAATTTCAATCAAATAAAAATACATCATGTAAAATAAGTGCATAAATATTCACCACCTTCAAGTCAGTATTTAGTAGATGCACCTGTGGCATGCACTGACTCTGTGTGGATAGGTCTCAGTCAGATTTGCATATCTGGACACTGCATTTTTACTCTATTCTTCTTTGTAAAACTGCTCAAGCTCTTTCAGGTTGCATGAGGATCTGGCGTGAACAGCCATTTTCAAGTCCAGCCACAAATTCTCCATTGGATTGAGGTCTGACATTTGAATCGGCTTCTCCAGAACAATCACCTAGTTGTCTTTAACATTTCTGTGTAGCTTTTGATGCATGCCTCGGGTCATTGTCTTGCTGGAAAATAAAGCTCCTCCCAAGCTGTAGTTCTCTTGCAGACGGTATAAGATGTCCTCCAGGATTTTGTGATATTTTGCCACAGTCAGTTTACCCTCTAACTTCACAAGCCCTCCAGAGCTGTCTGCTGAGAAGCATCCACACAGCATTATAGTGCCAACACCATGCTTCACACTGGGGATGGTGTGTTTGTGGTGATGGGTTGTGTTTGGCGTCTGCCAAACATAGCATCTTGTCTGATGGCCAAAAGTACCACTTTGGTCTCATCAGACCAAGAAACTTTCTTTCACCTGACCATGGAGTCACCCACATGCCTTTTGGCAAACTCTCATCCAGATCTATTGAGTTTTCTTCAACAGTGGTTTTCTCTTTGCCACTCTCCCTTAAAGCTTTGATTGGTGAAGAATCCAGGCAACAGTTGCTGTATGCAGAGTCTCTCCCATCTCAGCTGCTCATCAATGAGAAGGTAAAACATCCAAGAGGGTGGGATACTTTTTATAGGCGTTGTATACATAAAATTCAGAGAAAGAAAATGATTACCATAAAACTTCAAATGAAAGTACAACAAAATTAAGGTTCTTAACTGGCGTAATGTTTCCACACATTCTGACACACAAAAGAAGTTTTAAATGCATGTCATGTTTAAAAAAATTTCAGTAGAAAAGTGAGGGAAAACAGCAGTAAGACCCCCTACCCACCCACCTCCAAAGAAAAAAGAGGCACTTCAACCTACTTCCAAGAAAGACAGAATAATGCCATTATGCATACCAGTGTGAGACAGAAGGTTAAAGATCAGCTGGATATGAATTCAGATTCACAGGTGTGTACATCCACAGAATGCGAGTTTGGCCCCTCAGTCTACTGCATGATGACCTGGAATAAAAAGAAATTGAAACCTAAGGGAGTGACAGGAAAGGCACGCTGCTGCTTGAGCTGGCTTCACGAATGAAAATGAACATTGAAAGTATGAAAACAAATGTTTTCTCATCTCTCGTGAAACATACGCTATATGGACAAAAGTATATGGCCACCTGACATTTCACAAACAGGGACTGTAATGGCGTTATATTCAAACACATGCACTTTAATATGGAGTTGTACCACATAGTGCTGACTGTAGCCTGTCTAATTATAAGCATTAGAAGATTTAAGTGATAACTTGGATGGCAAATTTCCATGCAGCTCTTCTGGTCAGGGGCAGGTTTTCAGATTTGTCTTCAGATAGTTGTTTAATGTTTTATAAAACACAGACATTCAGTAAGGCAGGGAACTCTAGATGGGCAGTGATGCAGTAACTAAGTCCCACTACTGTAACCTCATGGTTCAAGGGCATGGGTTCACAGATTCCACAGCTACACAGGTTACTTGGGATCTCTCCTGTTCACCAGTTTCCACTGAAGTGTTACCCCTCTATCTTCATTCCCCCGAGTCTCCAGTGGCACATGTTGATCTTCTGTGTACTCTGGGCCATTAAGTATCTTCTCACATTCGCAGGAAACAGCATTTCATCTTCACTCGAGTCGAAATGGCAAATTTTTTGTTCATTTTATTTGAGGTTGTTGTTGTCTCAGTTGAAGCCCACATGCCCTTTGGCCAAAGGTTTCCTCACAAAACAGTGCCTAACACAGAGGCCTTCTGGACTGAAAACAAAATACATACATTTGAGCCAACATTGTTTTTTTGGGCCAATTTTTACCTAAACCTTGCTAAATTACACTTAGCAACTGTACCCATCTGTAGTGCAGTAGTATAGCCTAGCTTCCTTGCCAGCACCCCCAGCGTGTTCTGGTTTAAAGTGGAAATGCACACTAAAATCTGTGGAGGCTAATGCAACTACTGTTGCCAAGTACCGCACACCACCCAACGTCAAAAATACCGAAATATTCCTGTGTTTAGATTAATATTCATTTCGACTAGCAGCTCTAATTTTTGCACAGCTTCACTGACCAACACAGCATTCATATCAATAGACAGAGGTATCTTCCCCTCATTCCCCCACAGGTTGCAATTAATGGGCTGACAAAGCATGATTATATCACTGATTAACACTTCGGTTTGATTCAGAATATCTGAATTATGGTCACCAATATTCCCCTCAAGGAATATTTATCATTGTACACAAGTTTTGGTTGAAAATAATTGCAGGCCTGCTGCATATTGTTGCCTGTTCAGCTTGGGTAATTTTATAACCTAAAGCAAAAAAAAAAGCCTGGGCCATAAGTTTTATTATAATATGTGACTGAAGCCAGATAAAGTTCCTGCAAGTCGGCATTCTGGTGGTTGAGAAAAATGGATAAAAAGTCGTTTTCTTCAAAATAATCATTTTTCGTTTTTTCTCATTTTATGCAAGTCCAACATTTAAACTACTCATTCAATGAAAAAAGTAACACAAGTGTGATATTTAAAAGCGTTAAATTTGTGTTATAAAATTCCCTGTTTTCGGAGTTGCTGCGGGGATATTGGTTGGAGGGGAAAGCGAAACTGTTGGGTGATAATTGGCCACTTAACCTGGCATTGTTCCCAGTTTCACCCATTGAGATGGACAATAACAAACACTGCATGGCTCAAATGCCACCCCTCCCCCGGCACATAAAAACAGCTTTTTAGTTACCTCCGCCAAGGAGGTTATGTGATCGAGTCCGTTTGTTCATTTGTTAGCAACATAACTCAATAAGTTGTGGACGGATTTTGATGAAATCTTCAGGAAATGTCAGAAATGACATAAGGAAGAAGTGATTAGTTTTGGGAGTGATCCAGATCACCGTCTGGATCCAGGAATTTTTTACAGGATTCTGTGCTATTGGGAGATAGGGCTTATGGCGGAGCTCTGCGCTGTTACCACTTTACACCAGGAGATGGCGGACATGAGTAATTACAATCCCAGCATCATTTTGGCTGTGTTTCCATTCAAAGTCGAGGAGAAGAGTCGGAGTGTAACAGAGAGAAAGACAGCGAATTGTAGCGAGAATACTCACAATGCTTGGAGGAATAGAGGAATATTCACCCTCTGCCATGACTTCCAGTCTTCCAATGAGACCATGGGTGAGACTGTCAGTGCATCTGTTGGCACTGGCAGGCAAAGGTTCTGACATGACAGTCCACCTGTAGTGAAGCCAATGCTTTGCCTCACTGTGTTTCCACCCCACTGAGAAGGGAGTAATCGGCAAATACCGTGGTGGGGGGCACATGGGGACAGATCCAGACATTTTTTAAAGGATTTTTCACTGTAGGGAGATAGGGCTAATGGCAGAGGTCTGCACTCTCTGAGTGCTTTTCTAGTTATCACCTTTATCAACAAGCCTCAAGATGCACCCTGCAGTGAAGAAAAGTAGATGAGACGATGAAGAAGCGGCAAGAATTATCAACTGACTTGGGGCAACCTCAGGATCACTCGACAATGAAAGTTTGATGAAGGCAGACTTCCTATGGGAATATTATGATGAGCGTCACCAGTCCAATTCAGAAGCTTGGTTTGGGTGGACTTTATGTAAATGTGGCCCTATTGTTCATGACCATTACCTGGCTTGCCTGAAGGTATGAAAAATCCTGAAACTTTGAGCCTGGTCTTCCCAGAACAAACAGAAACTATAAGTTAACATTCAAATGAGCATATCTGTAAAATATGCTCAGATTAAGGTGTATGATAAACCATTTGAAAGCTTTGAATCTACACTTTCATAATGTGTAAAAAAAAACCTCAAAAATAACATTGGACAACTTGCAGGAGTTTTTACCAGCTTAGGTCACATATGGTCTGCATTATTATATATCCCATTATGGTCAACTCTTTTTATTAAATCTTGTACAAAAGTTTGTGAGAAACCACAGGATTAAGACACTGAATCTCTCCCTAAACCTATGATCAAATGTCTTTGAAATTTTAAGAGTTTCACTGACTCTAAGAGACAGAGTCCTGCTTATTAGAACACAAGCAAAAGTAATTATTACAAGTTTACCTTGATGAAGGGCAAAATAAGGAGCTTTATGCTGTTAAAAGCCCCTGTGAGGAGTTTTAACTGATTACGAAACAGGCTAAAATGATCACTGACGCCTCTTTATGACCAAGTAAAGCAAAGGAGATCAATGAAGAAAAGATTGATTATCTTGAATTGCTTTTTTTAATGCCTGGAACTGCTGCCAAAGGGTAGGCGTCAGACGAATCAATTTCTAGTCTCCTGAAGAAGCAGACTTTATGATCTAAAAGGCAAATATTAACAAATAGTCATACATTTTTATCTAAGACAGCATGATGAGATATTTTGATGGAAAACACCATGTAAGCACAAACAAATTCTGCAAGGATAAGAAGTGCCCAATTTAACACTAACAAAAAGCAAGGAGCTTTAACCAATTATGGGGCAAGGAACCATATATGGTCATTTTTGGCCTGCCCCCAATTCTCTGTGGTACAGTAGAACCAGAGTGATTTTTCTCAGCCAACCAGTGGAGATCAGTCAATGTCACAGAAAGTGACATCACACAAGCTGACCAATCAGCAGTGGCAAAGAGCATCCTAAACTTACTGTTTTCCACAGAACTTTAAAAAATGAAGTGTTTGTTTTGTTTTGTTTTGTTTTGTTTTGGTCCAAAATAAATGGCTCAAACATCATAACTAACCATGATAAGTTTATAAAACATACACATTATCAAAGTAAATATTAGTGCTAAATGTTATTAAAAGTTTTTGTTTGCATAGGATTTCTAACAATTAATCAGTTTTAGCATGAAATATAAAGGAACTATATTTGGACATACACCCGTTTAGGGCTGTAAAATGTTGTTTATATTAAGATACATGGCCAACTCATCCAGCAACCATACAAAGGGTATTTTCTTGACAAATAACTCATAAATCATATACTGATAGCAGTACTCTAGAGCATTTATTCCCAAAGTCTGCACTGGGATCCATGGGTGGGTTGCAGGAGATTCTTTTGGGTCACCAAATGAGTTTAAGGAGTTTCTTTTCTACAATACTGAATGGGAAATTTATGACTGCAGTACATATTATGGCCATAGTAGAGAGCTCCACCTTATAACACCTTAAAACACTCACCATAATAAAACTCAAAACCACCAGCTACTGGATGGTAAAAGAGTAAAAGTCACAGTTATGGATGCTTGGCCAAAAAAAAAAAAAAAGAAAGAAACACATTGTTCCAGACCAAAAAGCCACTGATGGCCGACTGGCAAAGGAGGCCTATGAGACGTAAAGTGGCCACTTCGAGGCTTGTAAAACGGAAATCGCCAGGTCAGGATCAGGTTAAGTCTGGAATTAAAAAAGCTAGCACTGGCCATCAGCTCAACCAACCAGCCAAGGACATTTCAGACAGCAGACTTGATAAGCGATAACATACAGAGAACAAAGTTGTTGGGTCACGATGGCTTGTACCTTCTATAAAATGGGTCACCAGAATCAAAGTTTGGGAAACACTGCTCTAAAGCAGGGACTCTCAAACTTTTCAGCCTGTAAAATAAAGGTGCAAGAGACTGAGGACCCCCACTGTGCCTGGAGGTGGTTAAAGCATAGAACACAGCCGTGTGCATTTAGGAATAATTATGCACTGACTAATGTTGTGTTCACACCAGACCAATGAAGGAAAAAATTAGCTTGCCTGATGGGGTTATGCTAACTCAGGCAGTGCTAACCGTGGTGCAGACTTGGTAGTAGATGGCTGAAATCAAATGAGAGACAAAGCTACTGAACAGGCAGTCCGACCTCCTCAATTAGAACAGGCACGTGGGTTCCACAGACAGTCACAGGTTTCTCCTCCATTTTGTTGAATGAGCCATCTTTCCCCCAGACTTGTCCTTTGGACACCTCTGGTGACATGTGAAATTAAATCTCCATGCTAAATGGCCATTGTGGAGCAAATGATTCACTTGAGTTCAGATTTTTCAAACTCTCAAGGACTAAGCAAATAAAGGGGCAAATTCGCCTCATTCATGCAATGTGCACAACACATTTGCGATGTTCACTCTGCTTAAGGCAAAGTCACGTCTTCTCATGTCTTTACGTTGACTTTACATGTAATAAACTCATGCAAATGAATTTACTTACATCTGGTGTGAACAGATCAGTGTTAATTTTGATGGTTATTTTTAATTTTAGTCTTAGTCTTTTTATTACCTCTTTAAGTTTTAGTAACAATTTAGTCATTTCTACCCTTTTAGTCCATAAAAAGTCCAAGCATTTATTCTCTTGCCTAAATCTTGTTTCAAGTCATGGTAGAGCGTTCAATGCACCCTGCCAAACCTGGGGTCCCAACTTTCTACAGCTGAGAGGCAGAAGAGATACAGATGCATTGTTTTTGTTTTTTTAACAGGTTTACCCTCAGTGGAGAAATGTCATGGATTTTTAATGTCCGACAGAAACTAAATTACATTTTAGTGTAGTTTTAATTATCTTGATGAAAACTAAACTTAGTTTTGTCAGTTTTAGTCATCACGGATCTGTCTTTGGCTGGTCTTAGTCTAATTTTGTCATGGAAAAAAAAAGGCTGTTGACAAACATTTTTAATCATAGTTTTAGTCCACAAAATTAACACTGGAACACAATGCATTCTAAAGATTTCTTAAACTCCTTTGATTTGTATCACCAAATGACCATGCTTTTATTATACATTTAACTAATTTTATACATTCATTCTTTTAAAAATGGGTTAATTTTACAATTTGAAATGATTAAAAAATAGTCTTGTTTTTTTTTTTTTAGAATTCATCTGGCGACCACCATTCATTCCTCATGACCCCCAAGGAGTCCCAACCCCCACATTTAGAGCCACTGCTCTATAGCGTAGTTACATGTTGCCACAGGTTTTTTAAAAATTTAAGAACAATCCAGTGGTAAATTTTACTAATTTATAGAAATTTTCAAGGTATAAATAATAAAATATTTGTGATTTTTGTTAAGTTTTATAATCTTAGAACAGTTTTATTATATTTGTGTGGTTTAAATCAGTTTTTATTTTTACTGTGAGTCTTATTTCTGCTTAAATCAATTTAGACATTTAATATTTGTGATGAATTTACATTTTCTGTTGGAATTATAAGGAAAAATCAGGGGTATAAATAGTGAAATATGTGTGATTTTAGTCAGTTTTACAAAAGTACAACAGTTATATTATACTTAAATGGCATCAATCAATTCTTATTTTTTACTGTTAGACTGAACACTGCTTAGATTCATTTAGTTATTCAACATTTGTTGATTATTATAGGTGTCCTGCTGGAATTATAAGATTAAACTTATTGTACCACTGTTATGTATACAGTATTCTAAATCTAGCCATGTCTTCCCTTAAAAGAGGTCAGACTCTAAGGGTGATCTCACCATGTCTTGTAAAATGAATATTTTGTGTGCAAGTAAACACTCATTAGAGGCTATGTGTATTTACTATCCAATATCTTTATTTTAATATGCATGCACTCTATGGATATTATTTTTACATTTATTAAGGTCACTTTGTTGACCTTGATTTTCACCATAATAATGAAATATATATGTGTGTGTGTGTGTGTTTAAAGTAAAAGTCATGCAATGTCCACCAATAATAATCTTTTGTTGAATTTCCCAGTACTTTTATCAAGTGCCCTAAAAAGGGTAAACCCAGCTACAAAAGGGCCAAAATCATTTGCTAAAATTCAGAATTTTTCCCGGATTGTGAGAGCATTCACTATGACAAACAAATTGCTAAAAATAAATTGCATCTTACAATACTTTGTTACATTGGTATTCAGTGTGGATGCCAATTCCTCTCCTTTTCCCCTGTAGGTTATTTGAAGCATAATCTCAAAATAACACAACAAACCAACAGTGATTGCAGGTCCATGCAGTTCTACGCACAGAGAGGGGTTATTAAAAGCTTTTGGCTCTCCTGCTCACATGTCCAACATATTGGGCCTCTGGGATTCTGTATGAGCTTCAGCCCACAGAATGCCAACAGCACCCTCCACAATCAAATCCACACACCTGGCTACCACCTGCCAAGCCTGCTGAAAATGTCATGGCTGTGTTTGCTAGTTGAACAGGATTATGGGATTTCTAATTGGCCCCACAGTGCGTGTGAGACTTCAGATGTCTTCACTGTACGATCTAAAAGCAGTAAAATAAGTGGAAAATAGGATGAAAGTGAGGCGGAGAAACACTGTGGAAAGCATTTACATGCTGTTGCTGCACAGACGGTCAAAAGAGGACAAGGAACTCGGCTGCTTTAACTGCTGCAGACATCGTGCAAACAGTTATTGAGCTTCAGGTTGAGCATGATGCTGAAAAGCGAGATATTCAATAGCAGTCTCAAGGTTGCACAATGTACCATTGAAATGTGTCCAGGCCTGCAACCCAGGCTCAATAAGAGTCCCTGAACTGGAATCACAGAGAGATAACTCAGATTCCTTAGCTCCCATTTAGTGATGCCAAACTCGTTTTATCAGTTTAGGGGGACTCTTTGGCCATGATTGGCTGCCTCGGGGTAAAGGTGGAAATGAGGGGTTAGAAATAAAGTCAGAAATATGCCACAGTGTCAGACTGTGGAGCAGACATACACAGCATGGAAACACACCTGTTTTTTTTGGTACAAAGTGCATTCCTAATATATCCCACAATGCCTATAAATGCCAAACACACCCCCATTTTCTGCACTCTTTCCACTCGTCTGTTTTTAGTAGCAGCAGGCACCGAGAGGTGAGACGAGGCTCTATAAAGCCTCTGCAGTTCAAAAAGCCTCCCCCTTGTTTTTGAAAACATGCGAACGGAGCAATTCCTCTGGGTGTAATCCTCGCACACTTGTATGCCTTTGTTCTATCTAAGCGTATGTATGTTTTCTCTCCTCTTCCTCCTCTCTGTTGCAGATTCATCCGAGGACCTAACAGAGAGCTCCCATTGCAAGGCTGCGTGCCAGGCTTTTTTCCCCCCACCATCTACCCTTTCTCTCACCTCCGAACGGACTAAAAACTATTACATCCACGGCAACCGACTGGATTACCTGGGACCACAGAAAGGATATCCACCCAGATAAAAACAGCTTTGCTCGTGTGGTGCCAAGGATTTGAAACCAGACTAATCCCCTGTTTGATCAATGAGCCCCATGTTGGTGACTCTTCTCTTCCTCACAGCTGTGGCCAGTTTCAAACCGACTGTCTCTGTTTCCTTCCCTCTGCTCGCCCTTAGAGACTGATGCAGCTTTCCACGTGGTTAAAACATGATTTGATTGACGTGCACCCTGCCTGAAGGTGAGGCGGCAGAGGAGCTTACACAGACCTCAATTTGAGCATGGAACGGAGGGTGCAAGGAGGGAAATAACTTTGATATCTTTTTATTTCTGTGTGGAAGGTATTTGACTTGCTACCCTAGCAGGATGGCCTTGCCGAGAACGCTCTGTGGAAATTTGGTTCGAAACACTTTTTCGGAGAACATGAGCCGCCTAGTTGATTCAGAATCCTTCTGGCTTCACCTTCATCCTTCATGATGGACTGTACTCGAGGGCATGCCCAATGTACATTCAAGCGCACCTCTTTCTTTGTATGTAAATTAATTGTGTATATATACATATATAAATACATGACATATAAGATGACAGATCCAAGAAGCTGAAAAATATATTTAAGACTCTTACAGTGGCGTATTGACGAGGCGTTGTCCCAGTATGATGTATGTAGGAAGCCACATTGGAGTCATAGCAGTAAGTATTGGTCCCTTTCGTTTTTCAGCAACGTCCTTGGAAAAGCCGGAGAGTGCTTGTATTTTCTGTTAAAAAAAGAGGAAAAACACTGTACAGAACTGCCTCACCAGAGAAACAGCACTAAGAACAACCCCTGAGCTTTGCACTCAGATACATTAGGGACAGAAAACAGCAGCAGAAAAAGTTGGAGCATAATCGGACAGTCATGGGCGAGTGCTTGACTGTGTTTCTTCTCCTCTCACAGCGCGGGGAGAGATGATTTATTCGAGATGACAGCGAGAAAGTATTAGTCACAATGGAGAAACATACAGTTATCCCCCAGTAGATAAAAGTACATTACAGGACAGCCTTATGAGAAATAAAAAATGGTTTTCTATACTGATATGCTGTCTCCCTTTCCTTCATAGCATAACTGATATTTTGAAAAATGTTCCTCTTATGACAATTTGATATGTTGTAATATGTGGGTGGAAGATCTTGTCAGAGTTTCATTTATATGATGTGTTAACATTGTGAACTGAATTTTTGCTTGAGTAAACAAGCAATCAACAACAGCACGAGGCGATGTGAAAATGACTTACGGGCAGAGGAACACGCACACACAGTAAACACACAAACAAATCGGTGATGCTTCATTTACACAATTCCCTTGGTGGCAGAGAGGATTTATCAGAACAGCACATTCAATTCATTCATGCAATTAGAATAAAGATTTCCAATATCGTGCCAGGCAAAATTCCAGATGATTTTCAATATCAACCTCCTCTCCAGGCTGATATGAGATTCGTTTCTTCTCCCAGCGGACGCACTAGCGTACATTCATCATTTAGGAATTTGGCTGGTTTCGTGGAGCCCTGTGCCTCGCTGAGCAGTCACAGAAGGTATGAAAAAGACAGACACATCAATCTCCCAGTGGTCTTGCCAGAATCATGAAGGAATATGCAAAGAGAGCGGAAGCAGGAGGGTGTTTTTTTCCTCCTCAATGAGCCGTTCCCGTCTTTGTTTTCTCATATCTAATAGGATTCAGTGTCCTGCAGTCTTACTGAGCTGGTGTGAAAGAAAATGAGTCAGGGAATGAGTTTGTGTGTACGTGCAGAAGCGTCCCAGGCGTGCTTTTTTTGTTGTCGTAAATGAGTTCATGCGAGTGTATGTGTGGATTTGTCTCTTTTACTGTGCCTCTGTGTATTTTTAGAGAGGATACCCACAGTCTGAGAGACAGGCGTCCCACAACGACATACTGTGAAGATTATCCTCGAATTCACTGCTCGTGTAGAAAATCAAGGGATTTCGCCCTCCCTACTTATGCCAGTTCTAAGTGGATTTCTGCTTAAAAGGTGCTTTGGGATCAGAGAACGGAAAGAGGTGCTTTTTCTTATTCTCTTTTATGCACTCCTTAGCTCTACCCAGAAATGATGGACTCACACTGTGGAGGGAGGTCCTGCTCCATTTTAGGCAGAGCAGAGAGGAACACAGCATGAATAGATAACAGGGGCCCGGGTCCTCCTCCCTCTCCGTGGCGCTGTGCAATCTCCAAAGAGAGACATCCATCAAGTTCTGCCGACCTCCCACTGAGACATGGAGACAACCATGTCCACAACACGCCGGATGGCTAATCAACGCTTGACAGCAAGGACAACCTTTTCATCCAGCCAAGACGTGCTAAAGACACCGGACGGTGATGTTTGTAAAACTTTTATAAGCAACTTCCAAGGGTATCTCAAGTTAAACACAAACTTTTCCAAAAAAAGATGAAATTTTCTTTTAGCAGCTTTAAATGTCACCACTTCTTGTTCACTTCCTGTGTTTGCACTTACTACATCTATATTCTTTAATCATTTGCATAGCAACCTATAATTTGTGGGAAAAGGCTCTCTCCTTACCTGTGGGGGCTTTGTGGTCTTTAATTACTGTCATTATAGACATGAGTCACATTGGATGTCACCTTTACAATCAACATCCACAGGAGCGGGACAACCGAGAGCATCTCAAACCCATAAATGACACAAAAACTCAGCCTCTATCATACCAGGGCATCTCCAGCCATGGACTTATCAGGCCTATTTGCCATCATAAGAAATACCACAGGAAAGTCTAAAGTTTCAGTACAATTATAACAATGATAAGAAGATGAGAATATGACGTGACAATGTTCACAGTTAATGCTAAGAAGATGAAATTTTCTCCAAGTCCCAGGGTATGTTAAATTTCTTTGAGTTTGCTGGCCAAACTGGGACACTGACATGTGTAGGAGTTGCATGATGCAGCATGCCCACGCAAGCATAACCCAACAGCTTTTTCAAACTATTTCTGCCTTAAGTAGCCCGGCTTCTTTAACAATAAGGCTATATGTGGATGTTTAAAAGCTACATGACACAACTACAGTTTTTATGCGCATTTTGAAGGTAGTTAAAAAAGTAGAGTTGTGTCAAATTAAAAATCCAAACAGTTATTTCAGCCCTATTTTTTCTGAGTTGATGGAGCACATTCTTTCGTTTTAAGAAACAGTTATCTATCATTCAAAGGACTTTTTTGGTCATTTTACCCAAACTATTAGACAATCATCTCTTAATCAGCAGTTTTCCGAGAATTCCTTTTGGAATTTGACACTTTTGCACCATGTGCGAAGGTACTGGCTCAGTCAGACCAGTCATACCTGTGGAAAACAACTACAATACACAAAGGATGGTAAACTTAGCATGATGAAAGATGACTTCCTGGAGCAGTGTGCATGTTTCAGTTATTGTCACTTGTAGCGACTTAACTTGGCCTACCTGAGTGGCATTATTGTTCAAGATTAAGTATGTGATAGAAATAAGGGAAAATGACAGTGGATGAAGAGCATGTAGCTTTATGAAAAGTACTTAAACATGTTTTGAGTTGGATTTAAAGGTCACATATTTTATCCCTTTAAGACAAGTTTATATCGGTCTGACCTTTAAACTGAATTTTTGAGAGTAAGAAAGTTTCCACAGTGTAGTTAAACTTTAAAAAGTTGAGTTGACCCAACATAAATGTTGCCTCTAATGTTTTGAGTTGTATTAAAGGTCACATATTATGCAAATACAAATTTTTCAGGCTTTTCTAGCAAAAATGTACTCCTGGCCTGCCCACAATCCCCCCCAAGAATCAGAACCCTCCCACCTTTCAGAAAATGTGTGCTGAAACAAGCCGTTCTCAGATTTTCCCCTCGTGACATCATGTGGGGAGTTAGCACTGCTCCCAGATTTGGTCGGCCCTCCCCGCTTGGAAGAAAGTTCCAAGAGAGCCACATCTATTAAGCCACATCCTTTTCCTGAGAGGGGTGTAGTCAGGGGCGGAGTCAGACAGCTCACTAACATTTAAAGCCACAGACACAGAAGCAGCTCGTTCTGAGCAGGGCTGAAACAGAGGGGTTTCTAGACAAGTAAAAATCCAATATTGGAGTGTTTTTTCAGAAACAAACGTGACAGGCATGTTTTGGGGACCTCTGAGACCAATATAAACTGGTCTTAAAGGGGTAAAATATGTGACCTTTAACTCCTCAAGGATAACTCAAAAATTTATTTCCACCCTTAAAACTTTGATGTAATCAGTTTAAACAAAAAATTTGAGTATTTTCATCTTGTTTGGTTTCACACTTTTAACAGTTTGACTATAAAGAAGATGGCCATCGCCATGCCATGGCAAGCAAGCATGGGCGCTTATCAACAGTGAGTCATTTATTTCACAGATTCGTTGTAAATCACTTTAGGCCTATGTCATGTACAGTTGTGTCATCTTTTAGGTCATCATCAGGTTCTGCTGCTGGAAACAGACACATTCTTAAGGTATTTATTAGTATTACACAGCATCGTATAACACTGGATGTAGGATAAGATCAGAAGTGAACTTCTGAGGAGCTCAACCTAGAGGTAGCTGGGGTGGAGGAGGGTTGCAGTGGTCTCTCAATAAAATGGCAGACAGACTGCAGAGGAGAGGAGAACGTATATTAAAATGTGATAGCAGCAGGCTAAATAGATTGAGCGAGGTTGTGGAAGAACAGGATTGGCTTAGTACTCAAGTGAGAAGACGACCCTACCTGCTGATTACCAAAGCAGGAAAACCAAGAGAGCTGGGAAAGAGAAATGTGAATGAGTGATTAGAAGTGAATGAAAATATGAATGTAAACGAAGCCTGCTTGAACTTAGACTGAGCTTATTATTGCCCAACCTACCCCATATTGCTGTTTAAAGAACCAACAACTGGAAAAAAAATGTGCTGTTGAAATGCTGCAAAGCTGCCTGCAGCCTGTTGCAATTAAAGCTCAATAAAGTGCTTTGATAGAAAGTGAACATATGGACAGTCATGGTTGATAGTTGTACCTAGGGTGGCCAATTACATTACCGGGCCATGCCACCCTCATTCATTCCTTGGAAACAACCCTGCTCATGACCACATAATAAGGAACAAGACATTGTAATGGCATCACTTTTACACAGTCTGTTAGAATAAACAGTAAACAACCTGCAGTGAAACAAACCAGCGCTCCTCTGCAACACCATTGTTTGTAACACATGAGCACACACTCTGATGGGGTACACAATACATCACTGTCAAGGTCCCATGACACTGCGCCATGCCTGCCAAACACCAATACACTTGTCAGCAGAAGGACTTGCCAGTCTATGATTGTCAGCAGCTGCCATAATGACGATTTATTTATCTGCTGCTCAACCATTTTCCTTACCTTATTTTTCCTCGAGTTTCAGCCACCAGAGGAACCAGCTTAGTAACAGAGCAGCTTTTCTTTACTTTTTTTTTTTAGATTTTAAATCTCAAACTTTCATTTTGTTTAGCAGTGTGTCCTCTCCACAGCTAGACTGATGACAACACACATACGCTCTGTTGTTTCCGTTTTGCTCCCAGCCTGAGGGCAGAACACCAGCATGCTTTGGATATTTTTCCAGTCCCACAGAGTGAATTTGAGATTTATTCCAACCTCCAAGTATAAATCATACATATTAGATACACTGTGTGTTATAGTAATACACGATGTGTAGGGTGCTTTCTTTCAGTCATTTGTTTTTCACAGGGAAGCACACAGCTGCATCTCAGGTCCCCATCTCGACACAGATTGCAGGACTTATTTGTTCTTTGTATATTTCATTGTCAAATATGCTGATAGACCACAAGGGTTACTGCAGTTTAATCCAATGCAATGAAAATATTCAGTCTTCTTGCTTTTACTGTATAATTAAACATCTATTTATGTATAAACGTACAAATTTGCTGCCTAGACAACAGTAAAACCTGCTTTCCTGTTTGTATATACCTTATGTGCTTGTGTACAGGTAAGTAAGAGGAAATATAGGATGTGTATTACAGATCAGGAACAGATCGTTCTCTGTCTCTTTTCTTTTTCTTTTATCTGGGGAGGTCAGATGAAATTTTATGTTATTTGTCCAAGTTTCTATGGAAAGTTCACAACAGCAGCTTGGCCTTCAGGCTGCCTGCCAGAGACAAAGCTCTGAGCCGTCAGTCCAAACCTGCCCACACACACAGTATACTGCAGTGAACTTATCAAAACTTTGGACCATGGAAAGGAAAACTACATCATCTTTCTTGCCTACACACTGACTGAAAAGTTTTGCCATGTCACTGGGTTCATTGAATATCTGCCTTTCAATTTCCTGAGAGTTATTCTCTCAATCAACAGATTTGATATTAAAATGAGGGATCACTTATAACCAATACAACCACTTATACATACCTTAACCAAGATCTAAATGTTAATTCACGATTTCATAGAACGTGACCTTTGTGGCATGTTTGCCTCGTGACTTACCAGTGTGGGTTGTTGAGATTTCTTGACCTTACCCTCAATCACAAAAAGCATATGCACTTAGAGAGCTCAATGGAAAAGTTAACGGGGTTCAAATTCATCTTCTCTTTAGAAAAACTCATATTTAAATGTCTTGGTTCATGCATATCTCCAATGTTATCTCATCTGCATTATACCCCTCTCTCCTCAAGGCCTTCTCACTAAGAGTCCTCCACAGTCCGTAGCCTGTGAGACTGAATCACTGATTCACAAAAACCTTTCACCAAACACCAAGCATTAAATCAGGACCACAGTGGAAAGAAAATGCATCATGAAAACACACAATCCTACTGAAATGAGATCAGTAAAATACAAAATACAGAACAATCAAGCACAGAGGGGACTGATTATGATGTAAATTTTGGGAATAGTAGCTCAGCCCTCCTGTCAATCTCAAGCATAACTGGTACATGAAATCTGTGAATGTTTAAAGTGGAAGCTGCATATCATTGCTGTTGGGCCATAACTCATTTTTTTTATCATTTTAATTTCGGGGAGGGGGGGCTTACGCATTTTTTTACCAATAAAAAGTGTCAAAACCCTGACTCCGCTGAGTACCATAGCTGTCAAAAGTACATCTCAGTCCCACCCCTGGTGCCTGGAACTGACAATAAACAAAGGAAAAATTGTCAGACTTAACCCGATGTAAATTACTCTTAAGTCCTACTCAGTCCAGTAGGTTGCAGCTGCATTTATCCTGGCACTACTAATCAAAATTGTCTCATTGGCCCTTTTCTTGAAATCATGTCGGTGTCTGGGTCACCAAATGAAAAGGCATATGTAAGTAAACACTGTACAAGAAACAGTCTTTTCTCTTTTTTCAGTTCTGCTGGTTGACCAAAATGTGTTCTCAAGGTCTGTGCACCCATTTCATGAAAATATATGCAAGAAAGCGCTTTAGCGCAGTGGTTCTCACCTTGGCTAGCCACAGTCTCTCAAGGGGATATTTAAGTAGTTTTTTTAAATTTGGGCCATATGAGGTAACTAGCAGTAGAAGTGGCATTAGCCTCCAGTGATTTCAGTGAGTATCGCTCCTTTAAGAAGGACTCTGGACAGGGAGCTAGGCTATACAGCATAACAGATGGGTACAGTTTCTCTGTTTTTGATTTTAAAAAATGGGCCACAAAACAATGTTGGCTCAAATGTACACACTATTGAAAAGTTTTGAAGCATTTTGTTTTTACCCAGAAAGCCTCTGTGTTTTTGTCAGTATTTTGAAAATCCAGGCTTTGGCTACTGGTTATGTGCTCTTCCATTGGTGACAAAAACACAGAAGCATTCTGGGTAAAAAATAAAATGCTTCAAAAATTTCTGGTAGTATGTACGTTGGAGCAAACATTGTTTTGAGTCCCATTTGTACCAAAAACGTTATAAATTCTGGGGAGAAACTGTACCCATCTGTTTCACTGTATAGCCTAGCTTCCTGTTCAGTACTACCAGTGAGTACTTAAAGACCCTGTAAAGTGAAATCCAAAGTTTTTGGTTGCTGTAAACATGTGAAAACACTGAGATCTGCACGTGACTGAATTTTGGATTTAGACTGTAGAAAGTTTTTCACCTCTTTCCTGGCTGGGTTTAATTTGGGCGGGGCAAATATGTGGGCTGGTGATGTCACCAGCTAAATGCTGGAGTGCTTTCATCCAACAAGATTGTAGCATTTTTTAAATTTGAGAGGATCATATTTCTCCTGAGTGGGTGTGACTTCAGCTCATTTAACAGACACACCCACACCATCCTAGAGCAGATTTTACAGACTCATTTTCCATGATTTTGAAGCTTTATCTTATAAACCTAGAGATTTTTTATTTGAATTTGACCTGATGGTTCACAGTGACCTGTCATACATCAAATGTAAATACAGATTTATTATCACTTTACAGGGTCTTTAAAGAAGCAATACTCACTGAAATCACTGGTGGCTAATGCCACTACTACTGCTCCATACCTCATACCACTCAAAACACTGAAATGTCCCTTAAAATGTCAAATAATGATCAAAATTTTCAAAAACTTTCATCAATGCAGCTTGGTTTAAATAGACATTGCCACCGTTTGTTAATCAGGCACAAAGCTGCAACCCACTGAAAACGTCTATACAACCCACTTTTTTGTTCCTGATCCACCAGCTGAGAACCACGGCTTTAGAGGTTTATCTTGTTAATTCTTTTACCAAAAAATCCCCAGGCAGTCATAGGGATGTAGAATATTGGCTGGTTTTTTTAATTAATTATTTTTAATTATACCATGGCCTTGGTGAATACTCGATTCTGATTGGCACTAGAAATTCCATTGGTGTCAATTAACTTCTGATATACGGACACCTTTCGAACTTCTCAAGTAGTCCCAGTCAAAAAAATCTTTTCACTGTTCCAAATTAATGCGCAGCAGCTGTTAGCCGTTACTCCTTTAGGAGTAACTATAGCAACCTGAAACAGTCATATTTTCTGAGCAGGGAGTACAGCACTGCCAGCCTAAGAAGCCTATGGACCGTCATCAACTGTCACTTTACTGACGTAAATAAAATGACAGACTCTAGGCTTAAGACCAGTAACGTAAGGCGGTCTTATCTTTTATATCCGACATTGTTGACATAAATACGAATATGTATATATGCTCTCAACTGTAATGAGAGGTTCTGTTCTGTGATTACTTATGTAAATGAGCAGCGACAGTAGCCAGTGATGTGCACTGGATATATGTGACAAATTGCGCATGTGCTGTGTGTCTATTGACATGTGTCAAGGTGCGACATCCAGTTAGAGCAGAGCTGATGCCCCACTGTGTGATTATTCCTCCATTAATAATTCGGTCTAGTACTGGATATGCACGTTAGAAACGCTGAGCAAACCGACCTTGCTAACAGACGTACGTCTTGTTTCCAGGCTAACACTGAGAGGTTAAGTGTCACAAAAAAACTCACTTCCCTCCTGTTCTAACTGCTATAAACTATTGTCAGAGGATTCAAATAACATAAACAAAAGAAAAGAAGCCATTATTTCTTTGTAGAGCCAAAGGAAACACTTCTGATGAACCGGCATGATAATATCTGATAAATATTGACGTGTCTGACGCAGAATCAGCACCTGCAGGGCGTGGACAGCACTGTTTCATGTCTGTGACCTCGTAGTGCAGAAGGAGTAAACAGTTTGTACAATGGTCTTTTAGTAAGAAAAACCTGCGAGGAGCCACTTCTTTAGGGTTTTATAATTGAAACAATTGAATTGATGTTGAAGCTGGTAAACAATGGCTGCCTGTGAAGTCTTTAGCTTGAGTGTAGCTATTGTGGTTTACTTATCCAAAGAAAGGCAAAGACTCACACTAAAAGCTTTCTTGGTGTAAAAGATGTTTTTGCTCTTCTTTCAACTGGCTTCAGCATGAGTTTGATTTAACAACTGGCTCATCTAATAAATAACGATTGCAGCTTCTAGTCAAGGTCACATACTCCCTGGGGTTGCAAATGCCCACTACAGTGTGTGTTTTGTCAGTCTGATTGGCCTGTAAAGAATATGGGAGACAGAACGTTCATCCACTGACCCGCTGAGATTTTTTTCTATACTAATTATAGATGTCTATACTGACAGGCATATTTCCCACAATGACAATGCAATGCAGCTTTTTTTTATTTCCTGAAGAGTAGTAATTTTGTAGATCACAGGTTACAGCCTAGCAGTGATGATATGTAGTACTGTGGCACTGCACTACCTGTGCCTCAATTTGTTTTTTTTTTTTTTGTTTTTTTTTTTTGTTTGTTTTTAATAAATTCATTAATCCCTCTGTGATGCAGAGTTGGAAGCATCTCCAAGCAGACTTTTTAGGTTAATAGCAAAGGTGATTGTCTAATAGCTGCAAGATGGACCACTTTCCCCAAATTCCTCCAAAGCCAATGAGCCGCTTCATTCTCTGAGATGCAAATTAGAGGCACAAGGGCAAGCAGGGATGGTGAAGGGCACAGTCTTATAGGACCAGGAGGAAACAGAGCCACCCTAGAGGGCTAAGCATGCCTCATTTAGATTCAACACTATCATTCCACTTAGGCATGTGAAATCTAAGTGCCGTGTCTACACACAGTGCCAAGAATACGAGCAGTGCTCATTGCGTCAACAACTCAAACCACCTCTAGGTTTTTGGCAACAAGCATACACCTGCACAAGAGCAGATCCTTTAAGTGGTCGCTGTAGCAAACCATGCTGCTAGGAAGTAATGTTAACATGAGCAGGGTTTTGGAATCAATTTAGATGTTTTTCCCATGACAGTGCGTGGGTAAGACTGTCCAGGGTATTTCTACTTTGTATTACCTTCCCCACCTTGTTTGTCCCCAAGCTATCATCCCAAATAGAATGGTGTCTGTGTCTCAAGGCGATGGTCATTGATCCACATTGGAAGTGAGATAGTACTGCCTGAGCCATCAGCACAATGCATTTTTATTCCCTAGGCCACATTGACGAGAGCGAAACACAAAGGCCATAGAAAAAGTACTGCTGTAGCACAAGGCTGTGTTAAAACCAGCTGCTGCAGTCTGGAACAAACTTCATGAGTTAAGAAAATTAAATGAAAATAAAAATGATAGAACCTATTCTTCCTTATTTAACTGCATTACACAGCTATTAAAACAACAAATCAGGGCTAAACTGTAAGGATTATTTTGTCATATTCACTCATATCTTCTATGCATGATATTCTTTTTGATGCCAAACAAAATGACAGGTTGTTGCATTGCACCATTATACGCTGTGTGACAAGCTTTCATTGTAATAGTGTTCCTGCAACTGTAGAGAATTGGACTAACACCAGCCTAAAATAGCAGTGACTTCTAAACAAATAGAATTCATAGGCATGTTAATGTATTAAAAGCAATGCAAAATTATCCTGATGGCCAAACAAAGTGAGCCACTCTGTGTCCCTGGTGGTTTTATTAGAGAGATGTAGTTGACAGCTGCCTGGCAGGATAGAGTCCATGTCTCGTTACTGTGTCATATAGGTTCATTTTATTGTTAACATTGCACCACTTTTGTATTCAAATCTATGCCCAGTACAAAAGAAAATCCACAGTCTTTACTTTACATGAGGCCTGAAAAGAACAGCCTTCTTCAATATTCTGTAGCTCTCCAAACAATACCAATTATGAAAAGTTGTCGAGCAGTGACTTTGGCAACTGAGGTACTCATGCAGTAAAAATGAGTCTGCAGTGGTCACTTAAAGTTAATGTGTAGGTTAAACTAGGTTATGAGTAGGTTAAAGTAATTATTTACAGATTGAACCAGTTGAAATCTCTGTCTAAACTGTAACATGGCCACCTGCCACTAATAGCCACGGTAGTAGTCCATAATTACTGCCATGCTGCCACAATACTTTTTACTCCAATATAAACAATAGCCAACTGATAGCAGCAATATCACCTAGTGGGAAGAGTGGGTTTAGCCATATTTCAATCTAGAAATCAGAGATAAAGTTGTTCACAGGCTGTTATATTATACTCACATGTTATGTATTAAGTGGCAATATTCAGCGCAGTATTGTGGACCCTAACCAGCAGAGTGGATCAAAGGTCAGCAGTGCTTGCTGCTAATGTAAATCAACTTTGCATTGTTACCATGTGAAGTTGTTTAACAATTGCTGTGGGAAGCCGGTTCACAAAATGTGTATACTTGACTTAAGACCAGTGCTGTCCAAACTTTTATCCACTGAGGGCCACATACAGAAATATATAAGGATGCAAACTCTATGAAAGCCTCGGGAATATGAACAAAGGGAAGTCACCTGGCTTAGATGTTACACCGCCTGAGTTTTATTTGGCTTTTTGTCCCCAATTTGGACCTCTTATTCTTGATATGAGCCATGCAGCGATCAAAAGAGGCTCCTTTTAACAGTAACATAGCTCTCCTGGTTCTTTTTCCGAAAAAAGGACAAAGACCCACTTTTATGTTCGAACTATCGCCCTTTGTCTATTTTTAACACAGATATTAAACTCTATGCAAAGACACTTGCCTCTCGACTGGAGCCATTCATGTCCTATTCATTAAAGGAGGATCAAACAGGCTTCATTAAAAATCGCCTTGCATCTGACAACCTTTGTTACCTTCTCCACATCATAGAATTCTCTAATTCTACAAACTCATCAAATGCCATTTTGTCTTTAGATGCAGAGAAGGCATTTGATTGCCTTGAGTGGCATTATCTGTGGGCGGTATTGAATCACATGGGCTTCAGTAATACATTTGTATCTATGGTTCAGTTACTTTATGCCAATCCATCAGCCATGGTTACAGGAAACACTTGCTCCAAACGCTTCCCAGTTTCTCGAAGCTCCCGGCAGGGCTGCCCACTCTCCCCCTGCTTTTCACTCTTTCTTTAGAACCAGTGGCCCAGGCAATCCAGCAGTCGCTTTCCCACGACCCTATTGTTATACAAGACACCAAGTATCACAACTCTTTGTATGCTGACGAAATTTTGCTCTTTATCTTTTATTTTTGTTTAATTTTTTAATTTCAGTCAGATTTCTGGATCTAAAATTAACTGGGAAAAATCAGCACTGCTGCCTCTAAATCCCCTTGACAGACTGCCTGCCACCCCATCAAACATTTCAATTGTTGAAAACTTTAAATATTTGGGAATCACTGTCAGCCCCTCTGTTTCTCATACAGTATCTTTTCATGACAGAAACGTACTTTTAGAGGTTAAGAATGACCTACAAAGGTGGAACAATTGCCCATTTTCTTTCCATTCCCGCATATCTTTAAATTAAAATGAATATCCTCCCACAAATAAATTTTCACAGTTCAATGCTTCCCCTACCCCCACCCAGTGGCTACTGGAAAGAGTTACATTCTGTAGTCTCAAAATTTATATGGGAAAAAAAGAAGGCAAGAATGAAACTCTCAACGCTCCAAAGAGCAAAAAGAGAAGGTGGACTAGGTGTCCCAAACTTTCAGCTGTACTATTGGTCTTTTGTTTTACACCCTCTCTCTATATGATTGGACCCTTCTACTTTAGTTTGTTGGCACCCAGTTGAGCAAAACGTTGTCCATCCACATAGACTGCAAGACTTAATATATTCCAACATTTCTCTTAAACAAGCAAGAACTAAGTTTAGCAGCATCATTACTGAGTTTCCTCATTCGCCCATATTCCATAACTATTCTCTACAGGTAGGAGGGCACCCAATTTCATTCCTCACTTGGAGCAAGAAGGAGCGCATACTTTTTGTAATATTTTTGGGGGTAAGGGGCTTACGTTCATTCCAAGACATTCAGAATCTCTTTAACTTACCAGGAACTTCTTTCTTTTTCCACCTTCAGCTGCGCACAGCAATGCACACCTATGGTGTTCCCTGGGATAGCTCATTGACTGCCCATCTGTTTCATGCATTACTGACTAAATCCAACAGCATAGTTTCTACACTTTATGCTACTTTACTGGAAGCTATTGCTAAACCTCTAACTCTTTACAATACATGGATGAAGGACTGTTACTGTTTGTAACTGGAATTCAATCTGGCAAAACACCATCCTATCTTCCAGAAATCCTAACCACCAAGTTATTTACATTAATTTTATTCATCACACATATTATACACCTCACACTCACTATAAAATAAAAGCACTATCATCTGCTAATTGCAGTTTATGCCCTGATAAATCTATTGGCACCTTTCTACATATGGTTTGGGAGTGCCTAGGGGTTCCAGATTTCTGGAGGGGAGTTTGCGATATTCTGTCATGTATTTTGGTTCAACCCGTTCCATTCTCACCAGATGTCCTTCTGCTTAATGACAGCTCTAGCTTAGAGCTTTCCGTTAAAAAGAAGTGTGTCCTTTTAGCTGGCCACACCACTGCCAAAAGACTTATGGCATGTAGATGGAACCCCCCCATTTATTATCTGTGCAGAAATGGTTGTTGGATTTTATTACTTCCGCCAAGGAGGTTATGTGATCGTCACGGTTTGTTAGTTAGTTTGTTAGTTTGTTTGTTGGCAACATAACTCAAAAAGTTCTGGATGGATTTTGATGAAATTTTCAGGAAATGTCAGAGATGGAATAAAGAAGAACTGATTTGATTTTGTGAGTGATCCGGATCACTGTCTAGATCCAGGAATTTTTTAAAGGATTTGGTACTATTGGGAGATAGGGCTAATGGCAGAGGTCTGTGCTCTCTGAGTGCTTTTCTAGTTGATATTGCAAAACATGGAATGCTGGGCATCAGAAAAACACCATGCTAAACCTGATAATGTAACATGTTGGTTTGATACCATAAGAACTATACTTTACTTTGAACAGCTTTATTACTTTTTTTTGTTTTTGGTCCATCCTTGGGGTGGGGTGGGTGAGTATCTGGGACAGGTTGGTCAGTGGGTATGGGTTGGGTGGGGTATATTTTATTTTACTTTTCTTCTATTTATACTTGTGATGATTGAGACCAGAGGGATAGGCTTATCTTGATTTTGCACGCATTCTTTTGGCCTATTACTCATTCATCCTTTGTTCAATGCTGTTGCATGTGTAGGCATAATCTCTCTCTTCTGTATACTGACTTCTAATGGGACACAACACTATGTACATTCTTATGGACTTTCTTGAAAATAATAAAAAACTGATTAAAAAAAATCAAGCGCCCCTTTTGATGCGCGCTCAGGTGACACCTGCTGATTTAGATAACTGACACATTAGCTCATGTCTACGCAGGCGAGAGAGGAAAACAGCAAAGTGGATAAATAAGGATATCTTTAGATGTGTGGAGATATCAACACTTTGGATTTATTGCACAAAAGGACAAGACTGTGATAGTGAAGTGTGAACTGTACCTTGGTCAGAAAAACTTTACACTTTTGTGAACTCTTCATCAAAGGCAGTACACCAACACAAAGCTGGTAAACGAGCCCTGGAGCCCAAGTGATGCTCAAGATAACATGATGCACCTATCAAGCAGACAAAGCACGATTTTCAACATCAGCAACAGGTAAACCACAAAAGCTGTGAATTAAAGAAAAGAAAGAAGAGCACTTGCACAAGTCCTCCTTGTTAGAAGAATGATTAGTGCTGCTAATTGCAGTGTTGTGTTCATCAGGAGGCAGAGACTATCTTTGGTGACTTTATTAACACCACCAGACTTAACACATGACTGACATACTCGACTGCAACTTCACAAGGAGCACATATACACAGAACTTGTCTTTCAACATCACTTCTTATGTTGACATCAGTCATGTATCCTCACGCCTTTTACTGCATGAAATAGTGCCATTATATTACACTTATGTGGGGATATGCAAGGTAATTTCATTACACAAACTTAACAGGAGCACTGAGCACTATTTCATTTAACTGTGTCATTGTTGTTATCAACCTGAACCTGAATCACACATCAGACACAGACGTACTCACTCCCTGTGTTCAATATTGTGCTACACGATGCTCCATATGTTGTTTTTCAGACCTTTGAAGTCAATTTTATTTGTTTAGTCAACAAAGCAACATAAACCCACAGTGATATACAATTAAAGCTCCCTGTTATAGACTATAATTTGCTCTTTGTTATTGCCACTTTTTGGCCTTTTTACTCTGACACTAAAGCTTCTAGTGCTCATATTATCATAGCATCCTGATTTTAACAACAAAAACACATGAAAGCAGTTTAACACAGAATAAATTTACAGTACAGCAAGGCTTTAATGTGAAAGGTTCAATTAGTTTAAATCTGTAATCCCCAGTCCACCACAGGCTGCTGTAGGGATGTCCCCCGCCGCTGCTCTCATTTCATTTAACACTGGCTGTGCATTTTCCAGGACTGCTCGGAGCAAAACTATTTAAACTCATTCCCCCAAATGAACAACTTAGTAAATGAATGCCTGGCCTGTGTCATCGATTAAACAGCACAGTCTTTCTCCTGTGTTCCATACTGTAGGCAGGGTGTGTGCACTCAGCCACATAATCTCTCTTTTTCATTTCAGCACCTCCAGAATTGCCTTCTAAACACAAATAATGACAGAGGCAGCAAAGCTCCCTGAGCGTATCCACCAGCTCAGACCAAATGTGTTGATCATTTGGCTGATTCATAATTTTTTGTGCTACCCAGAAGCACAAATATCAGCAGTAGAAGTCGTCTGTTTTCATGCATGCTAAACAGTACTACACTGATACTTTCAAGGCTACATAAGGCAGACATCTGTATCTTTTCAGGATGCACTGACCCATAGCATGAAGTCTTTCTTTTTCTCTCGTCTGGCTTTCTTCACTGTGAAGCAAAAAAAGGTTACAGTAATCATTTATATTTGATGCATTAACTAGCTCGTAGAATGTTCTAACACCTATTTCAGCTATGCGTGTAACTTTAAACCCTGTCCCTGACCGTATGTACTGTAGTAAATGAAAAAAGTAAAAGCCTTCAACCTGAATCTGCCTCCTGTTTCATTACATTAATCACATGTGCCCATATTAAATGAAATCCATTTAAATACCCCTGGTTGCACAAATAATTTGTGTAGCCAGGTTGAAAGAGTTGGAGTCAAAGGCGGCATAATTAGACGGGATGATTCTGAAACCTAATACAAGATGTAATTAAGGGAATTAATAAGGTGCCAGCCCCCTTTCGCTGGGTGCTCCGCCTGATGATTAATCACAGCCTGAGCTAATTTGATTTGTGACAAGGAAAGGGATGACTTGGTAAGTCAGATAGGAGAGCCCGGTTCGACAGCACATGACATAATAACACATGAAGAGTGGTGACTCGAAGGACGAAAATGCACTTTTGGTCCACAAGAAGTCGTTAGATTAAAGAAGTGCTAGAAAAAAAGCTGTACGATAAAGAAACTGTGAGGGCAATGACTGGATCTAATCAGAGCCCCTGATTTAGTATTGTTTATGGATCAGCATATGTGTAAATACACAATTAGTGACCTGAGGAATATCTAATGGAGGTAAACACCAGCTGAAAACAATAATTTGCATGTTCATTGTGAACATCTTAGTAGCAAATTAATGCCTTAAAGCAACAATTTCCACAGAGAGCCCTGTGTACTTGCTTTTAGCACTATGTAACTTTGGCAGTGGGCCGCAGTTGTCTTACAAGAACAAGCACCAGCCGTCAGCTACCAAGAAACTAGTTAGCACATCTCTGAACTGTTTGATAAAGATGGAAGGGGGTGGTGAAGAACAGAGAAAAGTGAAGAGAAGGAGAGTGGCCATAAAGAAGAAAGACGGACAAAAAGCTACATGTGAACATCCATCCTGCATATGGAGCTCAGTGAGTTCAAGCAAGAAGACTGTTTCTACACATTCATCTCTACACTGCTCATCCACTTCTCTTTTCCCGCTCTGGTCATCAGCTGATAATGAGTATTAACCATCTTAGTACTAAACTAATCAGATTCTGCGACAATCATCATTCACCTGTCATATTTTAAATCTGTCATCCTCTCTGTAAAAGTCATCCTGTTGTTTCAGTGTGGACGCTGCAACCCTGAAAAGCAACTTAGAAGATAGCACCTTTTATTTGAACCCACTCATTTTTCATGTGAGCAAAAGTATTGTAACATGTGGCTGACAGGTGTCTTTTGTTGCCCAGGTGTGTCCTATTACATTGATTATTCACACAATTGATAATGCTTAATCTCTACACTCAGTTTCAGATTCTGGTTTTTCCCGTGCAGACTGTAATCACAGTAAGAGGTGTAAACAATATAAAAACCAGAGAGCTGTACATGAGTGAAAAACAAGCAATTATGAAGCTGAGAGAAGATGGAAAATCAACCAGAGCCTTTTCACCAACATTGGCCATAGTACAACCATTAGGAATGTCCTGAAGAAGAAAGAGCTGTGAAGAAAGACCCTGAAACAACTGTTAGTGACATCAGCAACAACCTCCAGAGAGCAGGAGTGAAGGTATCACCATCTACTGTTCACAGAAGACTTCATGAACAGAAGTACAGAGGCTACACCAGAAGATGCTAACCACTCATTAGCAAGAAGAACAGGAGGCCAGGCTGGAGACCACCTTCAAAAATCTGGGACAAAGTTTTATGGACTGATGAGACAATGATGAGCCTTTACCAAAGTGATGAAAAGGTTTAAGTTTGGAGAGAGAAAGGATCTGCTCATGATCCCAAACACACAAACTCATCCGTGAAACACAGTAGAGGTAATGTCATGGCTTGGGCTTGCATGGCTTCTTCTAGGATGGGCTCATTAATCTTCAGGGATGATGTAACACATGATGGTAGTGTAACGCACTGGAAAAACTAAGATGTAATTCCTTGTTTACCTTTATGTCAGTGTATTAAGTCTTGCCTACAAAGAGAGAATTCACATTTGAAATACATCTAGTTAGAAATATTTAAGTTAAAGACAGCTAAAAATAGCATTACTGTGATGTTTATATATTGTCTGTGGAGGAAAAATTGTTTCAGCCTTTCCTTTAAGAAAAAGGACACTGCCCCTTTAAGAGATGTAAACAGAGGGAAAGACGTGATTCTCGCGGAGATTCTGTGAAAAAGAGCTGAAAACGGCAATAGCTTGTGCTGAACTGTGGGCAAGTTTATGTTAATAAAAGTTGCAAAAAGTGAATCAAAACGTGTCCTGGAGGATTCATCTGAAGGGTGCAACATAATTTTGGTGTTTCCGCCCGGTTCAAGCCAAGTCTTCAGCCAAAGTAAAGAGAGACGAGCAAACGACACAACGCTGGACAGAGAGAGAGCCAGCAAGAATGTGCTCCGCAGCGAACCTGCACCTGCATGGAAGGAAAATTACTTCTGCCAAGCTGTGAGTAATTCAACGACGGAACAAACATGGAAAATGAGTGGGAGTTATTGCTGAATGATATCGAGAGAAAACTTCTAACTTTATCACTCACTGAGCTCAGTGCAGTATGTGATGAACTCGGACTTAAGCCTGAAGCAAACCCGTCCTGTCGGCAACTGAGAAGGCTAATCCTGATTTGTTTAGAGAGTGAGAAGATAACAGGTTTAGAAGATAAAGGATTATCAGTGCTTTTAGCCACAAATGATTTTATTGACAACTTGGAAAAAGCGATTGAAACCACGGGTGAAGCTGCTGCATCGGCAGTACAAGAAGCTATCAGTGAGCAACCAGAGACAGTGTTAGAGCACCCTCTACTGACGCAAGATGGTACTGCACCCTCAGAGCTTTCACCGCAGAATCCAAGTAGCTTGACACATTCAGAAAAAGAGACAGAGCACACTAGAAGCCTTGTGCATCCCATTTACAGAAAGGATTTCAGAATTATTGGACAAATAGGTGAAGTTGGACAAAAAGACAAACTGAATTTCACTAGCCTTGAGAGGCAAATCGAACGTGGTCTACAAAAGGGTTATGAAGAAGGGGAGATAGTGGAAGCAGTAATTCAGTCCATTGCACCTGAAGTTAAACTGAAAAGCTACCTTGAAAGCAGACCAAAACTGTCACTGAATTCCTTACGGCAAGTCCTTAGGACGCACTTCATTGAAAAGGATGCCACTGAACTGTATCACTCATTGACCCGTGCTGTCCAAGAGCCTAAAGAAACCCCTGTCCAGTTTCTCATCCGCACCATGGACCTCAGACAGAAAGTGCTCTTTGCATCTGAAAGAGCCAAGGCAGGGCTGAAGTATAATCCAGAGCTCATAAAGACCCAGTTCTTGCAAACAGTGTTGACAGGTTTGCAGGATGATGCAGTTCGTGTGGATATCAAGCCTTACTTGGAGGACCTGTCTGTGTCAGATGAGTTGCTGCTTGAGAAGATGAGCATTGCCTACAGTGTGGAAGTGGAGAGGAGAAATAAACTGCTGTTGGTGTCCAGACAAAGAGGAGTTAAAGTGGCTATGATCCATGAAGAGGAGAACAGTGAAGTTGAGCAGGTCAGTGTCTCAAAGAAAAACAAAAGCTCTACATCTAAGTCCAACCCCATACTTGAGAAGCTTGATGCAGGAAATAAAGTCATATGTGAAGCACTGCAAAATCTCACTACACATGTTGCCAGCCTTAGTCAAGTGAAGACATGCAAAGAAGAAAACAAAACACATAAAGCTCAGCAGAAAAACCCTGCGACTCCCAAACGAAAACCAAGAAAGTGTCGTGAGTGTGAGAAATCAAATCCAGAGGGAAGATGCACGCACTGTTACAAATGCAGCAGTAATGAACATTGGGCTATAGGTTGTCGCAAAAGAAAAGAGACTGTTGCAAACACTTGTAAAATAGAAGTCTGCAATGAGTTAAACCTTGATGCTGCACTACTTAACCAAGCTCCATTGTCAAGGAAACAGGAGAAGGCAGCCAAGCTGGTGGGACGAAAAAGTCTAGTTCAGTGCAACCTGGGAGGAGTTCCTACAGCAGTGTTATGGGACACAGGATCCCAAGTGTCCATGGTCGATATGAAGTGGAAAGAAATACACCTACCAGATGCTGAGATACGACCTGTGAAAGAGCTTCTTGATGAAGGTGTATTGGACCTTTCTGCTGCAAACGGGACTAAAATACCTTACGAGGGATGGATTGAAGTGGAGTTCAACCTGGCAGGAAATAAGGACAGTGAACTCTTAGTACCCATCTTGGTGAGTACGGACCCTATTGTAAGACCAATCATAGGTTTCAACGTCATAGAAGAGTTAGCACAGACCAGCACGTCTACTGATAGGGCAATGACAAACAAATTTGTGCACAGTCTGGGATCAGCACTAGATGTTGGACACAAAAAAGCCAAAGCAGTATACTCAGTACTGAAAAACCAGAAAAGCAGCTCAGAAAGTCAAACTGCAAGGCTAGGAAGACAGGACGTTATCATCCCAAAGCACAAGATGGTAAAGGTTGCTTGTGGAAAACTCAATAAGAACATATTAAAGGAACAGTACGCAATACTGGAACCAAACGAGAGCACACCTTGGTCTGCTGGACTTCTGATAAAACAACAGTTAATACAGTTACCTACAGAAGATAAAGCTACTATCTCAGTTGTAGTTGAAAACAACACAGGTGATGATATCAGACTACAGAACAGAACTGTGCTAGGGTGGTTATATGCAGTAGACACCATACAAAGTGTTGAAGAGAAAACAACTGATGCATCACCAGAGCCGCAAAAACAAAGTGAAAATTCAAGCGAATGCAAACAAGTGACACAGTTTCAGAAAATTACAAATGAAAATTACAGTGAGGGCAAACCTGTAAAAGAATGCTGGGATCCACCTGTTGATCTCTCCCACTTAACAACAGAGCAGCAACACAAAGTAAGGCAAATGCTGAAGGAAGAGTGTGAGGTGTTTGCTAGGGATGACTGGGACACAGGATGCATTCCTGACCTGCAGATGTCAATACGTCTAAAAGATGACATCCCAGTGACCAAAACATACAACGCCATTCCACGTCACCTGTATCAGGAAGTCAAAAAACACATTCAGGATTTGCTCAGCCGAGGATGGATCCAAAAGTCAGCCTCTTCTTACTCGTCACCAATCGTGATAGTCAGAAAAAAAGACTCCTCCATCCGACTGTGTATTGACTATCGACAACTAAATGAAAAGACACACCCTGATCGCCATCCCATCCCAAGAATTCAGGAAATCTTGGAGAATCTTGGAGGAAACTCATGGTTTACTGTACTCGATCAAGGTAAAGCATATCATCAAGGTTTCGTCAGTGAAGAGAGCCGAGCATGTACTGCCTTCATCACACCTTGGGGATTATATGAGTGGCTCCGGATCCCTTTTGGACTGACAAACGCTCCGGCTGCTTTTCAGCGGTACATGGAAGGTTGCCTAGGAGACCTGAGGGATGAGGTATGTGTTCCCTACCTCGATGACATCCTTGTGTTCAGTAAAGACTTTGAAAGCCATGTGGAGAATGTCAGAAAAGTTCTCCAGAGACAGAAAAGCTGTGGAATCAAACTCAGACCCAAAAAATGTGACTTCTTCAGAAGGGAAGTGTGCTACGTCGGACGTGTCATCTCTGAGGAAGGATATCGGATGAACCCGAAAGAGGCAGAAGCTGTCCAAGCATTAAAAAAGTCAAAACCAAGAACAGTCAGAGAAGTCAGATCATTGGTTAGCTTCCTGGGCTACTACAGATCTTTCATTGCTGATTTCTCAAGAATTGCCAAGCCTCTTTACGAGTTACTGTCTCACCCAAAGACTGAGAATAAACAGACTAAGAAGGGTCGAAGCTGCAGTTCTCCCCAGCTGCCTCCATCTCAGCCTGTGGAGTGGACAGAAAAACATCAGCAAGTGTTGGAAAAGCTGGTTGACACACTGTCTGATCCCCCAGTAATGGCATATCCAGACCTTGAGAAGCCATTTGTGTTACACGTTGATGCTTCTGAAGATGGTTTAGGGGCTGTCTTGTACCAACGTCAGGGAGGAACGTTGAAAGTGATAGGATACGGATCTCGAACACTTACCCCAGCAGAGAGGAATTACAGGCTTCACTCTGGAAAGCTGGAATTCTTAGCACTGAAGTGGGCTGTTACCGAGCGATTCCGTGACTATCTCTTCCATGCCTCTCACTTCACCGTTTACAGTGACAACAACCCTCTGACATATATCATGAAGACTGCAAAACTGAATGCTGTAGGGCATCGGTGGGTGTCAGAGTTGGCTGACTTCCACTTTACCCTGAAGTACAGACCAGGAACTGTCAACCGCGATGCAGACTTTCTTTCACGTCGGCCTGCAGAAATGGAAAAGATTATGTCAGAATGCACAGAGGAGTGTAAACCAGATGACATTGCTGCAGTTGAGGAAGGACTACAAGCTCAAAAAGAAGGTGAAACAGACTGGATATCAGCCATTACCTGTAAGGTGGATGTCTTGACTGAGCTGACTTCTGCACGTGACACAACCATCCAACCAATACCAGCTGAAAGTATTCAGGCAGGTCAAAGAGAGGATGAGGTGATAAGCAGAGTTATCACTCTAAAGCAACAAAATGATCGTTTGAGATACAAAGACAAAATCAGGGAGCCAGCAGCAGTCAAGCGCCTCCTGAGGGAGTGGCCGCGTCTCTATCTGGACAAAGGTGGAATCCTGCACAGAAAGACCAACGTCCGAACTCAGCTTGTGGTTCCTGAGAAGTTCAAGCCACTCATCTATCAGCAACTGCATGAGGAAATGGGACATTTAGGTGCTGATAGAGTGATTGCTTTAGCCAGAGAGAGATTCTTTTGGCCAAAGATGAGAGAAGACATTGAACATTATGTTACCAAGGTATGTCGTTGCCTGAAACAGAAAAAACCAAACAGAAAGACAAAGACACCACTACAAAGCATAACAACATCAGCACCGTTTGAAATGATCTCCATTGATTACCTGCATCTGGAGAGAAGCAAAGGTGGAGTGGAATACATACTGGTGGTTGTAGACCACTTTACAAAGTTTGCACAGGCCTATGCAACACCAAACAAGTCAGGTAAAACAGCAGCACGCAAGATCTTCGACGACTTCATTCTCAGATTCGGCTTTCCAGCTAAGATCCACCATGACCAGGGGAGGGAATTTGAAAATGAGCTGTTTAAGAAACTGCAAAGCTACAGTGGTATTCAACATTCAAGGACAACACCATACCATCCGCAATCTAACCCAGCAGAACGTCTCAACAAGACTTTGCTAAGTATGCTTCGAACACTGGAAGAAACTCAAAAACCAAACTGGAAAGACTATCTGAACAAAGTGGTTCATGCATATAACTCCACTGTCCATGAATCGACAGGATTTTCACCATTTTTCCTGCTTTTCGGAAGAGAGCCAATCTTACCCATTGATCTGTTGTTTCCAAGAGAACAAGCAAACCCACAGTCACATGCAGGTTATGCTGAAAAATGGCAAAGATCAATGCAAGAAGCTTATAACATTGCTCAAGAAAACATGAGAAAAGCATGTGAAAGAGGAAAAAAACACTACAACCAGAAAACATGGAGTTCTGTGTTACAACCTGGAGACCATGTACTGATTCAGAACCTGTCAGAACGAGGAGGACCAGGAAAAATACGTGCTTTCTGGGAAAACAAGGTACATGTTGTTAAGGAAAGAAGAGGAACAAACGGTCCTGTATATGTAGTAAGACCACTAGATGGAGAAGGTAGAGAAAGAGTGCTACACAGAAATCTTCTGTTACCTTGCCCTTACCTTGTTGATGCACAGAGTAAACTCCCAAAAGAAAGGAAAAAGGATCAGATGAAAGAAAAGAACATACACAGACCAAGAGAAAGAGTTCAGATACCCGCTGAAGATGCAGAAAGTTCAAGTGAAGAGGAGTACAGCATGTGGTGGCCTGAAATGACACCCAGCACTCGCCTCAACCCGCATGCTCCAGTCTTCAACCCTGCAACCATGCATCCCAGAGTAGAAACTGAGGCTGAACAACTCATCCAGGAGGAGAGGACCCAGCCACAGGAAAGAGGAGACACTACTGAGGACATGGATCAGGCAGAGGAGGAGACCAGACCCCAGGAGGAGGACATGCTGGAGCAGGAGATGAGCCGTAGCCTAGATTCAGACTTTGAAGTTCAGGAACCAGAGCTCCAGGTGTATGATGAACATGCTGTGTCTTTAGAGGATGACCAAGTCAAGAGAGCCAGACACTCTACGAGAACTCGTCAACCAAGACGTATCCTTACATATCATGAGTTAGGAAAGCCTAGTGTCACACCCTTTAGACAGTAGATATTATGAGAGACAGTTTATTTACTGAAATTGAAAGCTAAAGTTCATAGTTTAAAGCTAATGTTAACTAAGAGATGAATAGACACTGAATATTTTAGTTACAGTAATCCATTAGTCATGTTTCAGAAATTATTTCTGTTGACTTTAAAGGAAAATGCAAGGAACTACACATACGTTGATAAGTGAGTTTATTACAGGAATTAGTGTGTTAAAGGTGACAGAGTGACACAAAAAGGATTTTCTGTTCAAAAGGACTACACGCTAAAGCATGCACAATGTTAAAGGACATTAAGTGTGTTGGAATGGTAGTTATTGCCATATGTGACTTAATGGACTTGGGAGGCCTACCAATGTACCGATGGATTAAGACAATACAACAAAACAGGAAAATAGTTATCTATTTATCCTGAACTCATGCTGTTGTGGTCACCAGATGTGTAGTTACTGATAGTTGTATGCTCATATTACTGTTCTATTGATATTCATCTAAAGGTATCTTGAGTCTAATGTTAAATTTAAAAGCATTTTAATGATGTTTGTTTACTCAAAAGGAAAATGTTTTGTCAACATTTTATTTTTTTTTAGTGGGGGAGCGTGTAACGCACTGGAAAAGCTAAGATGTAATTCCTTGTTTACCTTTATGTCAGTGTATTACGTCTTGCCTACAAAGAGAGAATTCACATTTGAAATACATCTAGTTAGAAATATTTAAGTTAAAGACAGCTAAAAATAGCATTACTGTGATGTTTATATATTGTCTGTGGAGGAAAAATTGTTTCTGCCTTTCCTTTAAGAAAAAGGACACTGCCCCTTTAAGAGATGTAAACAGAGGGAAAGACGTGATTCTCGCGGAGATTCTGTGAAAAAGAGCTGAAAACGGCAATAGCTTGTGCTGAACTGTGGGCAAGTTTATGTTAATAAAAGTTGCAAAAAGTGAATCAAAACGTGTCCTGGAGGATTCATCTGAAGGGTGCAACAGTAGCAGCAAAATGAACTCAGAAGTCTACAGAAACATTTTGTCTGCCAATTTAAGGAAAGATGAAACCAAACTGATTGTGAGATCCTTCATCATGCAGCAAGATAATTACCCAAAACACATCAGCAAAACAACAAAGAAGTTCATCAGATGGCCCCTGAGCTGCCAGTTGATGATCAGTGCTATAGAGCATGCATTTTACCTGCTAAAGAGGACACTGAAGGGAGTAACAACCCAAAACAACAACATTCTTCCACCAGCTAATAGTACTGTGGAGCAAATCGCTCCCTCGTCAATCAGAGCATTTCCACAGCTGGCGCTCCAGATCAGCAGCAGCACATGCCTGGAGCACCACTTCGCTCTGCCTTGTTCGAGATACGCTGCAGGTCTATTTTCAGCGTTGGCCGCTGCCAAACCGCATCAAGTCAATCAGAAAGCTCCAAAAACGGAAGTCACAAGCTTAGAATATCCGGTTCTTTCAAATTACAACACAATGCAGGGACTCCTGGCCACAAATCATCACTATATCAACATTACATCTCATCCTGCACTGAGAGGTCAGTGGGTCACAGAGCTACACTGGCGCCATTAACAAGGAAAATGTAACTTTTGAGGACATTTAGCCAAAGAATTTTACATAAAACCACAGATCCTTTAAGCAGACACTAACCTTTTAACCTTTTAATAAGCAATAACCCCAAAAAGTAAAATAATCCACTGTTGACATACTATTCCTGCATGGACTCACAGTTCTCCCGTGATCTCTGCCTGCAGATTATGGCTGCGCGTCGCAGTGCAGCGCTTTAGACTCACTTCCAGTGGGCAAGATCGCAAGCCTTCGGTCGGAGCAAATCCTGGGCGCTTCGGTGTGTGGCGCGGTCACTATATGTGGAAAATGAAGGTTACCGTGCCACGAAAACCACCACACATCCTTACACAATTTTTACTGCACTTTTTATTGGTTTATGGAGCCTACACTCAATCTTCACATAATGTCAGATCTCTCCTCCACTTTAGGATATTATTAAAGACAGTCTTTCACTGATCAATACATGATATTGATTGAGAAAAGTTTGAACCATATTATTTATTTACTCTTTTCAATTCTGGCAACTGATTCTGAGAATACATTATGGTTGTGTGAGAGTTATCAGGGCTTCATTTACACAAATGTCTCAGTTATATGATTAAATACATGCAGATGGCTGAGGGACAAGAGGGCAAAGAGAAATCTTTGTGGAGCAGACACCGTGTCTCTGTGTTTTCTGTTAAGTACTTTTATTTTTTTACGAAATAAAAACAACTCTGTGATAACCAAGAAAATATTATACATATATTATTACTGGTGCAGCATTTTCACACTGCTTGGTGTTTGTATTTCTACATAAACAATGAAGTTACAGTTTGCCACCTACGCTCAAGGCGAACAAAGGTGCGATTTTGATAATGAAATGTATGACAGGTTAAGAAAATTAGCACATTTTCATATTGGGAAGTAAAATATGGCTCACTATGTATGTATAAAAATGAAACTGTCTGCTTATGATGAAGTGGAAAGTGGAATAAATTTAGTGAAAATAATTGTTCCAAACCCACTAGTATACAAACTGAATTCAATTCACTACCTCACTGTGTCGCCAATTTGTCCCTGCCTCTAAAACATCTATACACCTGGCTCAGAGTTTGTTTAGGTGTGCACATTATACCGTCAGGTCTGTTTTTAATAGATCATATACTCTGCTGGGAAGTGGTGTACGCCAACTTCAGGCACTGTTTTGCGCATATGCTGCATTTATAAATGAGACTCCTGATCCCTACATTGGTTCTGCATCTAAGCTTTATCTTCACATCGTTCACAAATATTAGGTTAAAAAAAAAAGTTATCTCTTTCCTTCTCTCTTCAAATAAACATCAAAAGTTTAGAACCTTTAGAAGCCTATCTAAACTAGCATGTGGAAAAAGTTGGATACACATACTGCGCATGGAAAATGGCCTGTAGAGACATATTTGTGAAGAATCTGGAAGTATTACTGTACTTGTCAGTCTATCCAGCTCTTTCTTATAACATCTTTGCTGCCTCAACAGCCTCTTGTTTGCCAACAAATGCAACCCTAACAGGGGGAGTGAAAGATGAAGGCAGTGCATTTATTTCTTTGCAAAAGAAAGCTTTGAAATGTATTTTCAGGGTCATGATGTGCTCAAGAGGTCAAAAATAATTGGACATGCAAAAGAATAGCGATTAATGCTTATTAAAGATGAGAAAAGGCTCTGCTGTCATAGTTAGAATACAGTCCACCTCTTTTTCCCCAGGTAATGCTGAATGAGAAGAATAATAGAGGCAAGTAAACAGTGTGGGATTCTTGTCTCAAGTGAGTTCATATTGATTTACTTGGACAGGTAAGTGGGTGGAGAGGTACATATACATTGTTTACCCCTGCAGGAGGTGGACACAGTAACAGGAACATCTGTATAATATGCTGCATTTTAACAGTACTACTTCATCTTTGAGAGGCATCTGTTTAGAAATTGTAGCTGTTCAAACTCAAAATCAGTTTCTCTTACAATAATAGATATATAGATATTTCCATCTAATGCTAACAGTACATTAGAGCAGTAGCAACATGTGACTCTTAGCCCTCTGGCATGTAACCAGCCAAGCTCAATGTGCCCTCCTCTCCTGTTAGACTGTACAGTTCTAGCTCTGAAACAGAAGTTAAGAAGCTCCAGGTTGCAACAAGAAAACAGCATAATTCCCAAAACAAGAAACAGCTGATCTCACAAGCAAAATGCAAATCATCCTTCAAACAATCACACCATCACACAAAGCGGTGCAAACTTCATCAGATGGTACAGACAACTGACTGAGGTGAAAAAGACCGAAGACAGCTCCCGCTCTTATCAACTACACAAGACCAAAAAATCCAGTGTATGCCTGCAGATCTTAAGAGAGAGACAGCAGACACTTCAGGACCATGAATAGTGGCCAGTGATCATGGCATTTTGGAACCAAGCACCACAGAAAGCAAAAAATGATTCATAAATGTTACTGGATAAGCACAGCACCCAGTTGTTTAATATTACCCACATAAACTTAAACAAAACAGCAGAAACAGCAGCCAAATCAAAACATATTGACACATACACTCATAGATTATATATTTGAAATAGCTCACTTTTTAATGGACACATTATTTGAAAACATAGTCCACTAAAGGTAACACCTGTGATTATCTGAGCTAACATGTGCCATTAATGGCTTGAGTTGGATACTTTTTGCTTTTACACAAATTAGGGCATAACACGAATGTGGATAATATTAATGCACAACTATCTCCACTTTTTAATAACACAAACTAACAAGCAATGCTGCGTAAGGCAAGTGAAAAAAAAACATGAAAACATTCTGGACAGACATTTCTGATACTTTGTCATCTCACTCCTTCCTTGTTCTTTCCTATCTCAAAGCAAACGACTGAAGAACGGGGCATAGGGGCGTAAAAGGTCTCCCCATATCAAGTTGCTTTGCATTGTGTTACATTCTGTCAGGATAATTCAATAGGGATGATGTTTATCTTGTTGAGAAACTAAGGTGAAACTTGTCTTTAAGTCAGCGATAACAAAACCCACCCACTAAGAGGGAAGATATGATTGGTCAGTTTTCGTTTTTTTGGCCATTTGAATTTATGCTCTCATTTTAATCACCTCTACGAGGCTCTCTTGTTACTGTAAAATCATAAAGCTGAAGTATTTCTGCCTTATATACAGCTGATGGAATGTTCTGATTTGGTGACAAATTGCCCTCTTTCATTCAACACTTTACACACCATTACAAGGTAGAAAAGTCTTTAAGGTTTATTTCCTACCTTGACTCATTTTTGTGCACTGCATATCGACACTGGACTGTGGAGCAATAAAAAAAATGCATTAGAAAAAGAATTTGTCCACACCTATTAAATACTGAATTCAGATGTTTCTATCAGACCCATGACCACAGGTGTATAAAATCAAGCCCCTAGCCATGAAGTCTCCATTTACAATAAATGATTATGATATAAAATGGGCTCAGTGACTTCAAGCATATTGTGATAGGATGCCATCTTTGCAGTAAGACTGGTTGTGAAATCTTGTCCATGCTGGATATTTCACAGTCAACTGTAAGTGATATTAGAAAGTGGAATCATTTAGGAGCAACAGTAACTCAGCCACAATGTAAAGGACTTAGTAAAATCCCAAAACTGGGGTTAACAACTGCTAAGGCGCATGTTGTGTAAAGTGACAGATATCCTATTGATTTCATAGCTGAAGAGTTCCAAACTTCCACTGGCATTAATGTAAGCACAAAGAATGTGCTGCAGGAGTTTCAAGGAATGTGTTTCCATTGCCAAGCAGCTGCATGGAAGCCTCACATCACGAAGTCAAACACCCAAGCATTGGATGAAGTGGTGTAAAGCACACCGACACTGGACTGTGGAGCAATAAAAACACTTATCTACAGCAAAGAATGTATAAATGTAAATAATTATACCAGATACATGAATGCAATGGTTGTAAGGAAGCCCTGGAGTACTTTATTTCCCATAACCACATCAGTTTAAAGTCTCAGGTGGGTTAGCCTGGCAGGGTCATGACCTGCCCCAGCAGTGAGCAGGGAGAACAAACCCTCAGAGTGCTGCAGTGAGATGAGCTGCAGAATAAGAAAATATTCATCCACCATTAGAACTGAGTCCCCATAGACTCTGGTGACTTGGGGATTTTGTTGAACACGCTTATTGCTGCGATCCAACATCGATGCTGCTAATGAAGATGTGGTAAGTAGAGATCATTATGCACAGCAACACCAGCTCTTTATCCATTTCATATATAGGATGTCATAAATGTGCTGAGACATGCCCACAGTGTGATGCAATTGCATATTCATTGGTATTTATAGAAAGGGCATTTATCAAGGTTGAATCACATTCTGCTGTGATCTAGGCGAGGGATGAGCTAATCCCTTCTTTAAAAAAAACTGCAATTTTTTAATTACTTAAAGAAACATCATTTTTTTACAATATGTACACTTTAAAAATATTTGGAATAACAATTTATTAATACTTGCAATAGAATTTAGACATGTTGCACTGCACAGATGCTTGAGTTTCTGTATGCCTTTGCCTAAGGAAGAAACAAAAGATAACAGATGTTCAACTTACGGCATGTTTTATCATTATTCATTTAAATGTACTTTATTATTATGAAGCCATTTTATTCAGCTGGTTATTTGAATGATACACTGTCTGCAGAGGAAACACTGCAATTGTACAAGCTGAGTCTTACAACAGCAGCCACTTGACATTTTTTGCCCAACTGCATGAGTAGCTGTTTATATTAAATCACCAGTGCAGCTATCAAGGAAAATGTCATTCTAGGCATTTATATTATAGCCTTAGAGAGTCAGACAAAATCATATGTTTTTGCTTCTAAGTCCACAATAAAGAATTACTCAGGCAAAGATGTATTAATAGGAAAAATATACTATACTTTTCCTCTTAAGACACTCTACAATTGTGTTTGACCTTTACTGCCTCCATGTGGTTTCAGAATTACCCGTCGGAAATGTTTGAATCATTCCAAATTCAGAAAAATATGTTCTGAATCGTCTATTACAACAAAAGATATTCCACATGGATCAGTTTTGGGACCCTTTGTATTACCGATTATTCCAATAAACTGTCTTCTGCTACAACTTAAGTTTTGCAACCTTGTAGAAAAAAAAATGATGTCGATAACCAAGGACTTTCTCTTTTTTTATGATATTTTTGGGCTTTTTGCCATTACTTGATAGGACAGCTGAAGAGACAGGAAATATGGGGAGAGAAAGTGAGAGAAGTCATGCACCAAACGGTGAAAAGACCAGGTTTGATCCTGCGACCAGTGCGTCAAGGAGTAAGCTAAACTGGTGCGGGATAAGTGAGAACTCTCTTTAAGTAAATATTGAGATAAGGGATCAGAGTACACTCAGTCAGTCCCAAATTCCTGATCATTTGATGAGTGTGAACACAAGTGTAGTGGACTTGGGAATTGTGCCTTAGACCACTTGAAGAGGTTGTCTTTTTCTTGTCAGTGAGTACAGTTATGAGGGCAACTCCAAAGGTCCCCATCTCTTCAAAAATGTCTTGCTAGCTAGAGATGTTCTGCTACCATTTTTTCCTTCCTGATACTGATTCCAACATCAGAGCGCTGGGTATCGGCTGTTACCAAGTACCAATCAGACACTGGTGTAAAATTTCTTCAAGCATATGCTATTTGACATAGCATGGTACGATGACAGCCTGCCATTGGTTGACAGCCCCTTACCAAGCATTCTGGGAAAAACAATATGGCTGTTAACATTTAAGCTAGCTGCAATAAATGATTGAAAATGGATTCAAATAATTGAATAAGAACATGTGTAATATCAATCATCTGGTGTGGATTCTTTAAAGTTCCTGAAAGTCACTCAAGTTCTAGGCTAGCTAGAAAAGCCTCCATAAGGGCTTCAAAGGCTTGGCTGGCAAGGCCGGTCTGGAAGAGTGTCAAACCCAGATTTTCATGAGTATTGGACGTATATCTGATACTGGTATCAGAATCAGAATGACAGGACTTGCAGCACAGACCTGTTTCATTCTCTTAGCTGCACATTAGATGTGGAGCATGGCACAGGGTTATTGCTGGCATCCAGTATAGCAGGTGGGACTTCATATTCCAAATCAAACATTTATTAATGTCAACCAGTTGTCGTCATGGTCATGGTTGCTTCTTTTCTTTACCCCTTTGGCCAATTTGCAAACAAACTACCGACACATGTATTTTGCAACCTCCTGTTCGGACTGAGTGCAAAGAAGACTGCTAATAATGCAAAAGCACACCAGGAGGGGAGAAGGGAAAAGGAACAACAACATAGTAGCATAGCAAGGTAACATAGTCAGGAATAACTGTTCTGACACCACACACTGGAAGATCATTAGTACAAATCACCATAGCAGCGATTACAAGTTTACAGTAACGGTTTGGATAACAATAGCATCAATGCTGACTCAGCATTCCCACTAAATAATAATAGATTTGCCACTGTTGAATATTTTTTTCTTTTGCCTCTGAGGTCACATAGAAGTATCAATCTCAGCCCTTTTTAAACAACTAAAAACTCTTCTCAAGAGGTTTAAGTACTCTGAAGTGTTCCTCTTGAGCTTTGTATTCTCCAAAGTAGAGGATAATAATTTTAACCACACATAAAAGAAGCAATTTTTAGATAGTCAAATAGAGGATCTGTAACTCTCCTGCCTGATGAATCATACGAATTGGCAGTGTCATGATCACGATGTGAAACTTTCAAAATGAATTTGGGCAAGGCTCTTAAGTCCAACTTTCTCCTGTTTTAGGGGTGTCTGAATGTGCATGGATGCATATGAATGGAATTATTTACCACTGATGGTCAGACTATGTAGGAGCCTTCACCATTTGCGTATGGATGTGGAGCGAACAAGTGTGATTTGGTAAGTGTGACCTGTGGTTTAAAAGTGCTTTGCTGTCAGCCAACTAGAAAAGAGCTATACAAATCCATTTACCTTTAAACAAAACACACACACAAAACAGTCCAAAAGTAACTATTAAATGAAATGCTCCCTGTTGATCTAAATCTCTACATTCAGCTTAATATTCTCTGCTCGGAGTCTCTAACTGAGGGTGCAGAGGCGCTTTCCTTTGGATTTTGTATTAACAAGCTGGTTGGTTTTCTCATGCACAGAGGTGCAATAAATACTCTGATGTTTTCAGATGATATCTTCTTACTAGTAAATTGAAACTCTCATTGAGACTTTCATTCCTCAAACTATTTCATCTTGGTGTTGAACTGTTCTAACCTTGCAAAGCAGATAGATTAGTGAGATTCCATATCTGTCATCAGGCAAATCCATCTTGCAAAACACCAATCTGAAATGATTGTGCCTGTTATGAAAACAAACCTGACCATTCAGCATTATTTGAAGAAAGTGAGGCATAAGCTACGGGTAGTACTGGAAGTTGATAGTAATGACTGACATCGGTGTAGCAATTTGCTCAGATTTAGCTATTGCACAACAACATTGTCAGTGTTAATTCAACTACTATAGTGTTAAATGTAAAAAAAAAATAATCTGAGTTTATGTAATTCTCTCAGGTTCTGAGTTAAAGTTACACTTTGGAAAGTGAAGTTGGCAACAATAAGCTGCACCATTCATAAACTATGACAGTGCCTTAAAGCCATGCTCAAATTAGCATTACCTCATTTTGTTTTGTTGCTCTGATTAGCCTGTAAGAATGTGACAGACAGAACATTTGTCCACTCTCCTTCTAGGTATTCCTTTGACCAGTCCTGTCCCTCCCAAACACTTTCTCTAGTAGCTTAGAAAGATAAATGTGAAATATATCCATGCAATGGATATATAGGACAGTCTGTCTGGCTTGTCAGTTAAGAACTGTTCTACTCATTTTGTTTTGATTTAGTATTTCACATTTTAAGATTTGAGTTGAAGATCTGAACTGACTGAATTAATACTACAGACCATGTGTAAATGAGCGGACCATGACTCTGCAACTGCTTTGACCATTTTATTCTGTTCCTCTGAATTTATTCAAAAGCAGACTTTAATGGACATACATCAGACAATGATAAAACATACAACTTAAACCTCAAGTGTGCGTCTTTTATTCAAGGTCTAATAAAACCTCTTTATACAAAGGATATGGGAATGTGATGATGACTAAATGAAATTCATTCACCGCTTAGACAACCCTTTTCAAAATACATCTGTCTTGAACAAATTTGTCCATGATCTCAACAAACCTTGCTGTTATGAAAAAAACAAGGAATGTCTAGTCAGGCAAGAAATGATGGAAAGAACTTTGAAAAAAAGTTGAGCCTCTTTGATGTATGAAATTAGCTGTGTTGACACGACACCTTGACACATACTGCTGTCCTGTGTACATGTACTCCCAAAGAAATGCATGAAACTGGAGGTGGGACCTGCTAAGCTGTCAGACATACAGCACACAGAATGTGTGGAGGTGTAAATAGCAAACAAGCTCTATCTGGCTGAATTGTGTCTTGCCCTGCCGGGTGTAAAAGAGATGTGGATGTCCCACTGCCAACCTGTAGCTAGCTAGGCAAAGTTTCTCATGGGAGAAATATTTACTTTAGTTTGAAGGAGATCTACAGCGTCAGTCAAGCATAGTCATAGCTCTAACATTTACCCAGAGCAAACGGCGAAATATGTCCTATGAATGAAAGTCAATATACTTGTCTGCTAGACGGGCGGACTGGCAGACACACAGTCCGATCTAGCCATGACTCAGTCCACTGCCTCCAACATCTTCCTGCAGCGATGCACAAGGTGTGCTGGCAGACACGAAAAAGTCAATATAAGTAATGACTTCTACTTATTTCTGTGCAGTGGAGAGCACTCAGGCTTCAAATAAGGATGTAAGGAAGTGAAAATAAACCAAACATTAGGCTATATCTTTTTCCTGTCAAACTGTCTAGGGTCTGTGAGGGCGTACAGGGTCGAATGTGTCTGGCTGTCTATTTTTTCTGTCCTCGAGCTGTCAGACAGCAGGGCTGCTGCTTGGCAGTGGATGCAGATGCTGCCATTGACTCTTTGGTCACTGCTGCCAGCTGAAGCCCCTCACTGACACTCAGCGCTCCTCCTGGCAGCCGTTGCAGGTGCTGCCTTCACTGACTTGTACAGTAAAGGCAGTGAGCTCCTATTCCTGCAACACTGTGAGACTGTGTGTTGTTCCACTTGTGTGTTCAGGAGAAAGTTGAGCCCTGACCTCATCCAAGACTGTAGCTAGTTATGTTTGTACTTACTTCTTCATCATCAGACCTGCTACACTCATGCTTTCCATCTATCTTTCACAACTTTAAAATCCTTTTCACTCAGCAAAGATTGTTTTATGCAAAATAGCCTCGATTTATATTGTAATGCTAAAGGAGTCCTCGGGTTGCTTTACTCATTTTGCCATGGGGAAGGGGTTGATATGTTTCAATCAAAATGTACCCTGTGAAACGCCCTAATGACAGAAGCAAGCTAAGTTCATATTGGTCACAGAGACAATAAATTGAAGATCTCTGATACTGTTTTTTTGCAAATCTACAAGGCTCACTATTTATCATTTTTACCTTATCAAAGACCATTACAACTGCCCAGTACTGTGTTTGTTTGTTTGTTAGTTTGTTAGCAACATAACTCAAGAAGTCATGGATGGATTTTGATGAAATTTTCAGGAAATGTCAGAAATGGCATAAGGAAGAACTGATTAGCTTTGGGGAGTGATCCGGATCACCGTCTGGATCCAGGAATTTTTTAAAGGATTCTGTACTATTGGGAGATAGGGCTAATGGCAGAGGTCTGCGCTGTTACCACTTTACACCAGGAGATGGCGGACATGAGTAAGTTATTCAAAGTTTTGAAGTTTATAGAGTTTGAAAGACACATGCCAGGCCAAGGAGACGAGTGGGAGCGTAACAGAGAGAAAGACAGCGAATTGTAGCGAGAATACAATGCTGGGAGGAATAAAGGAATATTCACCCTCTGCCATGACTTCCACATGTAGCGAAGCCGATGCTTTGCCTCACCGTGTCTCCACCCCACCGGGGAGGGAGTAATCGGCAAATTCGATTTTGGGAGTGATCCGGATCACCGTCTGGATACAGGAATGTTTTTAAAGGATTCTTCACTATCGGAAGATAGGGCTGATGGTGGAGGTCTGCGCTCTCTGAGTGCTTTTCTAGTTTTAAATATGTATTTTAATTTATGGAGATATGTTGAGGCTTACATCGCTGTATCACTGTAAGCTAAACATTCATTGAGAATGAATATAATGTCATTTTAATTTATTTGTATTTTCTTTTAAATTAACTTTGTATGAATCTGCTTGGAGCTCGACTGCGAGAGGTGTGCTGTGAAGATAGAACCCAAGTTGACAGCGTTTTGCTCTCTCTGAATTCATTCAGATTAAAATCAAGCTCGATGAAACCAGCCTGTGTCCTTGTTTTCTCTGGGGACCTGAACACAACGCAGCGTAGCTGGAGGAGGCAGTGCCGTGCAGGCTACAGCTACAGTTATCATGAATCGTTTTATGCAGTTTTTTTGGAATTTTACTCCTCTGTAGCCGCAACATCATGTGTTTTGTTGATCTGATTGGCTTGTAAAGATGTGACAGAACGTTCATCCATCACCCTCTGAGTTTTTTTTTTTTTTTTTCAAAGGCTCTGCCCTTTCCTAAACGCTGTCTATGAGTGGTGTACCAGATGGATGTGTCCATCTGGTATGTCAGGTTAGGGCACTTCATGAAAAGGGAAATCTCTGACTCTGATATAGACAAACTAGACCAGTGCATTCTCAGAGACACTCCTAGTGAAATCCAGCATGATGTCATGACAACAAATTGTGAATTGTTTAATAGTTTCTACCAGAAAACTCCTAAAAGAAGGCTTCTTTATTACTTTTATTTAACTTGTTTCTGCATGTTTGTGCCACATGAGCAACATCTGATCATGTTGTTATGTTAGTTGTGTTAACTTTTTGAATGGATGATAAATCATTTCTTAACTTCTCTTAAAGATTTTTTTCTCAGCTGAGTTTTATTAATACCCCTTAATATAGAAAGAAATGTGCCACTTCACACCTTCTCAGATAGCTTTAAGGATGTAAACAAACATTTAGCTCTGTGCAGGTTTCTTCACCCAGGGCTAAAGTGCTAAATTGGCAAACACTGACGTTTACACTTAAAAAAAAAAAAATCCTGTAGTCTTAATCTGTCAATATTCAATATTGTAACATGCTTGGTAAATGCCACATCAAAGCATGATTAAACCTTTAGTCATGAACATTAAGGTTGTTTGAAATTAAACGGCATTCATTAAAACAGAACAAAAGATAGTTTTATTTAGGTTGGATGTATTGCCTGTTAAATCTTCAGAACCTACCAAGCATTCGGTGATCACAAGTAAACAAAAACAGCCTGAAATACTCCAGGACTGTACATTTCCAACAGCTTACATCATATGTAGCCACATATCTGCCAACTCACTGGAGGTTTACTCGAGGACAATCGTTCACATGTCTGTCAAAGCAGCTGACAGCAGAGCATAGCGTCTGATCTCATGGGCTTTTTCACACTTCTGCTGCTGTGGACGACACAAGCAAAGGTGTTCAGGAGTCATAATGAGGAGACGGTATATGACTTTCCCTATGGACACCTTATGCTATTACATTATAATGAGCAGTTATAGTTCCCTTGATCATGATCCAGGGTTTCCTGTGCGCTACCTGCCAAGCATACAACAATCACTTAAACCGGACCCTCCACCCTCATGGGTTTAAATTATCAGCATGGTGGATATACTGGAGACTGGAGCAGAAGGATTTATGCATTGACTGGCAAAATTACAAGGACAGTTCTTGGTGTAGGATATTTTTTTGAACTTAGAATGCTAGATAGAAAATCAATTGCTTATATAGACTGATTCAAATGGATCCAAAAAAGACATTCTGTCTCTGTGGCTAGAAGCATTACAAGGTTAATTTTAAAGTGCTGTCATTAAGCTTAAGTATACTCAAAATATAACACTTCAGTTTATTGGGTCTTAAGCAATACATCCACAGTAAGAACAGTAGTTGAAGTAATAAAGGTCAGACATGTTCAATTCATATTTATCGGTGAAAAAAAGAAAAAAAAAACTTTTAGAATCAAACTGAAGAAATAAAGAAGTTTCTGAAGGGCAGGTAAGATTTAAGATCATACATTCATACTTGCATACATATACATACAAAGGTCATCAACATTTTCAATCCTTTGATCCCTTTCAGTACCATGTGCTTCAATGATAGACTATCCATTATTAGAGCAGAGCAAATTGTCCCTTTCTAACCAATCTTTGCAGTTCCACTGCACATGCTGTGGTCTGTCTTGGTACATCCCAGAAGCACCGTTCCACTTTCCTATGCTAGAGATACGTGCCAGGTCTATTTTCAGCACCAGCGGCTGCCAAACCCTGTCAATCCACTTAAAGCAGATCATCCCAAACTCAAATTTCCGCACACTCCACCTGTGCCACCATCCAGGTGCACAGTGCTCTGCTTCAACCAACAGCAAGCAACCACGCACACTGGAAGCGTGACTACTAAATAGAATGTAAACAGGAGATCATTTTGTCTTTGTGTGGTTGATGTGTCGTTCATTTTGACATGATTCCATGATTTCAGTACTTTCACCAAGGGTGAGGACATCATGAAGTTAAAAGGTTTATGTTTCCAACGAAGGATGTGTTTCATGTGAAATTCTGTAGTTTTCCATTTCCAAGGTAACCAACAGCACCTTTGTGCCACAGGGTGAGATGTAATGTTAATAATTTACCATCCAAAATCTGTGTATTGTGTGGGAGGGGTCTGACTGTACACCGTTCTGACAGCCACTCCTACAGACAGTTCATCTGAGTCACTACACAGTATATCTCAGAAAGGAAAGCCGTAATGTGTCTGTACAATGTATTTGCAGTTTAAGATTTTAATTCAATGTTACTCATAAACAAAGCCTGAAAATGAAAAATGGTCAGAGGCCTAATCCTGGATTATGTATAAAACTATTTTAGAAGTTGTTACACGAGCGGTGCTTCAGCTTTGTTAGTTTTAGCTAAAGCTAACATAGCTATGCTGTCCACATAATTAACATTGCTAACTTAGCTATGCAGATAAGGTAGATACATAGCTTATCTTGCTGCTTTGTGAGCTTCAGTTAGCTACGTAGCTATGTCAGCTACGTTATCTACATAGTTTACGCCAGTGTTTTTCAACCTTTTTTGAGGCACGGCTCATTTTTAGATTAAGAAAAATCCCGAGGAACACTACAAGCCAAAAGTGTTACAAAATGACACATAACCAGTTCAGCTGCTAAGTAACTAGCTTTGAGAGCTCTCCAGACACATTTGTGGTTTTTCTTGTCAGTTTGTTTCCACAAGCTAACAAAACAGTACGTTTTCTTGTTCTGAAGTGATGGATTTTTCTTTTGGAGATGGCATTTAAGCTTGCATGAGACCAAAGCACTCTTAGACAGCTTTTCCCCACACACCAAGCCTAACGGAGTCAGTCGGATCTCCGGTTATAGTGAATACAAATAAAAGGTAACTTTCGCTGTACTACCTCGAACTCACTGCTTTTGGCTTCTTTTGACCACCACTCACACCTGACATTTCATCTTGGTTATAATTTTGAACAGGACCCTGGTCAGTCTTCATTGTTCCTTTTCAAATATTTATCCATTGCTGTAACACTTCTCATCACAGCCGTTTATCATGCATCACTAATTCTGTTGTCTTAAATTAATAAGGTAATTGCTGTGCTCCCTACTGCCACCCACTTTCATGGAGGAGTATTACTCTTACCAGTCACCACACTGCTCTCACTGGTGCTGAACAATTACGTGAAGTGACTAAATTATATATTTTTAAACCTAAGTGACATTTGAATAATTTCCCACGGCACACCTGGCAGTCTCTCACGGTACAGTAGGGTGTAGTAGTTGAAAATCACTGGTTTACGCAGTTAACGGAGCTACATGAGCTATGCTTGCTATGTTAGGGTGTTCTCATGGAGGATGAGCTTTTCTCCTGTAAGCAGACTACTTGGCTTTGTTAAATGTTTTGTAATCAGGTTTTGCAAGGCCAGGTTTTTTAATTTTAACTTTTGGTACCCTTATCTTAATCCTTACCTGAAACACTTAACAGAAGTTTAATCTGATTTTATTTATAAAGTTTAAGTATGTATTTCTGTCCTGTGATATATGGTGTCTTAGATGAATGGTCTGCTTCCAGACTGTCTAGCATCGTGTTGTATTTTGAAGTTGACCAAACGCTTTGTACATTTTTTGATTAATCTGCTTTATGTGGATTGACACACTTTGTAGTAGCCTGCCATGTATCTCCAGCAGAGCAGAGCGGCATCTCTGAGACACACTGGAGACAGATCTGAGTGTGTGCAGTGGAACTGCAAACACTGACTAGAAAGCGAGTGATTCGCTCTGCAGTGTGCTTTGTGAGCAGATTGTGGCGCAGGTGAAGTATGTGGAATTGCACCCTACTCTTCCTTCATTCTTCAGCTTGCACATTTCAGTCACATTTATAACATAAATGCACATTTAGGTCATAACTCAAAAGTTGTTGACATTTATTTAATATTGAATGAAACTAAATCTAAGCTGACATATCCCAGCTTGAGCTCCATTAACTACAAGAAGAAATGAGTCATCCCCAGAGGTGATCCTTGTAATTAAGTTATTGATAGAACTGAGGCCATTTGAGCTGAAAGGGATAAATAGCTGGGTATCATCTTTGTAATTATGAAAATAGGTGTTGTGATTTCTAATAATATTGTCAAGTGGTGATAAGAAGAGTCTGAAGTGGGCCAAAGATAGAGCTCTGTCAGGTCAGTTTTATCTGATGAGTGCTTATCAATCAATCAGTCCACTAAATCAAGTTGTCACATGTAAGATTCAATTACAGCTCAATGTGTCTCACAGCCATGGTTACAGAGATAATTAAACAGTTCTGTGGGCCTTGGACCATTTAATAATTGCACTATAGGGACAACTGCAGAGTGGAAACTGTCCAGGAGAAAACCAGGATTACAGTACTTGAGAAACATTGAGATCTTAGAAGACAGATATGAAGAGATTTGTCTCCACAGTGTTCTTGTGATGTAACACAAGTATTTCTATACTAAACTTGGCCCCAAAACTTCAAAAACACTTAAAATTTGAAGAAATATTATTTTGACTTCTTTAGTATTTCTGTACTAAAAAATGATCACATAAACATCAGTTAAGCTCACCAGGGTAGATAAACAGAAAGTGCATCATACGCATATTTGAATATGCGTAGGCTTATTAGCCAAGTGAAGTTACTGCTTGATATAGCCAAACTTCTTATTAGCTCAATATCTGCATTTTTTTTGACATGCTCACTCAGACCAAAAAGAAACAGCTTATGTAATAAAAACTACACATAAAAACCGGACTTGTGCTTAGCTGTGTGCTCTACATTCACAAGAACCAAGTCTGTTAATCTTTCTCAGAAGTTGTGAAAGAAAATCCTTGTTTGACTTTTCCAGGCAGAGCAGAAAAAGTGTTCTGCTATTGCACAAGCAATTGCTCTTTCATCTTTTGGCTGTTCCCTAAACAACTATTAAAGATACAGGAGAACTCAAGGTTTAACACTTTTTATAACATGGGCAGGATATCTCTTAAGTCACATAAATGAAACATAAATAAGAATGATTTAACTGCAGACTTAGATATGGAAGGATTGGAGACATAATGTGTGAGACTATGACTCACTCTGCCATGTTGATATGGAACTCTTACAGACATGTCTTCTATGGTGTACACCACTCACAGCAGTGAAAGGTGGAAAGGTGTTGACATTTGACTACAATACATTTTATCAAATATTTATGGTCTATCTGGTGTCAGGATAGCCAGTCACAGCTTACAGGTCAATACTAGGGTGGTGGGGTTAACTCATTCAGGGCAGAAGAGAGGAACAGACCAGACATCTTGCAGCTTAATTACACCTCATATGAGGGGATGTTTGTCAGGAAATTGAATGTCATGTGTGAAATCAGTGTAGTTTGTTTAGTCTGCCCAAACTAGATTGCAGGCTGTTTTTAAGGGGGCTGAGACCCATATCTTGAATACCATCAGGAGACAGTATTTTTATTTTACAGTCATAATAATGTAAAAATATCTCTGTTATTGATTCAAATGAACAAAAAGTGTCTCCCAAACTAGCTGATAATACTGCGAACTCAAACATGACGAGAAAACGTTGAATCGACACAATAAAGCTGTAGTTTCTCCTCACAAGCCTAAACATTCTTTACCTAACCCCTACTCAACTGAAAACAGTATGACCAGTCAGTGCAAACCCACAAATTCCCCACCATGTCACAGCTGTGTAAATTTCTGGGATCAACATTTCTTTTCAGCTGAAAGAACAGCACATCACACAGCACGAGGACCTTGTCTGCTGCCTAAATCTTGTATGATGGAGTTTGTGTTTATTCTGATGTGAGCACAGACAAACTTCCAGTGGAGGTGGGGGCTAAACACTTTTGTCAGTTAAGACAGAGGTTGATATGACCTCTCGTACCAGACTTTTTAATGCCCACCGCCCCTATCATTTTTGATCCTGCATAGTGGCTCAAAGACGCCTGCAGCCTGCATCACTCCCCATCCAGAGTTCCCTGCCTTACTGAACACCAATATTTTACAGACGTTCTTCAACTTTCTGGGGATAAATTGGAGAAACCAATCCAGAACAGAAGAGCTTAATGGAAATTTGTTTTCTGAATAAGTTTATGTCTGCTGCTTTATTTTTCTAATGGCTATTAACTAGACTAGCTACAGTGTGAATATATTTACTTTATAATACATTAAAATATAGATAAAAACATTGTGTTAGCTGTTGAAGTGGAAAACTAAAAGTGAAATAACTAGTCTTAGATGAGTTAGTTAGACCCCTGCAGCCTGCTGTTAAGGTACACTGAGGTGGAAGAGCTTATAGCTGGTAGCTCAAGCTCACATTGCAAGATAATGCCAAACAGAGTCTTTCTAGTGAAAAATAAAAAGTTTCAAAGTTCTTCGATATAGCATACAGTTGAGTTGTTTCAAGGACAATTTTTACGTAAAGCTTGCTAAATTACATGGAGCAACTGTGCCCATCTGTTACCCAGTATAGCCTAGCTCCTCCAAGCATGTACTATTTGAAGGGGCAATGCTCACTGAAATCATAGCACTATTATGATGATAGTACCTTATACCAGGGGATCTCAAAGTTTTTGGGGCAAGGGACCCATTACAGGGCAGAAAATTTTCCAAGGACCCCCACATGACCCCAACGCTGGTTAAACATACGTTAACTGCCATTTGTACTCCTAGATGATGTATTTTAAACTTTTCAACCTAATTACCCGCCCTTCTCTGAGGTTGTGGTCAGGTTCACCATTCGTGTTTTCTGGCTGATGCATTCCTCACCCTTTTCTCGGAAAAAAAATCTTTTGTTTTGTCCTTAAACTCTGCATACTTTGTTATCAGATGCTGCTTCAGCTTGGCAGGCTTCATGGCTTCACATGAAGACACAGCACACATTTTGGTCTTCAGTCGCTGTTCTCAATAAAACCAAACTTGAGACAGCTGTCATCATATTTTTTCAGTTTAGCTGGTTTGGGCCTAGCATCACGTGATGAAGTGGACGTGCTTAAGTATTTATCCATTGTTGCTAGCTGGACCTGCACACCAAATGCATCCTGAGCAAAGTGACTGATGCGGGACGAGTGATAGATTTACGTTATATGTCACAATCATATCTGAGTTTTTATTGGCCCAAACCTGACTTATGTTGGAGTCACTGGTTTAGTATGTTTTTTTAGGGCACTGTGTTCTCTATATGTATTTATTTGCTTTTTAATGACATGGAATTACTTCAATAATTATTTCGAGGACCCCTAAGCTATGGCTCGCAGACCCCAGTTTAAGAACCACTGCCTTCTACAACACAACTTAAAAACTACTGAAGTATCCCTTTAAAGTTTTGCATGTGTCACGCTTTGATTTGATTCGCCCTTAATATACAGTTGTATCAGCTAAAGATGTTTCAAATTTTTCTTACCACCAAAAAGCTGACTGCTCTGAGTTATCAGTTTGATTTTTCATTGTTTTTCATTTGTCTCATTGACAACTTTCAGACTAATTCTGAATCTTGTACTTCTGTATTAAACAGCCTAGTTTCTCTCCACACATTTTCCAGCTGTGTCATCTCCCATTACAGAATTGCCAATTCGATCAACTTTATAATGAGCTATTAGCCGATGATTGTACTCTCTATGCGCCTTTGTTCCAATAACTGTATTAATCATTGTAGCTATAATTATCAGCATATTGCCCCTCTATAATTAGGCTGTCACTAATGAATTTGGAGAACTTTGGCCTATCTAAACATAATTGAGTCATCTGACTGTTTCTAACTGCTTAAACTGCAAATGTTGCCATTGCTGTGGCTGTAAACATTCCCTGGCCTCCATCTGTTCCTTTCTTTGTGGTGACAGCAGCCTCTGGTTCAGATGAGCCTAGCTCCCACTTTCTCTGACCCAGAAATGTTACTCAGTAGTCTGATAGGCAGCTTTGTTTAAGCCGGCCTTGCAGCTCATCATAATAAACACAGAGGTTAATGAAGGATGTTTTGACTTAATGTAAACACATGTCTGCAGCAATGTCTGTTACATCAGCTCCTTTGATTCTGTGAAGGGATCTTTCAAGTTAAAGGCATCGGTTGTCATTCTTTTCTGGTTTAGAGCGATCTCTGTGTGACATTGTTATTCTGATAGTGAGACTCTGAGAGCTGAGTTAAGCCGTGGCACAGACTTTATAGTCTACACGATGTAACTGGCAGTGTGTTCATGTTTCTATGAGGACCTGAGCCCGGATGGAGCCTCTCTGTATGAGCATAGTTCTTGTTAATGAGTCTGGCTACGGCCAGTTAGGGAAATGAAGCAGATGCTTAATTTTCTCTTTCTCCTCTCCTTAGTGGATTGGCTGACTTTGGGATATTACACCCAAATTAGCCCGCTGAAGTGACAGTTTTTTGTCTCATTAGCAGAGTGTCAAGTGTGAATCAAAGCCTCGACAAAATCTCTTCACACGTTTCTCCAGAATCAACACAAACCCGATTTGTCTCATGAATCAAACCGGTGTTTGACCTCTGGCAAAAGGTGTGATTTTTATCTGCAGCTACTTCATGCATATTGGTACCACCAAGCTGACCTCTGTGTATCCTGAGTCTGCAGCGTTGGCGGCCCTAAAGGCCCCTGGCTCAGATATCCTTGTCATGTAACACCTAAAGACAGTCAAAGGTCAGATAGTGCAGGAACAGAAGGGCCACAGATGGAGCTGCACCGCCTGGCCCTTCTCTGCCCCAGTGCTGTCACATCACCACATGCTGAGCCCCCCCACCAACCCCACCAACCCTCCTCTCTGGGGCCAGGCCAGCAAACACGCACATACAAGGACATACGGGACAACACAAGCACTGCTGGCTGCACAAAGCAACATGTAAACGCTTACACTGACCCACACAAAAGCTGTGTGGGTTAATGAGCTTTGAACATGCGTTTCAGTCAGATTGTGGGGAGTTTAAGTGGAGTGTGTCCACAGTGACCCCGAGGCAGGATGGTGAGCTTGGAGGGAGAGCAGGTGGTCAGGGTTTTACATGTTTTCTGCATGTCTGTCTTTGTCTCAGAATGTCAAGTCCCTGGCCTTCTGTTTGTACGAAAACACGTAGTATCACAATAAAACCAACAGCTTACATAACTTTGCTTTCATAAAATCAACAGTGAAAATTTTTGCTGTAATAAACTAAACAAAACAGCAACAACTGTTAAACAGACTGTTAAATCTGTGTCATTTGGAAAAGATTGCTCTCTATATTTTGGGTTTTCTCCACCATCTATAAATCCAGAGTGATTAGTCAGCTGAGTCAAAACTGTGGTCAGTCCAAAACATCTCTGAGGATCTGCATCTCTGTTCAGGATGTCTGGGATTGAAATAAATGATGCATTACCACTGGCTGGCTATCTGACATGGAGCTTGTCCTGTAATCTCTTTTTGAAGAGCAGTGTTGACTACATATGTCAAGTGTATTTATCATGAGCTGAGGGCTTCAGCTGTAAACAGGCCACATCATTTCCGAGTCTAACAAGAGGCCAGGCAGCTCAGCTTGTCTGTCTTATTTTTACGAGGAAATCTTCCTTTCCCACATTAAAAATAGATCAGAATATAGGGCTGATCCTGTGCCAAGTTGGTTGGATTGCCTTTGTGGGCCAGTGATAGTGGTGCTATTAACCAACCTTTTCCTGCGCGTGGAACAGTTTAATGAAAGACAGCATTTTCACAGACCAGCCATTAATTTGTGGGGGACAAGCAGGTCCACATGTGGAGAGGTCAAAAGGCACACACACAGAGGAAATACAGAACAGAAGGGAATCCAGTTGTTTTTACAAAATAAAACATCTTTCCAACTTTCCGACGCAGAAGCACTGGTGTGATATGCAGCTATGCTGGTGAGCGCTCTGTCGCACGTGTTTTTTTACAAGTCTTCCCTGCTCTAAAGAAAGTTCAGCATGCCATATTTAACTCATTTTTTTTATTCATATTAAACTCTCCTTTAGCTATAATCATAGACAGTTTAAAAAAATGGGTAAAATGTATTTTAAATACTAAATATTGAAAATTTATATATTTTTAAAAAAATCCTTTTTTTTTTTCCCCCAAATGCACTGTGGGTCTGATGGCACCTGCTGGTACCCACTTTAGAGGGATCAGTTTTGAAAAGGATTAGTGTCAGAGGTGAAGGAAAAACAATGCTTTGCATTTCAAGATTAAAGGTTGAATGATGAGGAAAAACTAAAAAATCTCAGGAATAAAGTAGAACAACCGTTTTAGCCCCCCTGTTGTCTTTGGGACAATTTGACCCCTTTTTAAAAGTTAATACATCATAATTTTCGTTTTCTTCCATAAAATTGTCTGAAAATGACATGAATGGTTCCACACCGGGCCCTTTGCAAATAAAATTATATATGATTATTTTGTTGATCTATGTGTGTTTTTTTAAAGATTGATAGCATCTGGGTTGTCCTGGGTCAATTTGACCTGGCCACATTTAGTGGTGCAATGGGTCACACTATTGCACTTACCAGCACAATGAACATAAACACACAGACCCACACTATGAACTCTAACACACACACATATGACCTCAAAGCTACAGATGTATAAACCTGATTACATCACAACTTCTGATCTACCTACATGGGGGAATATACAAACACACTTCAAAGCAACAGGTGTTCAAACTCTCAGATGTACATCTGCAAGCATCCTCATTTCACACCTTTGATATGCCTTTCCCTAATTGGGGATAAAATTAAACAAAAAAGTTTACAGGATCTTCAGGTCATTTCGAATTTCACCCTAAGACAGCACAATGAAGAGGACCTACTCAGTATCACAGGACCACACTTTTTAGCAGGAGAGAGATGAAGAAGAACGTGAAGAAGAAGAGGAGGAATCGAAAGAGAACATCACTGAAAGTTATGAAGATTTTGCTCCAACTGATGAGGAGCAATCAAGTGATGGGGAGCCTGCTGAAATTGAAGATATTTTCCAATCCAAGGATGGAAATGTTCTCTGGTCCTCCATACCTCCATTGACTGATGGTGTATGTTGGGTGCAGAGAGGAAGAATAGCCCTTAAGGGCCAACAAGATATGCGGTTTGTCATGCTGATAACATAAAGCCTACGTTTGAGTTGTTTATGCCAGAGGAAATTGTAAAGATAGTGCTGGAAATTACCAACAAGGAGGGGTGTAGTGTGTATCGAGACAATTGGAAGAAGATGAATAAAATAGATCTAAAGGGATACCTGATTCTTTTAATTCTTGCTGGTGCCTACTGGTGCAGTGAAGAGGCTACATCCTCAGTCACAAACTCAGTCTGGGAGGGCAATTTTTCATGGCACCATGCCACTAAAGACAGTACGCATCCTCTCAAGAGGAATTTTATGCCCTGCCAGAGACAAACCGGCTGCCATCCGACAGACGTGGGATAAGTGGGCGTGTCACCTACAGCTCATGTATAACCCCTGTATTGACGTGACAGTGGACAGGCACCTGGTTCAATTCAGTGGTCGATGTGGATTTAAGCAATATATGCCAAATAAACCGGGCGAGTACTGCATCAAAATCTGGATAGCCTGCGATGCCTAGACCAGCTACACCTGGTACATGGAGATGTACACAGGCAAACCTGCAGATTGCCAGCCAGAGAAAAATCAGGGCCAGCGTGTGTTTCTCAAGGTGACAATCACATGCGATAACTTTTTCAAATCCTATGCCCTTGGTCTAACCTTGCAAAGCAGATGGATACGCCCGTTTCCGTGTTTCTCACTGGCAAATCTTGCAAAGCTCCCATCCGAACCGTTTGGGCTTAGTTAGAAAGTGACAGGACCAATCAGCGACAAGGGGCAGTACTTTCAGGCGCTTCGGAGTCATGATGTAATCAAGCAGCAACAAGAGCGTGGATGCTGCTAAAGCTAAAGTTTTATCAGAACTTGACAACATTTCTTCGTTAAAAGAGGAACAAAGAACAGCAGTGAGTTGTTTTCTTTTCAAAAACGACAAGTCATGTACTGGCATGTCTACAGCTGCCATGGTTCGCATTATGCAGTTCTCTACTCCTTGGTAGTGGCTACGTCACGTGTTTTGTTGCTCTGATTGGCCCGTAAAGATGTGACAGACAGAACGTGCATCCAATCACCCTCTGAGGATTTTTTTCAAAGTCCCTGCCCTTTTCCAAACATTGTGTATGGGAGGTTTTCCACATGGATGTTTGTAACAAATCCATCTGGCGTGTCAGGTTACCCTTGGCCAGGATCTGCTAAAGAAGAAGCTGGCCATAATGTGAACTGTGGGGAAGAACAAACCAGAGCTTCACCCTGCACTGCTGGTGACAAGAGAGAGGGCCAAATTCTCTTCCCTGTTTGTGCTCTTGTCTCCTACTGCCCCTGAAAGAGAAAGAAGGCAGAATGCCTGCATCGGGACACTGCAGTTAGCAGCATGGAGAACAAACAGCCCCAGATTATCCTTGATTATAACAAGAACATGGGAGGGGTCAACAACCTTGACAAGGTATTGCACTACAACATGCTTGATGTATCTGCATACAACTCCTTCGTGCTGTGAAGAGAGATGGGCCAAAGCTGGAGTCAGGGGGAAGAGCCACAGGAAGAGGCTGTTCCTTGAGGAACTTGGAAGAGAGTGTTTGACACCTCTCATGAGACAATGCCAGGCACTTTACTGCTCACCAGCCTCTGCCAACTTGGTCATGGAAGTCCAGCAGGATGCATGGACTTCTGCAGTCCCCCTGCCCCCAAAAAAGGAGAGGCACTAACTCTGCACACAGTGACAACATAAACAGCAGCAGGTGCCAAAAATGTAAAAACTATTGCAACATAACTTGCCACTCATGCAAATAAGGACAGGCTGTTTTCTGATTTGATTGTATGATGAAGTTGCAGCACGCACTCAATGAAATAAATGTTGTGCTTTGCAAATCATATTTGTTTGCTCTCTCTTATTTATGAATACAATTGCATCAGTTAGTTTTGACAGTTTTAACCCTAATCCTTGGATATCCTAGCGAATGTCTGACATATACTAGTCAGTGCTTATCCAAAATAACTAATAATTTCTGCTTATTTTATTTAAAAACATGGCAGAATTTCATGTAAATGAGATGTATCGTTCATAAATTAACAGTGGTGGACAAAGTACTTAACTTCAGTTCTCCAGTCAAAGTACAGATACTCCTAGTCAAAATTTACTCCAATACAAGTCAAAGTACGAGAGTACATGCTTTAAAAAACACTTAAAGTTCCTGAAAAGTGATTGAAAAAAAAAAAGCAATCTAAATTGGTTGTATTACAGGCCACTGTGTTATGCACTGCCAGGTCAAATGTCAGTCATCAAAAACATCTCTAAGTTTATAAATTCACCTTACTTACTTATTGTAGAAATACACGTCTCTAAAATTAAAAAAAAAAAAAAAATGCTTCAGTCTGAATGGAGGAATCATCCTTCTGCTCCTCTGGACCTGTCAGCTCTCTGTGTCAGCCACCATAGGAAAAAAAATCACATTTATGTCAAGACAGGCAGCCAGTTTAGCGTTAAAAAGTCTCAATTTCATTTTCTCTCCTGTATCTAACTCTTCGGGTATTCTTTATATCTCATTTTCTGAGTTATGTGAGGTTATGGCTCACTCCCATTCAATTTAAAAAATAGTCAAGCTATTAGCTTGCCCTTTTACCTTATGGTGACCTACCAGAGTGCAGCTGCCTGGCTCTGTGCCAGAGCAGAGACAAACTCTGTTTTCTGGCTCAAATCTTTGTTATGATGTGTTATATGATCCATAGGCCACTTTGGCTCATAGAATTGGCAAATTTACCTCACAATGAACAAAAAAAACAGCATCTAACTGACTGTCAACTTTTACTTTCAGTGAAGGCAGTGACATCATAACAACAGACTGTACTGAGATGAATTGCTCGGTGATTTTATATTGTTGTAGCATTAGGGGCGGGGTAACTGCTTGTTTTTAAACTAAAAGGACATACTAAAGATTCATGAGACTACCAGCTTTGTATTTGTTGCATTAACAGTGAGAAATTCTGTATTTGCTTTGCTGTAGCCAACATTTGCATACAAAGGGATACTTCAACATTTTGGCATATTCGCCCATTGCCATAATTCCTATAGTCTTAGTAATAGGTTCGTTTCCTTTAGTTGTCGGTGCAGAAAGTTAATTTGTTTTTCTAAACATATTTACACATTTCGTCTCTCTCATGACATTACTCCACTCTCCTACAGCGTCCATTACAACTGAAAGTATACAGCCAATTATACAAAGGGAATGACATTGTTTAGCAACTTCTAGCAACTTTTACAACAGCCAATAGCAACTTTCCTTACTGAGGAGTTGGCAACACTGGTGCAGATGGCCTAATGGTTTGAGGTTTTTTAATGTTCAAGATTTGTGCTACAACTAAGTGATGTTAATTGTGACAGCTTTTTAAAATTGTAGTCACAGTCACACACTACAGGATTTTAAGCCCGATTTTAGGCAAGATTTTTCTCCACTGACGATGGTGGTAGAGTATCTCAATTGGAGCCTGTCACGTACGATTTTTTGTCTGAATAATCCTTGTTTGTGTGGTGTCAACACCATTGTTTAACTGCTCCAAATCACCTCCCAAACCCTGAATCGTAGATATCAAACATATTTCTAATTCTAGGTCGTAGTGCCTCTGACGAAGTACCCCCAACAACCAATGAGACCGAGCAGACCGGATAGCATCACCAGGTGGATCATACGTTCTTTTACCGCTCACAAACATAAATACAACTGTAGCTTCATTCATTCAGGATTTCATCCTGAGTCTTTCCCTTGTTTATGAGTTTTACTGCATCTATAATGCATGCCGGGGCTGTCTGTTGTGGAGGGACAGCAAGAGAGAATCAACAGACATCTTTGTTTTTTTTCTGAAGTCACATGATCAGACAAGGACGCTGGCAGGTGTGTGGTCTCCAAGCGGCAACCTCCGGTCCTGAAAAATGAAGCCAAAAAATTGCAATACGGTGAGTGTCCACGTGAGGCTGTCTGCAGGATCACCGGAAGTTCTGTCTGAACACCTGTTAAACAACGTTTTTTTTTTTTTTTTTTTACACTAGAATTAAACTGGTTTACAGCCTGGTTAAAAAAAAAACAAACATGTCTCATCAGCTAATGTCTTCATGTGCTCTCACTTTACGGGGGGTGAATTTTTTTTGTACCACAATGGTTAAGATTACATTAAGGAAAAACCTCACTGCGCACTGATTGGCGTGTCTCATTTGATTGACAGATAGCTCGGCAGGCAGAAGCTACGTTTCTGTCAACCATAATGCTAGCTAGCTAGCTGACAGGAAGTCCTGCTTAGTAGGCGGGCTGTTAGGTTGATCCAAAGTTTGGTTGGGACAGCAATTTAAACATGGAGCCCGCCACAGATTGGCTTCCAAAGCAATCTGAGTCCGCCTATTGTAAGCAGACAGCTGACGTCACACAGGGTTTGCCCAAATCCAAATTTCTGCAGTCTATGGTGGTCTCCAGTGATCTGGCAGTCTGGCTGAGTCGTCTAGTGTGTGCGTTCAGAGGATTAAAGATGAAAAATCAGTCAATATTGTCCCGATGTCTGTGGTCTCCCACATTTTTAAAATCGTTTCTGATTTAAAAATTGTCTCCTGTGTGGCTGGCCTTAAACCATTAAATGCCTGTCAGTTTTAGTCACATTTTAGTCATTTTTCCCCTTTAGAGTTTTAGTCTAATTTTAGTCAACAAAATCTTGATGAAAACTAAATCTACTTTTAGTCAGTGTTAGTCTTCAACCATCTTTTTTTGGCTGGTTTTAGTCAAGTCTTGCTCGTGGAAAAAAGATGACAATTTTTAGTCATAGCTGTAGTCGACATAATTAACACTGCAACTAAGAGCTTATATTGAAATGTAGGCCCACAGGGACAAGCTCCAAGTTGGGTTTAGTTGTTAGGGAGAGTCTTTCATCCAGTGTCTTAGAACATATCAAATAATATTGCGTCATTAAACTGAGGCAGTAAACTGGAGATGGGGGCCACTGATTTATTTCTGTATGTGTGTTTTTGTGTAATGGCATGATATCTTTGTCAGCAGCTTTTAGCTTAAAATCAGTATCAGCAGATATGAAAATATATCAACAGTATGAATCATATATCAACCTTTAGTATCAGCCAAATATACAAAATGAATCATCATGTAGGCCTATAGGTGGTTGCCTAGAGTGCCACAAAGTAGAGGAATCCCACTGTGATTCTGAACGAAGCCTCGAGTGTAAAATAACTACTAGACTTCTACTTCCCCGCACCTCTCTCATCTCTGCCAGACTCAGATTCTCTTTGCACTTGTGTTTATTACAATAAAGAAAGGTGAGTACATGTCAGTGACGTTAGCAGTTAAAATGAGTCAGGAAATATCTGCATCAGACATTGCCAAATAACAAAATGTGTATTAGTTATAATTCCTTGAAGGGTGTACACAACTAAACACATTATTGTTACAGCAGGAGCTGATCAGCTGTAAAACAAAAAAAAAAGAAATAGAAAGAAACCTAAGGATAAATTTGCACTTAAAGCCTTGTTATTTCCCTTTTTCTGCAAAGTTTGAATCTTTTGAGGTCTGATAACGTGTGAAGTGACAGAACTTATTTTTCTCCAACATATTGTGACCTCTCCCTCCCCTTCTCTCATTAGGAAATCTCTCTTTCTCTAAACATGTTTTCTCTTCTATCTTTTCAAACGAAGAGAGAAAATGACTAAAGAGAATTTATAGTTCGAAATTTTTGGAAAAATAAATTATCAACAAGACATAGCTCTTGAGTAAAATACCAGAAGCAATAATTGATACCTGACCTAAACCTCACATTACCCCTTTAGCTTCTCTCTTTTTTAATGTTTATTGGTGCTGACTTTTCTCCTGCTTTCTTGTGTTTTTCTTTTTCATTTCTTCACATTTTCCTCAGATGCTTACTGACTAGATCAATTTAAACAGAATAGAATAATAGATCTGGGCTAATATCTAAAGGCAAACATTGGGATTATCCAACCAAGTCACTCTGAAAACAGTGTCTCCAAAAACTTTAGAGAAAATTATGTTTAACTTTTCCTGATAGAAGACAGAGCTACCCACCTCTCATCTCTTCTGGGGGTGGTGGGGGTCCAAATCAGGCAAGGATCACTGGGAACATTACAAAATCCAGATTTTACTTAAGTCAAATGCTTGAATTTGATTTCTAGAGTAACAGACTGTCTGTTCAATGAGGAAAGCAGATGACAAAAAGAGAAAACCAAACAAATACCTGCTTAAATTAGGGATATTCAGACTCAACAGAGACCCATATGGTTTCCTGAAGACACGGTGGATGACATTGATAGTCAGAAATCAAGTGTCCTGTCAGATCAGTGGTTGCTCTGTACTTCAGTGTTTCATTGACTTCTTCTTACCTCGGTATAAAGACTGCTTTGGTGTTGTCAGATCTGTTCACAAAAATTTGGGGTGTATTTTAAAACAGGATTAATGTAGCCAAACTATCTTGTGGAAATTCTGGCTGCAGACTGTTCATTTCTGACAGGCACTCCCACAGACCGTTCAGCTGAGGCACCACATATTTAAGAAAGGAAGTGGCAAAATTTGCCGGTACAGAGTAATTCTAGTTGTACTTTTTTTTTTCTTTATAGATATCCAACTTTATTTATAGACAAAGTCTGTCAGTTACATTCATGAAATAACCACATTGCAAACATAACAGACAAGGGGAACATCTTTACTTCAGTTAGGTTATCTATATAGCTACATTAGCTTTGGCTAGAGCTCACATTGCTAAAGCTATCATAGAAACGTCGATTACAAGCTAGTGTATCGATGTTAGCTAAAGCCAACAAAACTGGAGTGTCACTGTTCAGCTACTTCTAAAATGGCTCTATACATATTTTATTCCCAGGTAGACCTCTGTTTTTTTTCTGTTTATTTATGAAATAGTTTGTTGGTTTTAGCTAAAGCTAACATAGATACACTAGCTAGGTAAGTAAAGCTTCTACCCCTGTGTCCGAAACCACACACTCCTTCCCTACTCCCTATCCACTCTATAGTGAGCAGCATATAGTGGAATATATAGTGGACTCAACTGCAAAACACAAAAATGATTTCGGACACTACTCCAGCTGTGGGCGATGACGTCATCGCCGTCTCACAATTAAAATGTTTAGCAGCAACAGCTCGTAAATTTCCTTGACAACAGCTGAGGATTGAAATTAATGGTGGAATTTCAATGAAAACTGCTACAAAATGTAACGTATTTTCACAAAAAAATATATATACTAATAGATAAAAAGGTTGTCTCTTTAGTGACAAAATAATATACATTTTTTGTGTGTATTATGACTTATTTTTGCATAAAGATGATGGTCTCATGTCTTGTAATCATCATGGGGGAAAAGTTAGTCTGTTTTGAATCCTTAATATTTTCTTACAGATTTGGTAAAACCAACAAACAAAAAAGCATTTTAAAAAGTTTTTATATATGTTCCTGTGCTCCTCCCGTTCGTCCGTCATGTTTGAGAGCAGCAACTGCAATGCATTATGGTAAATATTGCTGGGCTAATGACCATCGGTTGTTCACTACTTTTCACAATGTATTGTGGGATAGAATGAGTGCACTATATAGTGAATAACAATTATGGGCTGAGATTTGTGCCACAAGAAACTGAATTTGAATAATGATATTAAATTTGGATAGCATGATTTGAATTTGAATTTAATGTTTTGAAACTGAATTTATTGTTTTGAAACTGAATTTATTTGCTTTTAAACTTAATTTGCTTGCTTTGAAATTGTATTGTATTCACTTGAGCATTCATCTCTTTATATGATTAAATTAAAAAATAAAGAATTCAAATTCAGTTAATTCAATTCAAATTCAGTTCAGCGTGGCACACCGTTTACGTCATCCACTTCCCAGAGGAAGAGTAATCAAGCACAGATAGTTCTCAACTAAGCAGGACTGCCGACAATACAAGTAGAAGAAGAACTGAGCGGAGCTGGCATTTATTCCACGATGTCTCAAGACCAGGGACGCAATAATCAGCTTTGTTTTAAGCTTAAAATTATTCACATTTATCATCGTTTACAGGAAGAAAAACACAATGTAAGTCCTAACATTACTGTAGCTATTGGAACTAGCTACTAATATGGTTCAGCATAGCCTCAGTCAATATGACAGGGACAGCTGGCTTACAGTATTACTATATAGTGAATAGGGAGTGATTTCGGACACAGCCTACGATAGCTTTAGTAATGTGAGCTATAGCAACCGAAGCTAAAGCTATGTGACAATAGCTAATGTAACCGCATAGCGTACATAGCTGCTTTATGAGCTTAGCTTTAGCTATGTAGCTGTGTTGGCCATAAGCTTTCTAAGCTTCATGTGCTACATAGCTAAGTAAGCTACACTGGCTGTGATGGCTTTATGAAACGTTTTAATCAGTCTTTGCATCCTGGTATCCCAGCCCCTACCTTTACACTTACCCCAAACCTTAATAGAACTTTTATCCAATCTTTTTAGAAAGTTGTAGCATGTATATCTATTTTGAGATATATGGATGAATTAGTCAGAGATGAATGGTCTACAGCCAGACTGTCTTGACCGCCCCCCTGATTGATTTTAACACCAGTTGAACCTTTATTTTATTTCTAAGGTGACAATTCACGCTGTACCACTCTTAACGTTCATATCATTTTGTATAAACTGCTATAGTGTCAAATACGTGCACTTCATCTTGTATGAATGGAAATATCCCCAATATTTAACCAACTAGAGCTCACATTAATTTACAAAGGCTACTTTAGTTAGTCTGTGATAAATATTGATGGACTTTTTGTGCTCACAAAGTTCAAGGTCCTAGTAGAGCCATAGGAGCAGCACCGACGACTCTTAAACAAAGGTTCAAAAGAGCTCATTTTAAAACCAAAGCTGTAAAAGAGAAACTGAGAGTGAAGCAGTAGCTGCTGCATTTTTCTCAGAGTCGTGATCTTTGGGTTCACAAACAGGGAGAAAGAGTATTTTCTAAAATCATTTGGAGTCCACTGCTGCAACTGCGAGCCAACATACACATCAAGCCAGAGATTGGAGTGCAGTGGTATGAAGTCAGTAACTGTAACTGCTGAACACCTCAGTATAAGACTTCACATCCCAGAGGCAGTGCTGACACTCCTGGCAGGATCTCTGATCTGCAGTTCAGGCAGGTGACGCATACAGGACCAGCAGGCAGGTTTGACAGGACCACGCTCTTATTACACCTCGGACTTTATCAGTGAGGAAGGTCGAGATAATGATCTGATGCGCAATGATCAGCCACACCATGATTAGCACTGACAGCTTGATGACAAGGGTGCTTTGACAGCAGAAGCTGTGGTGTGAGAGAGAGAGAGGCGGAGAGAGTGAGGAGGAAGAAGTGGAAAAAGTCAAACTAGAAGCTGGAGTTGTTGCAGAGCTGGACACAGAAACATCCAAATCTATGAGGGGTATGTTTGTGTGGTAAATACAAATGCCATTATAGAGGAAAACATAATCAATGAGCCATTTTATAAAGCTCGGACACGTTCCCTGTGCTTGATGATGGCACAAAAAAGATTTCCCCTCCTGCTTCCCCTCTTTTTCAGCCCCTCTCCTCCACTTTCCTTCCCCTCAACGCGACAATATGTCATGCAATGGATATAATTGCAATAATGCAATTTGGTTCGGAGGCGGATTGAGAGAATAATTGGACTCAACCCCAATGAAGTGACAGGCTAATGATTTAGCATGGCCACTGGCTATTGTGAGAAGCGAGCGCTTTCAACACTACTGAGCTAATTTCCTCTGATGATGGTCTTAGCGCGTTGTCTTTGTGTCGACAAAGAGGAGCACACAGCCATGAGGCCGACAGCTAGATGATGTAACTCACCCACCCAATGCCAAACAAACACATGTCTCTTGTCTGGCAGAAGCCACCCACTGTTCTCACTTACTTCATGCACAAAATGGGCTTCTTTTGAAGTAAAGATAAAGCAAATCCCAGTGCAAGACAAAGTCCAAAAAAAGACCTCATCTTTATTCACTTTCCCCAGACACATGGGCTCTGTAGGATGCCAGGAGGAGGGAGAGCATTAGCATAGCCATCATATCTAATTGCATAGTGTTACAGTGAGGCAGGGCTGGGCCTTCACGTGCTACTGCAGTATGAAGAAAAGCATGAATGTGCAACACTTTGAAGTCGAAATGATTCTGATGCCAAAATATACAATACGCCAGAGCAGTGCTTGTGATGTTCTCTGATAACAACAGCAAAAATACAGTCAAAGCACCTGACGGTGCAGCTGCGCAAGTCCCTTCAAAAGAGAAATTTGCATTTAAAGAGAGCGAGTGCCCGTCACTTCCACAACAATAACAAGGCAGTGTGCTTTTTGCCAATGACCAGAGTGGAGAAATGTCACATCTCGATACCTTTTGTGTTAGATAAGACGAGAATGAGTTTTCAAGACATTTCCTCCTACTTCTGCAAAACAGAGCTCAAGTGAAACAAGCACAGATAAGCTTGTTTCCCTGTCTGTGGACATGACGGGAATGTGGAGTGTGCAAGTCAAAAGAGGCTGTGAGATAGTGTGTGCTTGTCTGTGTTCGGCTGCATGTGTGTGTAAGCACATGTGTTTGTTGCTAGACTGATGCTTGAAGCCCAGCTGATGAATTTATTTATATCAGCTTGTTTTATGAGCCCTGCAGCTGGAAGATGAAAGGGTTATGGGAGGTTGTGTGTAAGCGTTGTATGTAGGTTCCAGAGGATTATTAATGACTTTCATGCAGGTAAAGTGGGAAAATCTCTAACCCTATATTTGTTGTTTTCTGACATTTTGTGCCAGGGGCTCAAACAATGAAATGTTTTGCTCTGACAGTGTTCTCCTCTCTACCCTTTTACTGACACAGCTATCATTTTTCTCCTCTATCCCTCCATCCTTGTGTTTGTCTACTTTGTTTCCCTCTTCTTGTGTTATCCTGCTGCATCTTTCATCATTTCCTCCTTTTATTTCTCTCTCTTGTTCTTTGCAGCCATCTGCTCTTTTGTTCCTCCTTGGCTATGTTGTTGTCATGCACTGGCATGATGGCTTACCCTCCATTTCACACAGAAAAAGCCCTACAGAGGGAGAGCATAGAGGAATGAATGGAGGAAAAACTGTCCGAGGCTTGGGTAGGACGTATTGAGGGCTAAAGGAAAGGAAAAAGCATTTATAAAGGTTAGCACTAGGAAAGCCTTCTCCCACCCGCACTCACTCCCTCTCAGCCAGAATCAATGCTCCAAAATCCCCCAAAGCCAGATCCTCTTACATCCTATCAATTATTCAACCTGCCTCTTTTGTACAACCACTCCTGTTTACAAGGACTGCCAGGCCAATTGTAAATGTTTGCACGCCCGTTGAGCCCCCATCACCTCCCAACCACACACGTTGATTACACAGTGATTTAGCGTGATTCTGCCATTTCCCACCGACCACCACCCCCACACCTCTCACATCTGTGCTGACAGGACATCTGTCAGGCTGGCACGGAGGCAGATAGCCCCGAGCAGGGAGGGTGGACAGGGTGCAGCAGAACGAGAGACGCCGTCAGATGCCTGTAAAGCTTGTCGTCTGGGCTGAGGTCTGGCTCAGGGCACAGCATCTGGCTGCCAGTCCTGCAGATGTGCAGCCACGTTCAGGAGCTCTGAAAGAATGTGTGAATGCTTACTCTACGACAGCAGCAGGACAGCTGGTTGACAGCAGGAGAGCTAGTGCACAGCAGGATAACTGGTGGGAAAATATAAGTACCATAAAGGCCTTAAATGTGTAGAAAATATCATTCAACACCCTTCAAAGCCATTTGTATGTGCATGCTATTACATGAGTTACAATTTTTGGGGGAAAAAAATCATTTGAATAAGAAACTTCAGCAGATTGTTTTGTCCATTTTTAGTCTCAAACTGGGCAGTCTGTGTACCGTGCCCTTGTACATTTGACCCCAAAGTCAAGTTTGTATTTCAGTGGTCTGTGCAAGAGGGGTTTTTTAATCAAAATTCAGGCCAGTATGAGGCCTTTCCCATTTTGCTTAAAACATCAGCAAGTGAACAATATTTGAAGCATTATTTTGTCTGGTAAGTCAGAAACTATTGTTCCAGTGCAACCCTCCTCCACCCCAGCCTTCTCCATTACATCTCATCAGTATCAAGGTCCAGCTGTTTCTTGTCATTCTGCATCCATTTATTGCCACTTTTCATGCAGTCTGGATCAAGCTCCTCAGAAGTCCAATCCTCGTTTTACCAATCACCACCATCAGTGTCTGGACTCCAGAGGGGGGTATCCTATCCTGCTGTTGGCCTCCCTACCCCTCAAGTACATAAAGACATCAAAATGAAGTCTATTTGCCCAAGATGTCTCACATTCCCAGACTTGTAAAATAAACTAATGTTAACTCATATTAAATCTTGACTGAGTTGTCAGAATATTGATTATTGATAAAGGGGTCTACCTTACTATTTGCTTGATATGAAGACATTTTTGGGGCTTTTCAGGGGCTTGAACTTTACTATTAGGTCTAACCTACAAATTCCACATACTCCATCTGTGCAGACATCTGCACATGAAGCATACTCTGGAGCAAATCCTTCTTTTGCTTGTCAATTTGCAATTCCACAGTACAGAAGAGCCTTTTAAATCCATTCAGCTTAAGATAGGTGCTGGGCCTATTTTCATCAAAGACCGTTGTCAAAATGTGTCAATCCACGAAGAGCAGATTCACCCAAACAGGAATGACAACTTACATCAAGTCAACTTCAAAATACAATACAATGCATGGACTCCCAGTGGTACTGCTCATCACTTCATCAACGTTATTTTTCAATATGAAGCACATGCCAAAGGCCATCTGTTGGTCAGATGGTAAGAGAGGAAAAGCAATGCTATGGACAAAGAAAAGTTAATTTTGGAGCCAGAAAACCACAGCATTTACAGTATGTCATTATATGTTCTTTCTAAAAAACAAAAAAAAATTACATCTAATGATAGAAACAGAAAAAAGAAATAATATCAAAATGAAGAGTAAATTAACTTCAGAAAGGCAAAAATGTCTGTTATTTACACACTCTTCTCTTGTTGACAGTGCTGACAGTCAGTGCAAACTCCACCATGCATGCAATGCTGCAGACATGGATTAGGTTAAATTTGTAGGTAAGGGGTTCTCCCCGGGGACCTTTAAGTATAATCAAATTCTATCTTGATGCTATTTTATTCATTCTTAGCCCCTTTTAATATTCAAAATACACTTCCTAATTATTGAAATATTGATTATGACTACATCTTTAAGCCCCTTGGAACACAAAGCCCCAGGCAACTGCCTACCTGTGGATCACAGAAGCACTGCCTATGCTACATACTGGGCTCAAGCATGAAACATGGTTGCTTATGCACAAACACAAACACGCACAGATGTGCAACATCAATGCAACCATTCCTCTCAACAATCCCTTTAACTTAGATAGTTGCAAAGGGTTCACACTGGTCCCATACACATGACAAGTGTTCACTTGAAATATGGGCCAACTTTAATTATGAACATCTTGATGATGTCATGATGAGGTGTGTACCTAATGAAGTTACCATGCATAGGCCTGATTGGACCTGGAGCAATGTCAGAGCAGGCCAGTGGGGGATGGGAAGTGGGGACAACTATGTATCAGAACTGGGGAGCAGGACTTGTAAGTGCCCCTTAAAGTGGTTTCTAAACTAGATAGTGAGCCTTGAACTCCCATGACTTGCTAAGCTGTCTTATTTTTTCCATCTCCCTTTTTGTGCACTTGCCCTGCACTGTTTCAAACTAAATGAAAACAAATAATGGAGCTGACAGCATAATGTGATACTCAAGCTTGCTGTTGTTCAAATAGCCTCTTCTACAGTTTTATAATGCTCTTTTCTGATGTTTTTTAATCCGATTTTCTTTTAAGTAACACATTTTCCTCAAATCTGTTTCCTGGTAAAATATCATCTGCTATACAGTTGTTGCTTTTGGAAATGTAAATTGTTTTTGAGGCAACAAACAATTTAATTCCACTTTTTAAACATCAAACACTCATTCAAAAAACAGCATAATATTAGTGTACATTATTTTTTTCCAACTATTTTTGCTGTCCATTGATAAATTAAATGGTTAGTTATTGTCAGCTACTTAGCCTCATGTTTTCTGGTTTACCTGGGGCCTACAGTCATTATAGGTGTGCATCAAGTATAAAATATGCACTGTTCATTCAGGAAGTATTCACTTTTTTCACTTTTATGTCACAGCCAGATGATGAAATCCTTTCAAATCATTTATTCTCTCATTAATCTACAATCAATACCCTATAATGACAAAGTGAAAACAGAATTTTTTAGACATTTTTGCAAGACAAAAACAGATATTCAGACCCTTGCATTGTTGGCCACTTAGCCACTCCTGTGTTATCTTGGCTGTGTGCTTAGGGTTACTGTCATGTTGGAAGGTAAAACTTCAGCCAAGTTTGAGGTCCTGGGTGCTGATGAACAGGTTTTAATCAAGTATACGTTGCTTTATTCAGCTTTCCCTCAACCTTGACCAGTCTCCCAGTCCCTGCTGCTGAAAAACACCCCCACAGCACGATGCTGCCACCACCATGCTTCACTGTTAGGATGGCACTGGGCAGGAGATTAGAGGTGCCTGGTTGACTTTAGACATGATGTTTAGAATTAAGGCTAAACAGTTCCATCTAGGTTTTTTTAGACCAAATAATGTTGCTTTTTATTTACTGAGAGGTTTTCAGGTACCTTTTTGCAAACTCCATGTGTTTTGCACTGAGGAGAGGCTCCCATCTAGCCACTCTGCCATCAGCCCATATTTTTGGGGGGGTGGGGGGATGCAGTGATGTTTGTCCTTCTGGAAATACACAAAGGATCTCTGGAGTTTAGTCAGAGGACCACAAGGTTCTTGGTCACCTCTCTTACTAATGCCTTCTCCCCAGTTGCTCAGTTTGGCCAGGGGACCAGCTCTTGGAAGAGTCATGGTTGTGCAAAACTTCATCCATTTGAGAACTATGGAGGCCACTGTGCTCTTGGGAACTTTCAGTGCATCAGAAAATATCTTGTAGAGTTCCCAAGATCTGTGCTTTGCAACAGTTCTTGTTTGCTCTGATATGCATTGTCAGCTGTGAGGCCCTCTGCAGAGAGGTGTGTGCCTTTCCAAACTGTGTCCACTAAATTCAATTTACCACAGATGGACTCCAGTCAAGGTGTAGAAACACCTCAGAAACAGTCAAGAGAAATAGGAGGCACCTGGGCTAAATGTCTAGTGTTGTAAAGACCCTTCAATTTCATGTTGAATGTGTTCTCTAACATATTATTCCCCCTTATAAGAAAAATGTTTCCAAAGGCATCCTCACGTTTGGGCTTAAGTTAGCTTCTTGAAAGGCAAAGTAGGGTAAGGGTCCCACCAATGCTAATTTGCATTTGAAAAGCTCTGACTGCTGTTCACTTTCCAATTTTATGCCAAAACATTAATCCTAGCACTTATAAGAGCAATGACTAGGGAAGGGTTTCAGCTGTGTTCATGCAGGGGGAAACAAATATCAGAGAACAGAGAAATAGTGTTTCACAAAGCAGTATTTCACTTTATATCTCTACTAAAGCTGTGCTTGTCAAAGAACAGCAAAAATCAAGAGGGAAACTTACAAGAGCCTTTAGAGTATAAGAATCATAACATGTATTTCCATTTTAAAATGACAACACCCACTAGCTGCACTATTCAGTAGTGTATGCCTGATTTGAGAGCATGTTTGATCTGTGCACTAAGAGGAACAAAAAAAATCTGAGAAGTTGCCAATGTAAAAGAGAAGTCACACGACTAGGAAGAGAGGCAGGTAAATGAAACTGTATTTCCTAAACCTTTGTCTGACTTATGAGATCTCTTCTCACGGTGGTTGTAAAGTTGTAGCACTGAGGCCACAGGAGCAGGAGCAGCGTAACTAATTGTTTCTGTGTGCTTGATCCTCCCTTGTTCTGTCTCATCACTCTCTCCATACCTCACCTGCCAGGGAAAATTTATGAGCATGCTGCTTCTCCACCCAACAAAGCAGACAGCAGAGATTTCTCAAGCAAACAAACCATTACTTTAGTAAATAAGGAAGGGGTAGCACATTGGGATAATTAATTATGAATAATGCATACTTAGCAGCTGTTATCAATGATGTAAAAACTTAAAAACTCACTGGTAGAGTATTTTTCTTCTTAGCATACATGTTAGCTGTTATGAAAGACTTATATTTATGTGTCAACTTGATTTTCCTCTCTGTTATTGTGTTCTAATATTTTAAGGAACTTGCTGCTTGTTTGGCAGAAGTGTGACTATTAAGTGGGTACAATTTCCAGTGAGAAATAGACTTTAAATTGACTAGATCTTTAGCAAACCAAAAAACTTGGTTGACCAAAATTGACACATGCATCCACCGATTGACTGGTCACCAGGAAAAACAAAACAAAGATGCATATTGTCCCTCTACTAACCTAATCAGTCACAGGTTCCTCATTGTACACCCCCAGTAGTCTAAATGAAGCAGAAAGTAAACATGACAAGCTTTTTGCAGGTATAACCAGTGTGCACCTGACTATAATCATATGATTTCTATTATCACAGAACATTTAGATTTAAGGCCCAACAGTTCAACTTTTGCTTCATCAGACCGGAGAATCTTGTATCTTACAATTATTAGGTGCCTTCTTCCAAATTTTCTTTGTTTTATACTGAAGAGAGATGTCTGTCTGGCCACTCTGCCAAAAGCCCAGATCAGCTGAGGGCTGCAGTAATAGTTGTCCTTCTTCAACTTTGTCCCATCTCCACACAGGATCTCTGGAGCTCAGTCAGAGTGACCATCGGGTCCTTGGACACCTCACTTACAAAGGCCATTCTCCTTGATTGATCAGTTTGGCTGGTTGACCAGCTCCGAAGAGTCCTGGTCAGGGGCAAGGTGGCCATCAAGAGGGTTGGTACCACCCCCCGGACAGCCGACCCATTTCACCCTGAACCAGTCACAGCACGAGCCAATCTGGCCCAGTGCAGACAGAGGCTCAGAGTGGAACACTGCCTGTGAGACTGGCCCAAAAACATTAAAGTTGAGCAGGTATACAAGCAGCCCCTCCTTACTTACATACAGATAGGGCCACTGTGTACAAACAAGAGAAACCACACAGCTGTTTGTATGTAATGCTGCACTCTTCTGCGTGTACTGCTACAGTAACAGCACATGCCCACAATTTGTGCGTGCACCACGGGTTTATCTACCTTTACACATTATGGCGCAACATCATGACCTACTATGATCTGCAGCGAACCCGATAGTACAGTCTATTATTTACGTAATAAGGTGACCTACAAAAAATCACCTAAACCTGATAGCCTGGTTCATATACAAAGAGTCTGAGGCCGCAGTAAGGGCATTGTGCACAATTAAGTCAGCCATAAAATCATGACAGACTCATGATCAGCACCATGGACAACACTACAACAGTGACAACAGTGGCAGTTTAGAGGGCTTTATTCTTAGTCATGATGAACTAAAATGATCTTTTATATGTGGTTATATGTGTATGCTGGAAGAAAAGCCAGTCCTTCATGAATACAATTGATGATAATTATACTGTTAAAATTTAGCTGATGAGGCCAGAGTCACTTTAGGAGGTGGTAAGGAACAGATTGATGTCAGTCATTCTGGAGGAGGAGGAGGAAAACAGAAACCAGCAAAGGAGCTCTGACAGCTACAAGTGCAACATGCAGGGCTATAGGCAATCACATTATCCCTAGAATTAGATAAAAGATCAGGTCATACATATCTATCAGCCTTTACTCCTTGGAGTTTGGTTGTTTCTGTCTCCTTTTATTTGCCTTTATTTTAATTTTAATCTTTAATTTTAATCTGATTCAATCAAGCCTGAGTGCTACTCTTCTTTGGCATTTGATGGCTGCATTGGAGAACTGGAGCAACGATCATGTGGTTGGTTCAGAAATTGACTTTACATACTGTACATATGGCAAATTCCATAGCATACTATTTTGCATGTGCAAAGCGTGCACATCATGATAGGGCCTCTCCATCTCAAAATCCAGGGCTGAAGTTCTGTCCTAGTCCATCCCTGGTCCTGGTTGTGCTAAATTTCTTCCATTTGAGAATTATAGAGGCTTTTGGGAACCTTCAGTACAGCAGACATTTTTTGTAGATCTGCGGCTTGCAAAAAAACTGTCTCTGAGCTCTGCAGTCAGTTCCTTTGACCTTGTGGCTTTGTTTTTGCTCTGATATGCATTGTCAGCTGTGACAATTTATCTTTCTGCATGGTAAATACGGCTTGTGGAGGGAGTTTTTCACCGAATACAGTCCTCAATTAAAAATAAGAAGTAGGCAACAGGGCTGGGTGGAGGTGAGCAATGCATCTGACTTTTACTCAACCTTTGATGTAGCATGTAGCATTTTCACAGCGATGACCACTATAATAAGACATAAGTGGTTACAACTTTAAAAACCAAAGATTTCTCTGGCTTTGAATATTTCTGAAATATATGTGGGAAGAGTTTTTTTTTTAATTACTGAGCATATTTCACTCTCCACACAGGATACTGAGCATATTTCACTGCCAAAAATGAGCTCAGACTGCACCTTTAACTGTTGCACCTATTGTTTTTGCCAGCTGAGTGCCAGAAGCCTGCACTACTCTGGTTTCTGTATGCTCAGCATTGACAGAAAGCAGCGCTTTACTCCTGCGAGCCCGCCAAGTCATTATATTGTCATGTGTATATGTACATAATCTTATAGCTTCAGCTCTCTAAATTAAATCGGTCACTTTCTGCTGTGCATGTGCACCACATATCACATAACACAATGGAGTTATTGTGTATCAAATTGTATATGCAGCAGTGTGATAGCTGCTGTGGACTTTATCAGTGTCAGTGTGCATTCAGCTCTTAAATTTTTTTTGCACGTCATAGCACAAAGGGAGACAGAAACATATATACACAGAGATATGAATGGCTGAAATTAACTGTTGGGTTTGTCACACCAGCCTTGTGCAAATAGGAGCACAGCACACACTCCTAACGAATAAAGAATATATATGCATTCTATACAAATGGAATAATAGCAGCGGTCAGTCAATTTCCATGGGTTTTCCTACAGCCTCCCAAACACATGTGCACACAAACAGTCACACATATAGACACCCCAGGGTGCCTTCTTTATCAGTACTGCTCACATTGGCACTGACACATGCATTGCCAAGACTGCCAGGCTACAGCCATGCTAATGTAGCCTGTTAGTCTAACAAAGGCTCAGGTCAATGGAGCCTCCAGTGGCTAATTGCTTCAGAGAGATAAGTGAGTTTGACGACGCAGCAAGGAACGGCTCAGCGAAAAGGAAGCAGCGAGGGGGAAGATGTTAATGAATCTGCTGTTCACTGCTCCATCAATATCGGTCCGTCGCAGGCCCGCCACAAAATGAATATTAAAGACACTTTTGATTGTTTGCAGTTTTTTGTGTGGTTTCGTTGAATACTTAATGGGTTGTTTTGTGGTGTTTGTCATATAGTCTATTCTGGGTAAGAGAGTGGAGCTAATGCAATTAATCCCCACACCACCACCTGATGTCTAACCAGCTGTGGTAGCCAGAGAAGGCGTGACCACGCCACTCTAATATTACACTGGAATGCTGAATGAAGGGAACTGACAGCATTGTCTCAAGTGAGCTGAGTGGTGATAAAAGGCCTGTTGGAAAGAGTCTGAATGGTGTCTTTTTGAGAGTGTTTGTGCACACGTCTGAGCTCATTGGAGTAATTATATGTCACGGTTGTTAGGATAAAGATTTGATAACTTGAAAGAAACATTTTGGCTTGAGCTGATTCGTTCCCTCTGAAGTGACAGTGACAAGAGCAGCGACTGTCATCCGGCACTGATAACGCAGATCAGATCTTCTTCATCAGCTAATCTCCCTCTGACTTATATTAAATCAATGTCACTTTTTAGACAGCAGGACTCACAGTCTGTTTCCTTTACAATTGCAAAGCTCTCTTTTTCCAAGAGTCGACTCTAGTTGTCACAAATCTCTCTGCCTCTGACAAACTCACTTCATCTGAAGATTACCATTCTCGCTGAACATGAATCTGAAGCCATATTTCCTGGATATGGCTGGGGGCTAATACAAATTGGACTTGACAAAAGATGATGCATAAGCCAAGACAACGCTGTTTCATCCCCTTATTTCTCTCTCTCGAGGTAGCGATTCTGTGAATTGCCAACGAGCGTGATGATGGACTATTGGAGCCGTTCAGTTTGATGATGCAAGTGGCCTCTTAGGGGACACATGGGCTTTGTGCATAAACAAATACATACTGAAAATACTCTCCGCACCTCCCCTCTCTCTCAGACACCATAGCTATACCTCTTTATCTCTGTTTTCGTTTTCGGCAGCTCATCGTTCTTCGTTTCCCATTCCCACTCAAGCTGCCTATCTGGCTCTCATTAGCATCTTATTCTGCATTCATGGCCTCCATGCTGTTTGTTTGCCTCTGTGGGTCCTGCCCTCTGGGTCCAACCAGTTGCTAACCCGTGGAGATGAAAGCAACTAGTCTCTGTGTGACATTCGGTAGGTTAGACCCCTGTTGACACTCTACAGACACATCCGTTTACAGTTGAAAGCATTTTCTAAGCAGAATAATTTCGCTGTTTGCAAAAATTCCCACAGTGAGAAGATTTCATTCATTATTTTTTATGCCAGCTGGTAACAAGGATGTTTGAAGTGGGTTCGAGGGTTATCCCTGCAAAGAACAGACAATGTATAGACTCAAGCATAGGCTCTGATACCTGCTTCATTTGCATGCCATGTAACATCTCATTAAAGGTGACTATGCTAATGCAAAATCCCTCCAAGATACCTTGAGGCCTCTTAGCAAATTCAGTCATTTTTCTTCTCATAAATTTGCAAAAGAAGAGGAGTGAGTGTCTGCTGCTGCAGAACCATCCAGCATGGTAAACATAAGCACTGTCCTCTTTGCAGATTTTGTTGTTAAATATTGGTGACCTGTGACAAGCTGAGAATCTGTTCCTACCAGGCTTTAGCGAGCATGGAACTAAAGTTGGAATTACAGCGTCAAACACCAGCCACAAGGGAGCAGCGCAGCGCAAATTGTCCTCAAATATTGATTCTGCTGCAGAGAGCCATGTAAGGATAGAGACAAGGCGCCAGGCTTATCTGCAGAACCTCAGAGGGGAGAGGGAGAGAGGTGGGGTACGAGGGGAGGAGAGATGATGAGGGAAGCTCACAGAGCCCTCATATGGTTTGATGTTGAACAGCTTTTCAGACATTTCTGCTTTATCCTGGCTATAATTAAAGCTTGACATTGTCTAGTTCTTTAAAATGTCTGTTTGCTGCAGGACAGAAAGCCAGTGAAAGTTCTAAATCATGCATTAATTGAGAATAAAGTTGTATTTGCTTGTGTGCAAATGCGGCTGCAGAGTGTCATTGTATTCCCAATCTAAATGGACCATTGTAGCAGAGACACCGCTCAAGGAAAGAGGGCATTGTGGTGTGACTGTAGGCCTAAAAATATTCCATGTCAGTGGTCCCGAGAGGAGCCCAGTGCTATCCAGGCCTCTCAGTAATGAGAGAGTGGAGCTGCCTGCCACTGGTAGCTCTGCTGTCCCCCAGCTCCCTCCGGCTCAGAGCTCAGGACTGGTGCTGGCGCTGGAGAGGCAAGCAGCTCAGCTCCCACAGATTTATCATAGCTCACAAAGCAGCACGTCTGAAAGCAGAGGCTCTCATTCGCAGAGGAGCAGGCCCCCGGCGGGCTAACCCCTGGGCACACTGACCCGACACATTCACATATCAGAGAAGCAGACAGAAACAGTTTGAGAGAGACTTGCACTTGGATGTGTGTCTGCGAGAGAAAAATGGATTTGGAAAGCATGAGAGCAGAAAGTAGAACAGCAGAACAAACAGCTTAGAAATGAAGTTTTAACTGCAATGATATGCAACGTGGCAGGAAAGAGAGGAACAGAAAGCACCATGAATAAATCTGGCAAGAGATAATTGAGAAAGGTGAGATACAAACCCCATTCCTAAAAAAGATGGGACATTGTATAAAATGTGAATACAAACAAAACACACAGATTTTCAAACCTAAATTCAGTAGAATACAGCACAAAGACAACATATTTGTCTTAATGTTACATCAAAAATGTATTATTTGGAATTATACACCTATTCTGAATTTTATGTCCGCAACATTTTCCAAAAAAGTAAGAATGGGAGGAAAAACAAGACTGGGAAATTGGTATAATACATCTTGCAGGTTAAACCTGCCACACATGAAGATTTTTACCAGTTTTTCCAATGTGAGAGACCCTGCACATGGCAGCAAATAATCACTGATTTTCTAGTTTTGTTTGTCTTGCGTGTGATGTTTAACAAGAAGATCAATACAGCACACCACACACTGACAGAATGTTCACCAACTACCAGAGGCTTGGCCTGGTCTCCTCTCTGAAAACACCAAATCTCATGTGGTCAAAGGTGACTTTAGGTTGAAGGCGCTGCTGTGGTTAGCTGATAGCAACATGCTAAGTCCATTCCAGTTGCTATTTTAGTCCAGCTCCATCTTTTTGATCCTTTTTCACTTTTTTAATTTATATTTTTTCAAAACCCACTTCCAAATGTAAAGGGTGACCAATTTCTGAAAAAATAAAATCATGAAAAACGGAGATACACGGTCGTAGGGAAATGTAAGTAAAGACTCTACCATGCAAGCAAAAACTATATATCAACAACTTCCACAAGTTTTTCCAATTCTCTGCGTCTGAGCTCATCTGAAATGGACTGACCTGAAGTGTTAAACTGTGCTGTGGTCTGACAAGTCCACAATTTAAATATCTTTTAAAGATAATGACTGTTAAGTCCTATTGGTAAAAAAAGAGCCATCAAGATTGCTACAAATTTCAAAAGCCAGCATCCATAATGGTGTTGGATGTATTAGTGCCCATGCCATGGGTACATGCACATCTGTGAAGCCACAGGGCTGGAGAGGGACTCATTTTAAACCCTGGAGTTTCATAGCACAGACCAGCCCACTTTAGTTCCTTTTACTGAAGAGTTTTTCTAAAATTCTTCCCTTTCTTAAAAAAATCTTTTACACATTTGTAAGTCAAGTTAGTTTTGTGTCTGTGTAGGTTCTCAGTCATCCAGGTCATGGTTATCCAAGGCTGATGAAGTGGCCTCATCACTTCATCAGCCAACTCTAAAGATGAAGCATTCCAGGTCCGCTGAGATGGCACCATTAATACTGAGAGGTACATAAAGGTTTTGGGGCAACATATGCTTCCATCAAGATGACGTCTTTTTCACGACAGCATGGCTTCACAATAAAAAAAAGTGGAGCTACTAGACTGGCATGAATACAGTCCAGACCTGTCTCCTATTGAAAATCTATGGAGGATTATGAAACACAACATGTGATGTTGGAAACCCTGCGATGTGGAGGTGGTTAAAATGTGCATCAAGCTATCAACACTTCAGCAATTAGTGTCTTTAGTCCCCAGAGGCTTACTGTGTTGTTAGAAGAAGAGTGCTTCTGTTCCATTTTTTTTGGGGGGGGGTATGTTGCATCCTAAAACTCATGGCATGTGTATGTTTCCAAAAAACAAATTTTATCAATTTGAACATTAAAATACCTTGTCTTTGTGCTGTGTTCAACTGAATCTAGTTCTAAAAGAATTATTAATTCTCTATATTCTGTTTTATTTACATTTTACACGATGTCTGAACTCTTTTGGAATAGCAGACATAGGTGTTTGTGAGCTTTGCCATAGTGCTCGTAAAAAAAAAATTCATTCTAGAAAATGAAAAACATGCATTCTGATAGCTGAGTTAAAAGTACAAGAGACTGAACTCGTTAAACTCAAAGTGGCAATTGAATGTCTGAAATATTTCAGTTGTGGAAATAAAAATATAATGTCATGTTTTTTGAAAGTTACTTAAAAACCCAGTCTATGTGATTGTCTTCCATATAGAGCACTTTTAAAGATAAAGAGCCTGAGCATTTAGACAGAGAAAGAAACTTAAAAAAATGGAAATAACAACGCAAAGACAACTCGTCCTCTGTGTTTGAACATTTTATGGGCCTCCTTTTAACAGTGAACATAAGAGATGTCACAGTCTGAATATAAGAGATCAAAGATATTTAACTTTGAAGGCTGAGCTTGAAAATGTCTTCTGGGCAAAAAATAAGAAAAAAACTGAGACGGATGAATCACACTTTGCTACTTTATATTGTTCCAAGCTGTATGTAAGCACGGCTCAGTTCTCTGAGCCAGTATAACCAAGAACTACTCAGGGATAATGCAGAATGATATATATTCATATATATTTTTTATCTACTTCAAGTGTCAGACATTTTACAAAATGCTCACCTTTGATTTTCATGTGACATCCACGGCAAAGGATGGGAGATATCTAGAAAAACAAAACATTCCCCAACGGTTTCAGCTAGTGCAAATATCTTACATGAATTTTTAATATGCTGTTATGTTCCTACACTGCAATTCCTAATTGGAACTGCAAAATGACTCCCCACAAAACAGTCTTTATGTTTGTGACTTGACCCACAAGAGCAATTTGACGCTAATTTGCTATTCTCTAGTTATCAGCTGCTAATGCTTTCATTTCTCCCACATCATCTCTAACTTCCTGAAGCAGAAGCTCTACACAGACAGTTTGGGCTGCATTCACCCACAAATGCTTTGAAATATATTCTTTAAAATGCTTATTCAGTGTATCATTTATCAATAAGAGTCCTGTAGAGTCCAGGTGTACCCTGGGTGTCCATGAATGTAGGCCTTGGTCTCAAAAACAAGCATATTGTATATGCTTTATGTGTGGCTCCACTTAGCCAAGTGTACATAGTTTGTGAAGAGTACATTTTATCCCATTGTTTTGTGATGGATAGCCTGACAGCGGTCCTTTTCCTTGATATTTTTCCCATCGTACAGTAAATATGTGCGAGTCATCCATCTCTTCCACATGGAGAGTTTCAGGTTTCCTTGTAGCTCAGCGGCTCTCTCGCTATCGTGTGACCTAAAAAAGAAACAGACAAAGTAAAAGAATCAGCATCAGACTTGCATCAAATATACAAAGTAACTGCTTTTTTTCTAACAGTTTCTATTCCATAGAGGCAATTAGGGAAGAGAGGAGAATATGCCAAATAAAACCATTTGCTCCCTGTTTCTGGCTCCATGTCCTTTTTCTTTTGATTGCATGTGTTTGTTTTTCAGCCTAGCTGGCTGACTGATTGCATGGACCAACTGCTAAAGCTGGATTTCACATGTCTCCGAGCTGTAATGGTTTGTTTACAATTGGGCAGTAAGTTGAAGGCGTATAATTGGAGTTGTATAGAGCTTGTTTTTCATCAACAAGCCATATCCAATATGCATTTATAAAGGAACAGAAATGCTTGTTTGTTTTAAAAATTCATGTTTTCATTCTAGAAATACTGCAGATTTTTTACTGAAAAGAACATATGAAATGGGACATGTTAAACTGTGTTTTACAGAGCAGCGTCTTTGCTGTTCCTTGTTAAACCGTCATCCAGCGCTTTAGTCAGGCAATCTATGCATCTTTCTACAGCACACCTACGCAGTGTGGGAGTGAGAACAGATGGACAGATACAGATCATCATGGTGAATGAGACGCTGAGGTGGTGAAAAGGAGGTCATGGGTAGGAAGAGAGACGCAGGTTGAAGAAAAGAAAAAGACAGAAGGGAGCGAGGGTGCAGGGACATTCGAGCCGTTACCAGGGAATCGATGTCTCATTGCAACTATCTTCAGTGACATCTGCCATCAAGTCTCCAAGTAACTGCTCCCTAGTCCCAAAGCACCTTGCAAATGCACAATTAATGTCCACTGATGCAGTTCCTTATTCTTCCCTTGGCTGATCAGACAGTGTGAGAGAAAAGCAGAGAGAAGGAGAAAGAAAGATGGCAATGTGTAACAGAATGAGGATAATTGCACCTATAGGTCCCAGGGTTGGTGTTAGGCCCAGGGTCATTAATTCCACTGCCTGTGAGTGAGCCCAGCAGATCCTCTGTTCCTCAGTCAATCCCATTCACCAATTTAATTATGACTCTTAATTGTAGCGCCTCTGTGGAAGGCCCCCGCCATAATGCATTCTAATGAATGCGACAGATGTTGTGCTGTTATGCCATCTCTCGAGCAATTACTCTTATGGCGCCTGCGCCGCTTCCCTCACAACTGTTTTCGCTTTTTTTATGTTTCACCTGTAAATAAACCGCACCTGCTCCATCCCACTACGCACACTGTGGAATGCACATGCACACACCCCTGTCGTCAGTCCTGCAAATTAACTTTCACACCTCAACGGCTTACAAAGGGCCATGAAGGACCCTCATTTAAATCAATTTGTCTCATCTGAATTTGGTCCGTTAACATGGCGTCATACTGCTTATTTAGAGTACAGCATGTTCATAGGTCTTGTGTTTTCTCCGTTTGTATTTGGTAAACCTTGGCTGAGCAGGCACACCAGCACTGATTAGCAAAAAAGGCTTACTGCTGGGGCTTGTTTGATGATTAGTGCTTAATTTCCTTGGATTTTTTTCAACTGATGTTTGAAATTAGAGACACACTCATTTGTAGGTTTTGAAGATCTAAGCAGCTTTTGTTCATAAGGTCATTGTTAATTTGCCTGGCAAGCACCTTAGAGTTCTTTCTTTTCACTATTAAATGGATTATGAGAAATAGAAATACGAGTCATTCAGTTGAAAGTTTGTTTACTAGACATAAATTGAGCCAAGATGCTTCAGAGGAAAAAAAAATCAATCCTATTGAAGATCCTGCTCGATTCTGGCTACATCAAATGTTAGTGAAGCTGGAAGATTCTCAATAAAAGATTCATTTCTTCTTTCTGGACACTCAGTTTCTCTGGGGACGTTTTGATGTGAACACTGATAAGGTTAGATGCTTTGTTGTTGCTTACAAATTAAAACTTATCAAAGATACTGCAATCATTGAAATTGGCTTACTAAACATGTAGGTGACTCTGTGTGAGCACAGAAAAAGCACAGATAATACATTTAAAAGTACAAAAACAACAGGTCTATTTCACCTTGGTGGTTTTGACTTTGTTGCCGGTGCTGCAGGACCAGCCGGTCAGGTCAGGAAGGACCTTACACTCCTCTCCATCCATACATGGCTGCATGTGGCACCACCACTTCTGGGCTACGATGGAGGCTGGGGAAGCAAATGGAGGAAAAAGGCAGACAGGTCTGTAAAGATTGTAAATAATGATGAAGAGTGCTGAATTAATGACAAAGAATGGGAAAAGCATAGACTTTGGATCTAACCTTTACCCTAAAGTCCAAAACACACCGGCACTGGACAGGGACATTGTGTCATTTGACATGCTTCATTTGCCGTCCACACAACAGCAGCGCATTCATGGTTAAACTCCCCACCAGCCACTGTATGGCCAGGTGCTTGATACCGGAGCTGAAGGCTCGCTTGGGGATCCCCTCCCTGCTGCACCAGGTAAGTGAAAACACAATAGGAGCAGTGGTATTTCACCAGCAGCTGAGACCTCCTGTCTCTTCTACACCTTAACAAAAGATGGCACTAAATTTATTTTTCAGTGCCCTCAAACTGCCTCAAACAGAGCTGCTTCTATAGCAGGCAAGACGAATAAAAAAGCTGTGCTCTCGAGGAAACTCCACCAGCCGTGGCTGGTGGCATTGGGAATAGAGCAGTGGCTTAAAGTGCCCTGGTGCAGCGCTTCCATTGGTGAATGGCTGCAGTCAGTGTGGGTTTGCTAACAGAAAATAATGAGGGAAATCATTTTGACACGTGTTGGATGGCCCCTGTGTGTTTTGAGCTTTACCCTTTGTTGTAGGTGACACCTTGCCCTTCATAACAGAGTCACAAGAGGGTAGTAGCAAAATCTCCCATCTATGAAATGGGACACTCAAGCTCCTGAAACATAAGCAGTTGTCAACAACATTACCTAGCATTCACCTCAGCATTTTTGGCCAAATCACAATATCTGCCTCACTTTGCTCTCCTAATGCTGTTGATTCATTGTGCCTTATTGCCTAAATCCACAGCCAATCAGAGTGCTTGTTACAGTCTATAATCATTACATGCCTAAGTCATTTAATAATTATTACCAATGAAGTCAGTTTTATTTGTTATGTAGTCCTTGTTGTGGCTTTCCTTTTTTGAGAAACTTTTTCACACATCTGGTAGAACTTACTGTTGCAGTAGAAAAAAAAAATCCTATGTATTTGACAAAATATCGATGTTGTTTTTCTGAAAACCTTAAAAATGTGGCTTAGGCAATCATGCTATGAGGCTAACGATAACAGACACAATTCATTTACTATTTAAATACATAAACGCACAATATGAAAATGGTGGCTGTGTCAGGAGATTCACAGAAAAAACACCTGTGCTGTATGCAAAGAATCTTTGTGCTGGGCATGCTAATTCAATTATCTACTGTAACGAACATTCAGTTTTTCCAAATGAAGACCTCAAAACATCAGCTGTCATCCAAAGAGAATGAATTGGCAACATCATCAGTCATGGGTATTTGTTTCAGGTTGAAAAATGTGCAGCAAGCTGCTGCAAGCTGCTAATTCAACCATGGATTAATGTTAGCTCCCTAGCATAGCCACAATTAGCTTTTTATCATTAGCCACAGTTAGCTTGTTTCAGTTCATGTTGTTCATTGCAGAGTTGTTCCCAGTTAAGAAAGTGTTGTGAGTAGCATCTCTGTATCAAGAGAGAATCTACTGCTTTAAGTGTTTTTAACGAGTACTTACGGACAACTCTACTAAGATTAACTGCGCCACACTGATAGCTTGCTCTAGATTTGCACATGCCATTAGCTCCCTCTTTCACCTTATCAGCCAAAGAATTTGCTCTGATCATATGCCAGTGCCACGCCCACAAGGTTTGGCAGCTAAGCGCACCTTGCATGCGTTTAGCAACAGGTTAAGTTGCACATCAGTGCTGTGCAGTTAAATCACAGATATTGCAAAGTAATTGTTATTCTGTGTGTTTGCCACTTTCAAAAGTGGTACTGCAAGGTTCAATACTGGGTCCTGTCTTATTTACAATATTTATCAACAGTATCATATCCTCTACAACAGTGGTTCTCAACTGCTCTGGCCTCAGGACCCACCAGTCTGTCTTACGACAAATCACGACCCATGTTTCCAAAAAATGTTCAACAACACATGTTTATTTAATTAAATATGTTGCAGTTTGGAGCATGACTGGACCAAAACACCTGATATAAAAAAGAAAATGGACAAAACTGACAAATTTTATACCTCCACAACCCACTTTGAGAACCAGTTGAGAACCACTGCTCTACAAGAGACTGTAACCCTCACCTGGCAACACAGTTGCATATTGCTTTGCCAACCCTGCACACTCTGTCATTCAAACCCTCCAGTGAACTTTCAATCAATTACAACATGCTCTGTTTAATCTAAGACTGGGTTTCAAGCCTAACAAGACCAAATACATGCTGTTCACCTGAGCCACAGACATCTATGACAATAGATTTCCCATCCCTACTCTGACAGGACACAGCATTGAAAGAGTATATTCTTTAGTGGATAAGGTGCAAAACAGGAGGAGTTATAGCCCTCTGAAAATATCTGTATGCCCCTCTTAGCATGCAGGAGTGGATATGTAGATCTCCCACGTGTTGTTTTGGGGTTTGGAATGATGTAGACAGTTTGAGGATAGATAAATATCAAAAATAATGCTGTCTCTAGTGATTTTTGCCCCTTATAGCTCTGCCCCTGTGTTAGACCCCTAAAAATAAATACGCTGTCCATGGTTCTGATCCTACTGCGAAGAGTATAAGCATTACTTCACTTCAGAAACACAGTTTTTCTCTATTGCTTACTATTTTCTCTTTGCAGCTGAATGTTGTCATCCTTAACATGATTACATGATTTTCACGGGAGCTTCAGTGTATAGCAGTTACCTTTATTATCATTATAATCAGATTAATGTAATCCCTCAACATGGGACCTTACAGCCTGTGCAGAGCTAAAAGTCTGGCACATAAGCCAGAATTGAGAAAATATGACACGTTTTTCTACAAAGGTGGAAATGACTTTAAATTGAAGCAAAATGGGATGAGTCTGTCCAAAATGCTGCAGAAGCTTTTTGGATTTAAAGTGTATTGTATCTTCACAATGAAATAAGTGAATTTTTTTATAGTTTTTCTTGAAAATATGTGAATAATTCAACGCAAATGACTGCTATCACCTATCATTTCCTTTGTTTATGGTTAAAAAAAGGAAAACACAAGGCACATTTGTGCCAAAAAGTACTATTCAGATTACATAACAAAGAGAGCAAGAACAGGATTATGATCAAGCAATGCTATCTACTGAGACAGACATGCTCTCATGTATTTGGGACAAGGAAAACTCATGTATGCGTTATATTGTTTATTTGTTGCAGGCATAAAAACTCTTCCTGAAAACTGTTCTCCTCTGCATATTATGTATGACAGGAAAAAAGCAAAATTTTGTTCATTTTTCCTCGACTGTAGTCTAAAATAAAGTGGTAATTTCAACTGTGAAAGAAGATGAAGAAAACACAGCTTATAACTCATAACTGGATCTGTTGTGCAGCTGATCCAGCGTAAAACCCAAAGTTTTCTCATGCCTTAGCAGCTGACACAGAAATCTTGCAGATCATCTGACCCACTGTCTAGACAGCAGACAGGCTGACAGCTGAGAATAACTCTATTTTCTCTCTTCTAACTCGTCATCTATCCTGCTGTCAAGTGTGGATGCAGGGAGGAGTAAAAGAGTGCACCCACTTCATTAAACTGCTGGATTATTGGTGTTCGGAAATAACATCTTACCTTCACTGAGTATTGTTTCCAACAAAGGAAGAGGATGAGGAGGTACTGGCAGGGAAAAAACTAGCTGCATAACACAACAGAACATCTCTCAGGCATCGTGTAAGAAGAAAAAGGGAGGAAGATATGGCTAAATAATAGGTGTTCACCAAGAAAAAAATCTTTGTAGAGTGGGAATGAGTAGTGGTTTGAACTAAGAGAGGTAGAGAGAGGAGTAGGAGAGGAGGAGAGAGGCTCTTTGAGGATGACTGCCACCAGATTCAACAGAGAAATAAGATTAAACAAAGAGAAGAAAGAAAAGGCAAAACTGAAGATAACTGGAAAATAGGCAGTTAAAAAGAAGGAAAGCCAACATGCCAGTTCATCACAAAAACACAGCAATCACTGGGCCTAATATTGAACACATTGTTATGATGCATGAGCTCAGTGGCAGCAAGTGGTTCTAAAAACCAATGGCTGTGTAATGCTTGTTAATGTGGCCATTATGGTGGCGACGACAGTGCTTTACACTGCCAGAGTGTTATTTAGAGCTAATGGGCATGGCCTGTGAGTGCTATTAGGGAGTTAGTGTTCACTGCAGCTTATCTCATGCTACATTGGGAGGGCGGGTCAGGTGTGACACATAAGCACCTGCCTGTCAAGCTGGACGTTAACAGGAGCCGCTGTATTATCAGTGATGTCATGCATGGTTGTGATGTTGGACAGCACTCACAGACGGGTCTCCACAGGTCAATGATAAAGAGATTACAGAGGTACTTAGTGTGTCTGTAGTGGTTAATTCTGAGATCATCACCTCTGGGACTGCATTTTTTCTGCACCACTTAAAGTAAATGCAGAGGTGGATGGTGGGCTCCATTTGGATTGCATGTGATGCCTTCAAGGCCAGCTATTATGCAGATAAGCAGCAAAGGTCTTCCTTGTAATGTTTTTCCAATTAAAGCATGTAGTTTCCATAATTTCAGTTCAACTTTAAAGGGACAGTGCCCAGTTGTGAGGAAGTGCTTGTGTCCTTCCATGTCAAGAATGAGAAGAGAGTGTGAGTACCACTCTGTACATCATGTCATTTAATTTCATTTATTTATGAGACTCAGACCATGATTACATACTGTAGTATGAAGCACAAACAAAACATACAATACAAATAACAAAAACATCAAATTTAAAGCTTCCACCAAAAGCCAGTAGTTAAGGACAAAAAACTGGACATTTCAGCAGATAGCTACATGGCTTTGATCAACTGCAGGAGCCTTGAAAATATATGTGCTTGTCAGTATTTACAGCATGATTAGCTAGATGCTGTTTAAAAATGGAGACAGGCCTTTCCACAGAATTGACTGGCTCATGAAAAACCCAGAGAATGGGCCCTCCCAAGATAAGACTCATTGATGATATCAATACATATGTGTTGGATCGGTAGCATTAGTGCTAGCGCCCTGGCTAACAGTTCCCTCATTTTGGAGTTGACAAGTGTATCAAACTACCGTTGGGTTCTGATGTTAAATAATTTATTCATGGCACTTTTTAACACCTTTTCATCACTGATTCCACCTATGTTGCCACATTTGTTTCCACATTAGACTCATTGTTGCCACTTTTTTACTGATTTTCACCATGTTACTGCCCATTTTGTCACCTTTTTGCTTTAACCCATATTTGCAGCTTTATCCCATTTTTTCCCTTTTGTAGCCAATGTGTGCTACTCTTTAACCACTTTTCACCACTTATTTCCACTTATGTTTCCCACTTTTAACCCATTTTTGCCACTTTTAGCCAAATTGTCCAACTTTTTAACTTTTAACTTTTTAACTTTTTAACGGCTTTTCACATTTTTTCCATCAATTTTTTCCCACACTTTCTCATACTTTCTCACTTTTCTCACTCATGAACCACTTTTCACCAATTTTACAGCCCTTTTTGGCTTTTTTAGCCAATTGTCCCCACTTTAAACAATTTTTTTTGGCCAATTTTGCCTTTATTCTGCAATTAAATTATTTTGGTTTCCTCTACTTAATTTTTTAGTTCCCTGATGTTGTGCACATTATGTCTTAGATATGATGACATTACATTTCAAATGGTTTATTTCAATCTTTCCCTCAACATTGTTAACATTAACAATAAAACGGTAATACTGAAAGGGATTTACATATCCAAAATGTTAAATTATGATACAACATAAATGAATAACATTTATTTTTTGTTTATTTGATAAGAGTGGTTAAATACAAAATGTAGTTATCACAGATTATTCACAATGGACCATGCTTTTCCTGAACTCCATGGAACCCCTATTTGGTTGGGCCCCAGAAAGCTCTCCCCTTTCTGCCCCCTTATGTGCAGCCCTGAGTGGCTTTTAACTACATGTGCATGATGGCTAAAACAGCCCCCCTGCATTAGTTTTGGGTGCCAGCTGTGCATATCCTCAAAAATTAATACAAAACACACACACAAGCTGGGGCGCAGATTGCCTAGTGGTCAGGTTGTGCCCCATGTACATGGGCGTCCCTGGTTTAAGTCCGGCCTTTGGCTCTTTAATGGCATGTCATTCCATACTTTCTCATCCCTGTTTCTGGCTCTATCCACTGTCCTATCTCTCAAATGAAGGCAAATAAAGCCCGCCAAAATATAAGTCTTAAAAAAGAAAACAGGTACACAAGATGCTGTATACACATGACCCCTAAGGGCAGGGTAGAGTTAGAGAGAAATTTGACAAAGTCTACAAAGCAGAAATAACTAGGACAGAAAGTTTTGGAGAAAAACTGTAAAACCAGGTCCAGAATTATCAACATCTATTAAAAATGTCCTTGTCAGTGCACAGCCACAAACATGCCTCTCAAATTAGCTGGGACGGATAAACTGTACTTGAGATGTCAATGCTGAAACCTGAAAAGCTCATGAAAACAAAATTTGTGGAGCAGGTGACATTGTAAACATGTGACTTTCAACTCTGGTTCTTCATTAAACACATTTCTGATGAGTATATTTTTCATCAGAAAAAAATAGGCATTTTCATGGATCTTGTCTATTTTAAACAGCTGCTGTAACTTCAACATCAACAAACATATTTGGCTTAAAGTCACCATGTTAAAAGGGTTACTGCTTTAACTGAAATCCTCTGACAAGTACATCCATGCACAAAGAAATGCTAGAGAAAAGTGTGTGCAGAGTGTGCTTGATGGCATTGTCCGACCATCAGTCATTGGGCTGCCTGAGCTGATCTGATGATGCTATGGACTGTAGGTAGGTACTTTTATACAGCCCAAGACCTCTGATGTGTTCATTTGAGGTATCCAACAGAAACTCTTATAGCATTTAATGAGCTATATATAAAATCATGCTTATGACACAGTTACACACAGGAATGCAAGGTTTACACTGATATATTATTAAATAATATTCACAAAAAGGGGGCCTATAAAAAGTATTCACTGCCTTGGATGTTTAACCCTTTTATTGATTTTATAAATTAGTCATGGTCGATATAATTTGGCTTTTTTGACAAAAAAAAAAAAAAGTTTAAAGTCAAAGTGAAAATACATTTCTACAATCAAATAAAAAAATTGTAATGTAAAATAAGTGACTGCATTAATATTCTCCCCTTTTAAAGTGACTGACTTAATCCAACAGAGGTCCATCTGATTGGGGCTTGTAGTCTCACAACTACTGAAATGAGGATTACCTGAATGTCTCACGTGATTGTAGCATAAAGGCACCTGTGTCTGGAAGGTCTAGTCACTAATTTATCAGTATTCATGGCTACCATTACACTATGAAGACAAAAGAACACTACAAGTAACTCCAAAAAAAGGTTATTGAAAAGTATAAGTCAGCAGATGGATACAAAAAAGTTTCCAAGGCTGTGATCATCCGCTGAAGTTCAGTTAAATCCATCATCAAGAAACAGAAGGAATATGTCACATGTTTAAAACTGCCTACATCAGGGCGCCCTCACAAACTGAGTGACTATGCAAGGAGGAGACTAGTGGGTGAGACCACCAAGACACCTATGACCCTATGACTACTCTTAAAGAGTTCTAAGCTTCAGCAGCTGAGATGGGAGAGACTCACAATAGGCATACAACGGTCAAAGCTTTAAGGGAGAGTGGCAAAGAGAGAGCCACTGTTGAAGAAAACTCAGATTAAATCTAGACAAGAGTTCACCAAAAGGCCCGTGGGAGACTCTATGGTAAAGTGGAAGAAAGAAAGAAACCAAACACTGCACATCACCACAAACACACCATCCCCACTGTGAAGCATGGATGGTGGTGGCAAAATCATGCTGTGGGGATGCCTCTCGACATTTGGCAGCCAGCCTTAAGGTTTGTAAAGGTAGAGGGTAAAATGAATGTGGCAAAATATGGGAAAATCCTGGAGGACCATTTTATTCAGTCTGTAAGCTAAATGCGATTTGAGATTTGTTCTTTAACAAGACAATGACCCAAAGCATTCAGCAAAAACTATACAGAAATGTTTAAAGACAACAAGGTGAATGTTCTGGATTGGCCAAGTCAAAGCCCAGACCTCAATCCAGTAGAGAATTTATGGCTGGGCTTGAAAAGGGCTGCTCACATCTGATCCCCATGCAACCTTACGGATCTTGAGCAGTTTTGCAAAGCAAATTGAAACTGCAGTGTCCAGATGTGAAAGCCTGACTGACACCTATCCACACAGACTCAGTGCTGTGATTGCAGCAACTAAATAGTCACCTCAAAGGGGTGAATATTAATGCAGTCACCTATTTTACATTACTTTTTTCTGTAACTGACATTACTTTGTAGGAATCCATTTTCATGTTGACATTAAAGATGTTCTTTTATATTTTTTCATGACATGTTCAAAGCCATGAGATGTTTGGTTACTCAGATGGTTCTCAAACAAAGTACACTAAAGATTAAAACTACTGGGGGCGCCCAAGTGGTGTATGTGGGAGGCTCGGGTTAGAATCCGGCCCTTTACCTTCTGTCTCTCCCCATTCTCTTCCCTGTTTCCAAGTCTGTCCACTGTCTTTCCTCCATCTCATAAAGGCATGAAAAGGCCCAAAATAAATATTAAAAAAAAAAAAAAAAAAAAAAAAAAAACAAGATGAAAACTATTAGCACTGTAAAACTAAAGTTTTCTTATCTAGGTCTAATCACTGTATTGAACCACATTTTAGCTATAAACCATAGCTATCACACTTAAGCAATCAGAGAAGGACACTGATAAAATTAATGAGCAGCTCCTGATGTGCAATTCAGTGGATTTTGTCATCTTCACATAGAGTAAGGCTGGCTGTTTCACAGAGTTTTCAGTCTTTATGCTACATTACTCCACCCATATCTGTACTGTAGCTCTATTCTCCAAAAATAGTTGATCCATTTGAACATGACTTTCCTACTTCATGTTTCTAACACGCTCCCATGACCCAAATACACAAGTTGGTCATTATTCACTTCACACATTCACATTAAACACTTGAAGAGCATAACAGACGTCAAAAGCAGAACTAACATGCTTTTTAAATGTCTGAACCAGAAAATAATCATCTGCTTTCCTTCTTGTTTATCTATATTACTCATCAAGTAAATGTGGAAATGGTTTTCTAAGTACTTTCTAAAATAGATCTGGGTGCATACAGCCCAGGAGGCCTGTGCATTACGTATGGAGTCCCTCTGCTTTAATTGCATCAGTCTTAATAAGAATTTACATATTCAGAAGGTAAAAATGCTAATTAAATAGGTTTATAGCTCACAAATACATTTTATCACAGTTACTCTCAGCTCATTACAATAAAATTGGAGCTCAAAATGGCTTCCTTTTAAGTTCTCTCAAACTTTCAGCACAGGCAAGGCTGAGGGCAAACGTCTAGACAGAGCTTTGCTTTAGGTGCAGGTGATTAGGCAACATGAGGGACTGAGGCGATGTTATTCCCATGCTTCTCTCCTACTCTCTGGGGTTCTCTAAATAAGGTCTGCGGAGGTTTCATGCTACCAGGCTGCCTACAGCTCTGTCTCTCCGCCTACTGATCACTACATGTCAATCTAACACAAGCATGATACATGTCAGTCATTGTTATGCAAGCTGTGCTTACAGCTTTTTATTTTTGTTTGTTTGTGTGTGTGTGTGTGTGTGTGTGTGTGTGTGCAAGTGCATCAGCCGACAGAGCTGCTGTTTATTTCCTCCTGCAAAGCACTGTGGGTTGTCATTGTAATGTTTGTGACATCAAGTGGACAAAACTGAAACTGCAGGTGCCATGTGTTTAATTCTCTGACTTTACATGAACACAAACTTATTTGTCATTAAAATCCTGTAATAGAATAGAATAGTACAGTCTGAAACATTATTGTAGGTCTATATATGTATGTGCACTTTAGGCAGGGGTGGTTTTAGCACTTAGGAGCCCCCTGGCAAAGACAAATTTGAGGCAGATGCTCAAGCTTAAAGCAATATTAAAGAGTGAATGTAATAACTGAAGAATCACAAAGCCAGGGGACCACAGGTCATACCCAAATACCCAACAATACTTGCTCAACCATGTTAGCAGAACAACAAACTCACCATCTAAATAATTTAACATATCTCTAAGCCAGATGTAACTTATAGAAATAGAAATATATACTCAATATTGATGCAGTATCCATTTTATGTGCATCTTCATTTACTGCAGGCCAGCTTACAACAATTCATTGTTTCTATATGTCTATGGGATCTACCCAACTACTACAGTGCACACGGATCCTGCAGGAATTTTTCTTTTGGATAATCAAAATGTGTTTTATTATTATTTCATTCAGTCTTGGCCTCTTGTTTACATTCAGAATACATGTTTCAATCATTAGATATATAACTCATATTTTTGTGTACCTATGATGTAACGCCTTAATAAACAAACCTCCATCCAACTTCCTATCTTAGCCTAATAATAAACCCACCACTGAATTTTAGGTATTTAAAGCTTATATATGTATTATTTTTGAACTAAAATGTCTAAATTAGTTTTAAATTATGACTCCTTTGTTAGGTATATGTTTGATGAGGTCCTGCATTGCCTCAAACAGTTTCCGAAACCACAGAAATTCTTAGTTTCTATAATTGCAATGGGACGCGTCTTTTCCTCCTAAGATCCTGCACAAATGAGCAAAATGAATCTTGTCTTTCCTACAGCGTAGTAATAATTTCTGCTATTATGGAAATAACTGTTCAGAATATCTATTGAAATTAAGCAATTTGCTTAAAATGTTGAGAGAATTCGTTTGGGAAGTTTTCAGGAAATTTCATGGATGTTTTGGGGAAATGTTTGCAGTTTTGAATAGTTTTTATTGGAAGTTTTGGGGGAAATCTTTTTTTTTTTTTTTGTTATTATTATTTTCATGGGAATTTTGAAATGTGGATGTTAGGAGAATTTTTTTGGAATTTTCTCATAAATTTGGAAAATGTGTTTGTAACCTCGGGGAATCTAAAGGTCACATATGCAAAATACACCTTTTTCAGGCTTTCAAACAAAAAAATGTGCCCCTGGCCTGTCCACAATCCCCACAAGAATCAGAAAAATCCATTCCCTCTCTTTCTCCACCTTTCAGAAAATGTGTGCTGAAACAAGCCATTCTCAGATTTTACCCCCATGATGTCATGTGGGGAGTTAGCGCCGCCCTCAGGTTTGGTTGGCCCTCCCCGCTTGGAAGACAGTTTCACCCTCCTCTCCTGATCTTCCTCCCAGCTCAGGAGAGCCACATCCATTTCCTGAGAGGGGCGTGGTCAGGGGCGGAGTCAGACAGCTCATTAACATTTAAAGCCACAGACACAGAAACAGCTCGTTCTGAGCAGGGCTGAAACAGAGGGCTTTTTAGACATGTAAAAATCAAATTTTACAGTGTTTTTTTCAGCAACAAACTTCACAGGCATGTCTTGGGGACCTATGAGACCAATAGAAACTTGTCTTAAAAGGGTAAAATATGTGACCTTTAAATTTTTTGCTTGAAAATTAGGGTGTGGTGTCATTTAAAATTTTCAAGACTTTTCATGGAAATTTTAAGGAATTTGTTTGCATGTTTGTGGGAATTTATGGAATTTTCAAGGAATTTGGGGGAATTCATTTGTGATTTGGGGGGAATTTTTATGATATATTTTATGTAGACTTTCAATTCAATTTAATGTGGATTTTTGGGGGGTTTTGCCTGAAACTTCTTAGGAATTTAAACGTGATTTAAGGAGAAGTTTTATTGGAATGTTAAAGCTTTATGATAGTTTCATTGAAACATTTGTAGAATATAAACTCATATGATGAAATTTGGTGATACTTTTTATGGGGAAATTTTTAGAAAATGCTCACAGAAACTTTAGGTATTATTTATGAAATTGTGGGCCACAATCCCTCTTTCAATGACTGACACTATACTGACTGAAGACCCCCCCAACAACTGACCAACTGGCCCACTCTCAGCCCAAACATCTGCCCTAAAACCTATCCAGTGCTGTATTTTCTGCAGAAACAGGATCTTTGGGAGATATAATTTCTAGTCATAACTACTGTCTGTTCAAAGACAAGACTGAGCTTTTTAACCTTTCAGGTCCTACTTACTTACTTAGTAGGTGGAAAAAACTAAAACTGGATTCAGAAGAAAGCCCAGGTTTTAGGAGGTTATGGTGTCTGCCACCAAGACAGACACAACTCGTTTATCGTTGCCATGGAACTGTTATATGTTACGTGAACAAATACTATGTAATGAAGTGGTAAAGGCTGCTTTTTTGTTGCTGCATCTCTTTTATGATTTGTGCTGCTTACATGTAATGGACCACTATTATTCTCTGCCAGCTTTTGTGAGTTTACACAGAAAGTCTTTAAAATATCAACATTTAAAAAAAAAAAACTGTGTGCTTCTTTGAATTGGCTCTATTTTTTGCCATTTTTCAAAGCAGTTCCTTGTTCTCTTGTCTCTTTTCTCTCGATTATGAGCTATTTGGGCCATCTCCTGCATGACTGAAGTATTAAGACTTGCACAGTTTGGCAAAACATGATGCAACGATGGAACAGCCTGCCACTGGTTGTCACAGCCCATTCACAAAGCATTGTGGGCATAAAACTTAGCATAGCTGCTAGTGGCAGAAATGATCAGAAATTAATTAAAAATGCATAAAAGGAAGTTCAAAACCTGATTTACTGGTGTGAATTTAATCTTTAAAGACCCTGGAAAGTCACCCAGGTTCCAGGCTCATAAGTGAAACTACAAAGGCAGGGATAGAGTCATTCGAACAGCGAAACAGCGAGCTCCATGAGGCTACGAATAAGGAATTAAAAGTTAATCAAGTTTTTATAAACTGTGTCACTTCTTGTTGTATACAACAATGTTGGTCTCAGAAGGTTAAAAGTGTCCTCCCTGGTTCATGCTGCAAGCAATCCCAGAATGCTTTGTGGTTAGCTTGCAGCGTCAACCAGGTAGGCCATTTTTAACGCTTTTCTCCCTAACTATGGGACATTTAACAATGACACCAAAACACTGGCTCACTGTTTTGGAAAAGAAACAGAATAAAGGGCCATATTTGTTGAAATGAGTCCTCAATTCAAAACAGAAAGTTAACGCTGGTCTCTGTTGGTCTTTTTTTGTTGTTGTTTTGATAGAGCCCCTTCTTTAGATGTGGAGAACTAAATACAAGTAAAGTTTACATCAAATGCACACTTTATTTAGATATGTCTCACATAATTTTTAATCTGTACATACTTTTGATGACACACTAACAAAAAAAAAATGGTGCATCAGATCAGTCAGCAAACTGCCACCGAACAACCAATATGGGAAATGTATATTCATACTGAGATTCAACACATCACAACCATGCTTGTTCAAAGGGTCTTCCTTCAGCATCAGCCCTTTAATCTCAAGTCATTATAGCCATGTAAAGGAATAATAGATCATCCTTTGATACATGAAACCTAATTCAATCTCTACTTCTGCTATTGTATCATTCAGATGGAGCCTGTTTGATGTACATCAGGGCATGCTAATACAATCTGGGCACTCAAGCGTACGTCTGCTAGAGCATCGCCCATTAATACTTCACAGAGGCACTCCCTCAATGGAGCAACGCAAAGTGCAATAGGGAGTTTACTTTCACTTTGCATCTGTGAGTGTATGTGCTTTTAGATGAGTGTGTTGTGTGTGTACATGTATGCATTCCCCTCTGTGCAGTAAGTGTCAGGCGTAAAAGCAAAAATCACAGGCCGTCCCATAGCTCTGCTCCCAGACCATTAATATTTGAAGGGAATGCGATGCACCTTCATGCACTCACATATACAATAGCAAAAAGCACAAAGACGGAGTTGGGTATGGACCCAGAGGTATGGATACCCTACGGCATTGTAATTGTTCCACTCAGTGATCCTGCGGTGCATAGGCAGTCGAAGAGGGGCATCCATCTCTTTCTAAAATGATTTACTAACACGCTGTATCTCAGTTCACACAGCTAAGCCAACACACCCAGGCATGCATGACAAGAGAGTAAGAGTGGAGAAAAAGCCAGAAAAAGATGAAGGGTTACACGTTAAGAAAATCAGACTGATAAAATGGCAGAAGTGTGACATTATGCAGCAGATTTTACAGTAAACGACGGCAGCTAGATGGCGATTGAAACCCTTAACTTGATTTCTCCGCCCAGTAATAAAGCAATTCTGTCTGCCACTGAGTTCAACAAGTCAAACACCAAACTAAATCCACCGTTTTTTATCAGGTTTCTCCACTCTCTGACTTTCAAGAAACTCAAAGTTGTGCGTTGGAGGATTTTAAAAAACCCTGCATCACTTTTCAACTCCACTTATTAGCATCTTACTTTAATTTAAAGATCCTGTTTGGAACTTCTGGTTTGTGATGATTTGGAAAAGAGGTTCCTCTCGTCTTTGCTGATTGTCCTGTTGTCATTTAAAAGCAAAAAATACCACTAAATGTGAATCTCTTCCAAGACAAATGTAAATACAGGCTATTCTGGCAGTGTGTTGTTCCTCACTTTGTCTGAGACTTTCATCTGGCAGCACTTTCCGACATTAAAAGTCTGAATACTAGGTCTTGTGGTCTGTTATTATAGTCTTCTTAGTGTCTGATAGTCATACGGTATGAGTCAAAGTGTGAGTGTGTTACATAAAATGAAGAGAGTGAAAACTCCTCACAGCACTTTTCCTGAAAACAGTCTTTAGGTAATCGCAGTTTTCTTCAGTATTCAAATGTGCAGCTATCTACTTTAAACCCACAACATTGCCTTTCCATTTTCCAGTTTACTCTGCAGATTAAAGGCTCATTTATGCTCTATACATGAAAGGCATACAGCTGGGCATGGAGCTTTCTGTCCATACTTCACATTCATTTAAAGGGATATTTCAGTATTTTTTAAGTTAGATATGAAGTACTTGGGGTACTTGGCGATAGTAGTACCATTAGCCTACAGTGATTTCAGTGATGGTGCCCCTTCATACTGGACACACTTTGGGAAGGACTTCTACACTGTAGTTATCAACAAAAAATAATCTACAAGCACTGAATATATTCCCTGCACTCTTCCAAAAAGGGATTTTTACCACAGTTTACCATATTTATATGGTGGTGATCAATATTAAAAGTTACTCAGCCCTGCAGACCTCCTAGCACAGGGATCATCAACTGGTGGCAACACCAGGTCCACCATAGCTGTTACTAACAAATATAGCGCATGTTAAACATGTAAAGTCTGATAAAAGTGGCTTTTTTTCTGTGTGAACTTTTGGCTTCAGGTGTTTTGGGAGAACAATTCTCCTGCTTGGGTTTTTTACTTTTCACTACAGAGCATATTGGTGTCAAACCCAATGATAAAAAAAACATGACAGCCACAAAAATATTCAGCTAAAATATCCTAATTGCCCCCTTGTGGCTGGCTGTGGTATAGGATATGATCTCACTGTATGCATCAAATATGCTTTTAATTGAAACATGATGTACTATCAACCAAATAAACCTTGTTAGGTGAGTTACCAAGTAATGATGAGCCCTTCATGAGCAAGCCCATGCTATGAAGGCTTTAATGTGAGCCACTGTAGCTAGCTCCGTTTTGGTGCCAGTTTCCTCATCATTATTAAATCAACATTGAAAGAGCAAAACTGTTACCAAATGAAGAACCATCTGGGAAACAAACAATCAGCTCTACTGAGCTGAGCCCAATGGTCTGGATCTCTTAAAAGAGACGGATTTCCCGTCACATCGACCGAGGCTGGAGGATGGTGAGACAGACATCAGCTGAGGGAAAGACTTTTTAGTTCCTGACCAGTCGCTTCTCTGTGAGTTTTTAAAACTTTTTAAAAACTGTTTGCTTGAATATTTCACAACTTTCAGGACACAAAAAGGCATTAAGAGTTAAGAACATTTATATTCTCACACTTTGACTGCTTGGCACAGTTGTAAAGAGCTTAAAACATGGCCTTTTGGTAGATTTTCTCTATGTAGAAATCACTTCTTGCACCACAAGGGTTGTTCTCTGCTGCTGCACAGTCATCTGCAAACAACCGACAAAGTACCACAGTGAGTATATCAGCTACACGATGAAGTGAGTTTTCAGGTAAAAATAGGCAAAAAACAATGCTGGCTCAATTGCCAATATATTGAATTTTTTTAAATATTTAATTCTTCACCCAGAAAGCCCCTGTGTTTGGCACTATTTTGCAATGTGAGCTTTGGCTTGTTGAGAAGGTCAGTGCTCATCCTCAAACCTACTTTTTATGTCAATACCGATATTTATGAAGTAATGAAATAATATTATTTTAATATTTATTCTGAGACTGGTTTTTGCTCCGACCATAACTCCCTGATTCTGTGGCTGAAACACTCATTCATGCTTTCATAACCTCCCACCTGGACTACTGTAATGGAGTCCTGTCTGGAGTACCCAGTAAAACCCTGGACCCCTGGATCAACTACAAAGTCCTCCTCCTCACATACAAATCTCTCCATGCTCTGGCTCCCCAGTACCTTTCTGATCTCCTCCATCCATACACACCGTCCCGTAACCTTCGATCTTCAGACAGCGGCCTACTTTCCATGCCCAAAACCAAACTCTGAACCTATGTAGACAGAGCCATCAGTGCTGCAGCTCCCACCCTCTGGAACACTCTTCCTGCAGACATTCGTAGCACTCCATCTCTGGACATTTTCAAAAAACGTCTCAAGCACCATCTGTTCACCACAGCCTACAGTCTAAACCACCCCTTACACTCATCCTACCCCTCACATAGTTTGTCCATGTCTCTGTGTAAAGCATCCTTGGGTTTCTTGAAAGGCGCCATATAAATTCAAGATATTATTATTATTATTATTATTATTATTATTATTATTATTGGTGTTCCCTGTTTTCAGGCTGGTGCCCTGTTAATTATTAATGTTGATTAATAATTCTATTTTCTGTATCTTTAATTATATTATTTATTATTATTTCTGATTACAACCAAAATCTAGCATTAAACCCCAACATCTAATACAGGGTAAAATTAAAATAAAGCTGTTTATATTGTTTGATTATGTGGCAGTTCATACAAATCCATGCAAAGTAAACTCCCCAACACACAAACACACACATACACACACACACCACCACCACCACCATAAAGAAAAAATATATATATAGATGAATATATAGATATAATCCTACAATTCCTACAATTAACACGTACCCCCCCCCCAAAAAAAAAATCCTGAAAATTCCTGATAATTCAAAAGCAAATTCATCCTTTGTTCCAAGCAAATTATTTAAACTTCTACGGAAATTCCAGACACTGATCTCAAAAATTCAAATAACAGAGTTTTTTTTATATGTGGTAGGAAATGCCAAAATGTGCTGTCCTCATATGTGCATGCATGGTCTCAGAATGTTAATCAGAATAATCATACTATTACTATTTGAGTACAATATCTCGTGCTGTATCCACCTCTATATCCAGATGAGTAGATATCGTCTCATTCACAGACATTATTATCACTAATTCTAAAAGAAAATTAAGACAAAAGACCATATCTCATTAGTAAAAATAAATAAAGGATACTCCTATTCTGATGAACGGAGCTGACTTGAAAAAGTTGTTGTCACAGTAATGGCTCCCAGCACACAGCAGCCAGTAATGGGCCTGCTGCCATTTACTCCTCTTTCAGCCATCATCAATAATGTAACTCCATTTACTCTACGGCTTCTCCACAAAGGCTGCTACTGCGAGGACTTTGTCTCTTTCCATCAGCGCTCAAGACGAAAGGTGAGAGCAGCCCCTGTGAGTGAGCCTGGTGTTAGCCGAGGTGAGATATCTTTCAACTGTGAATCAGAGGTCAACGCATGACTCATGAGGAACGAGCTGCTGAGAGAGAGGTGTGAGAAGAGATCTGCAAAGGAAATGAGAAAACCTCAGGACTGTTGCGATGGGGGAACAAAGTTGTTTGTGTGAGTCTGTGAGGGAGAAACAGCGATCCAACAAAGGAGTTTGACTTTCAGCAAAAACAGTTTTATCTCTTTATCAGTGTAACTCTTATGATTAGCAAACTACTCCAAACAAACAATGGAAAAGCATCTTTTTTTTTTGGGAGAATTAACCTATTCTAAAAGGTTATCAGAGTTTCACATGATCCTTTATTTATCCCAACTTCCATTACATAGCCAATCATCTCTGCCATGGCTCCCTGATTTTATCATTATAAGGCAATTGTTCCCTCCTAGAAACTCATCAAAGAGGTTAAACAACAAATCTACTCTTATATTGGGAGAAAATAGTGCTGAAATGAACTTGCAGGTGTGTTTGTAACAGAGTCATTTAAATGGGAAAAGCACCGTCTACTGGCCACTCTCAGGAACAGCAGCTGGATGGAGGCAGAGTTTAGTGGATGGATGTGAGGACTAGATACGGACGGTGCTCACACATGCCTGAAGCTCTGAAAGTAAGAGTGAGTCACGCTGAAAAAACATGCTTCATATCAAATTAAGCAGCATGACTCACCCACATACTGAGAGAAAATAAAAGAGAGCAGATTAAGACTCAAATCACAAAAAGGATTTTAAATAATCAAAGCAAATGGTGTCTTCAGGCCAAGAAGACCCTTGTAAACATTAACTTAATGTTTCATCCTATAACAACCTAATGGCTTCATCTGAGTTCACAGGAACTGATTTAGAAGAGGATTTTGGATGACTTTAGATGTCCACCACAGACAATGATGCATTTATTTTGTCTCTGAACTCCCAGAGCACTGCTGTAAAACATGCACACGTTGAAAATAATTTCTATACATCCATTTATTATCACCCTAGTTATTCTGTACTGGGTCACGGGGGATTAAAGCCAAACCCAGCTGTCATTGAGCAACAGGAGGAGTACATTGTGGACGTGTCAGCAGTCAATCACAGGGCTGACATACAGAGATCAGGCTAGCTCACACTTACAATTTAGTCATCAGTTAAACTAAAGAGCATATCTTTGGTCTGTGGGAGGAAGCTTGAGTACCCTGGGAGAGCCCATCCATGCACAAATTCTACACTGAAAGGCACACCATAACTCTTTGGACCTGGATCCTTCTTCCTGTAAGACACTAAAGTGAGCCTACAAATAATTTCCTTTTATCTGTTGCTCTAATATGTGCCAGTGGTTCTAAAAAATCCCAAATAAATAAGTCAAGATATTTGTTTCTACGTTTTATAAAAGCTTTTCAGAAAAGGTAGCCAATGGCTTATTTGCTGACACAACATACAGAGCCAAAGTTGAGCATGAGTGACTTTGTTTCTAGGATTATATTCATTTGTTTTTTTGCCTTCATTCACATAGGAAAGCTGAAAAGAGACAGGAAATATGGGGAAAGAGATGCACCAAACAGCACAACCAGTGCATTGAGGACCATAGCCTCTATTATGGGCACCTCCATACTGAGCTAACCCGGTGCCCTCCCCAACCTCTCTTAAGAAGAAATTTTAAAACACACTTATGCAGTTTAAAAGATGATTCTGACATTAGGAAATAATTATTTTTTCATCTCTGATTTATTTGTAGCAAATAACAAATTTTCAGAACACTTCGGTGCACTCAGACACATTTGAACACTAACATGACTCAGTACTGTAATCTTCTTTATTTTGCACTTATCAGCACTTCACATGATGAACTGGAAAAGCACTCAGAGAGCGCAGACCTCCGCCATTAGCCCTATCTCCCAACAGTAAAGAATCCTTCAAAAAATTCCTGGATCCAGGTGATCCAGATCACTCCCAAAATCTAATCAGTTCTTCCTTATGCCATTTCTGACAGTTACTTAAAATTTAATCAAAATCTGTCCATAACTTTTTGAGTTATGTTGCTAACAAACTAACAAACAAAACAAACCCTGCTGATCACATAACCCTCTTGGCGGAGGTAATTAATAAACACAGATTAACACAGAATTTTGAATTATATTGAACTATAATTTGATCAATTAAGCACTTATATACTAACAAATAATACAGCATGCACAAATACAGTACTGTGCAGAACTTTTAGGCGTGTTTGGGCCAAACATTGAGGCTGAAATAAGGTGTAGATCAGTGCTTTAAGTGGGCTGGTATGCAGCGGTACGCAGTACCGGCACTTCTAAATTTTACCCTTCAGCGTACCAGGACTTCTTACAGTGTACCAACACGTTCTCATCAGTTTGTCAGTACGCTCTCCTGTCCTCTCCACAGCTGACAAATTTAATGGATGATTCATGACAGCATCTAAATAGATGCATTCTGTGACGTACGGTGCTCTTCCCGCTGTGTACTGTGACGTTTTTATCTGTACACGAATCCAGGTGAACTCACCTGCCACTGTTGGAGGTAAACCAGAGATTAAATAGTTCACCTTTCCTGGATAGGGACACAGCACGCAAGCGCAGCACCTCCTCCACCAGGGAGCTTGATGCTCCACTGACACCTGTTCCTACTGCTGCTGAACGAGACATTGAGTCTAGTGTGGAAATAGCATTTCATTTTTCTTATTTTATTTAAGGAGCTTTCTTGTTTAATAGTGTGCCTTCCTCACAAACATGTATTTTATTTTTATGCAATTTTCCATGTCCGTGTTGACACTGATCAGCTTCCTGTTAATAAAAGTGACAGTGGGACATTTGATCCATGTGGATTTGACTGAAAAGTGACTGTTTTATGTTTTATTATTTCTTTGTAGATTAAAAATATTCAAGTATAAATCATGTATTGCAATTCAGCTAAATTACAACTAAGAAATGGTTTTTGCTCCATACCGCCCAAAATAGTTCTGGGATTGTGTGAGAAGAGAGTATCGGCACTTATTTTTTTCCACTTAAAGCACTGGTGTAGATGTAGTAGAGTAAGTTGCCTGTGGGGGGGGAGGAGGGTTGATACAACCCCGCGTTGTGCTCTGGATGTCCTTGCATATTACCAGGGGCATGGGAAAATAAGAGCTGGATGTGACAAGTATGGGCAAGGGTACTGTTTGGGCAGGTAGTAGGGTTGCCACAAGCCCCTTCGGACAGGTTATGGTCCTTACTGACTTGAAAACCACCAGCAGTCTCCAGGTGTATGACCAAGGGTAAAAAAGGTCTGGACAAAAGATATGCCATCGAGCTTGACCTTGGCTGCAGAGCAATTCACGTGACTCTAGCCACCCTCAGTCCTTCTCCAGCCCCAGGTTTTGGCATGTTGGGCCCACAGATGCTTTTGGATGCCGGCAAGTAAATTTGACTCGTTCTATTGCCATCTGTGACCATATATCTCAAAGCAGAGCGGATGAAAATTCCTGTAGACAAGTCAGGGGCTTGCAGTCACCCAGTGGCACCCAGCAGACCAATAAAAAGACCTGTAGTTTGAACCCTTTTTGACTTCCATTTTTGAGGAGATGCATGCAAAGGCCTCTGTGTAAGGCTCAGAGCTGTGTGGACGTACTCAACATAAAAGTAAAAATCAGGCTTTACAAGTGCTTTGTAGTCACTTCTATAATTTGTTGTCATTAAATAAGAAGCTTCATTTTGTCATGAAGAGGGAAGTTACATCTAGATGCTTCGCTACACACTAGGTTGATATATTTCCTCAATTAAACACATTTATTTTATCTTTCTACCTAAATAAGCTTAATCTCAACTACTTAAATGCTATTATGAGTAATTTTACATAGACGCAGTAATGTAAGGTTTATTTTCTTCCTCCTCCTTATAATACTCAGGCAGCATTAGGATGATGATGAACAGTTAAAGGTCTGCATTAAAAATAAGCAAACCAAAGACTTCAAATCTGCAGTCTAAGTAAAACCTTAACCTCAGCACAGGCCATCAAAGTCTGTAATTTTTTAATAAACCTGTTGGTCAGATCTTTGAGAGTGAATTCAGTCTCCAACACCCCTCACCCCCTCAGTAAACTGACCTGAACAGTTTGACTAACCTCTGAGCTTCAGAGGAGATTCACTTGCTCTCCTCACATATGAGAACACTATGTATTTTGCTCTGGTAGGGGGCTAATACAGCTTGATTGGATCGACTCGGCTGACCACTGGGTGTGTGTTTGTGATCTCAGCAGAGCGTCAGTGGATGATAGGGGTCAGTGACACAGCTTGTTTCTCGCTGGGCAGGAGCTCGCGGAGCAGAAAAACGGCTGGAAAGAAGGTCTATGAAAACGACCCCGAGCTTTCATCTGTCTATCATCAATACACTCCCACACAGCACGCCGTTACAGGCACAAACACGCTGAGGCCAGCATGCTGTGTAAGAGTACACTGCTGTATACTCAGAACAACATAATGATTTGATGTCAAAACTTCTCTTTCACAAACACTTGGCTTCTCTCTGTTTCATTTCATTACCCTGAACTTGGATCGCTACGAGATTCATGTGGGTGCTTATAGGGTCACTGTCTTAGCCTTTAAAAGTGAAATTAAAGACATTTTCTCTATCAAATCAATCCTATTTTAACTGACTTTAATAGATTCCAAGTGTGAAGCGAAGACATGCAAAATCAGAGCCTTAGAACTGAAATGAAAAATTGGCCTGGTAGCAAGAGAGGTGCCAGTTTACTTCCCGAGTACTGTCGAAGCGTCCTTGAGCAAGGAACTGAACATCTCCAGGCAGCGCTTCAGCGAGAGCATCACTCTGACATCTCTCCATTAGTGCATGTCCATTAAGGATTATGTTCACATGTAAATCAGCCTGTGTGTGTAACATGTTCAACAACAGAATGTAAACTGTGAATTTCCCTTCACGGATTAATAAACTATGTCTTCTGTAATGATGCCCATTCTCTCAACTCTTCCCTATAATATGTAATAAACTCATCCTACATCACAAACAGCCTTCAGACATAATTCCTTAGCCTGTCTACTGATTTTCAATAGTGTTTTGTCGCCACACTCACCAGATCATTGTTCTTAAAATCCATTTAAGAAGATTCTCATATTCACCAAAGTTTAATCTGTAACTGTTTCATAGTTTTAAACAAAATCTGTAAGTTTTGCACTGAGAAGCACCCAGATATGATAGATTTAAATACAATGAGTAATTGAAAATTAAACTTTAGTGTGTGTTTTTATGTTAATTTAGCAGTTGTATATGATGGTTAAAATGAACAAATACATGACTTTGATACGGTCAACTGGGCTCCCTTGTATTCCTTGTATCCATCAGTGACTTACCTTTAATATCCAAGGATACTCTTTTATTTTTTTGTGCCAATGATATTAAAATTTTCATCAGAGATAAAGAGGAGCATAAGTTGATTGCCTGAATTGACCTCTGGTTCAAGTGCAGTAAATTATCTCTCAGTGTTATAAACTGTGCTTTTAATCTTTGAGCCTAAATGCAAAACTCTCACTGATAATATTCAGCCCAATGCCATAGGCCAATGGTTCTCAACCATTTTATCCTCTGCCCCCCCCACTTGTATCTAAGAAAACTTGAGCCCCCCTCAGAACTGACACAAAAAAATAGTGATACTTTGTGGCCAAAATTAACATAAATTTTAATTATTTTTGTGTAAATCCAAACAAAGTAGCCCTTAACACAAATTCTTTGACCAAAAAACCACTGTATGAATGTATGAATTATTTATGAATTTGAGTGTTATGCCATAATTCTTTTTAATATGTGCAAATGTGATTTTAACACCCTCAGGGCAGACAGAGCCTCGCACCCCCCTCCCAGGGGGACCTTTTCCCTGGGTTGGGAACCAAGGCCATACACAACAATGTGCTTAAACATTCTTTATATGTTAAGCTCAACTGGAAAAAAAAGAGTATTATCATGTGTGTCAAGTAGCAAAAATTTGGGGATTTTACTACATTTTACTACTAAGACAAATCTTGTCAAGAAAAAGCCTTGTGGATCTGTTTGACAATATCATACTATAGTGTGGGCTTCCACATAAAAACTAATCCCTATTCTGTTTTTCTATTGCAAAAAAAAAAAATGTTGGAATTGTCACCTACTCAAACTGTAAGGCACATACTACTCTATTATTTAAAAAACTGCGATTATTAAACGTGTTTGACAGAAATATACTGCAAATAGGCACTTTTATTTTTCAGTTCCTTCATAATCTGCTTCCTAAATCCTTCAATGGCTCCTTTGGAACTAGGTCTGACATCCAATGTTATCAGACCAGATCTGGTAATCTTCTACAGAGTCTGTAGCCTCAGACAGTCCTAAATCAGGTTTAGAGGCCCAGTAATCTAGAACAGATTTTCTGCCTCACTCTGCAGTCATACTTCTATCATCTGGTTTTAAATAACTTAAACAAGTGCTTTTACTTAACCTAACATGCCAGATAGACTGTTTCGTATATCTACTGCATGATAATATTTCACATTAATCTGGGAAAGTTCCCATAGAGAGCATGGGAAGGGCAGGACTTTTCAACAAATTCTTAGAAGGTGATTGGAGGAATGTTCTGTTCGTCACCTTCATGACATGAGATCCTGGGGACTGGTCTTTCATCTCCTGCATTTATGGCTAAAACCTTTCATGTCACTTAGCATCTTTTTAATATGGTGAACAGTAGGTTTTGGAACTAAAAAGTGCAACTAAGAACTTTGATTTTAGACTTCACTTAAACTAAAAGCATCAACGTATGTCCTCTTATCTTTACAAAGCTGCATATTATATCACATAAAACCACAAGACATTTTGAGTCATCATCTTAAGCCTAAAAAGCTCTTCTTCTTTCTTTTAATTTCTACTCATCCTTTTCCTGCCTGCAAGTTCATTTCCTTACACTATGCTAAGAATGACAGAAAGACCTTATTTTTCTCCACCAGTGTTTCATGTTCTCAGCCAGCTTTAAAGATTTAGCTTAGTGAGTGCTCTAAAGCAGAGCTGCCTTCCTTTCTAAGTCACAAAAAAATCAGTCATCACACCTGATGTATCTTTGCAGCAATCTAACAAAAATGCATCTTATTAATCACCTCTGCAGCTGACTCATTTATTTATGTTGTTAAATGAATGTGATCAGTTTTAGGTTAGAGGTTGAAAGCAACACTTTTAATGATGCTGGAAGATGAAATGCAACCTCTTTGACCCTGGCTGCTTTAGTACCAGTCATTACATAAACATGGTGTGCAGCCAGGAGCCGTCCAAACTGAAGATATTAATCTGAAGTGTTATCATTTTTTCAGAGTTTTGCAATATTTCTGAGGCCTTGCAAAGATATGTGGGGAGAGTCGCTAAGGATGCTACACAGACGCTGTCTTTGTTCAAATCTTTAGCTTTCAATGTTACTCTAACTTTAGCTGACATCTAGCTTCAGTGAAATCATGCAATATTTACATTAAAAAAACAAAGTACATGTTAATAAAGATGAAAAAATGTAACTTCACTTCTAAAATCCCTAAATTCAAAAAATTCGGGACACTGTAAAATATGATTAAAACCAGAAGACAGTGATTTGCAAGTCAAGATCAACCTATGCTGAATACAACACAACAACAAGATATTTAATGTTTAAAATGATAAACCTTGCTTATTGGAAATAGCCACACATTCTGAATTTGATGCATGTTCCAAAAAAGTTGGGAAAGGAGCCTTTTTATCCATTTCAATTTCAATTGCATTTTTTCAATTTTTAGCACCGTGTCACCTCATCGTTTCCTCTAACAACACTCTGTAAAATTAAACATCTTAAGTTCCTAAACAATGCAAAGCCTCTGCCTCTGTATTTTGCAATTCATAATCAAAAACAAACTGGTCTCAGTGGGGTTTTTACCTGCTAAAATAAAGGATAAATAAAATACAAATAAAAAATATAAACAAATGTTCATGGGAGACAGGTATGGACTGCATGCAGGCCACTCTAGCAACTGAACTCTAACTGTGAAGCCATGCTGTTGTAACTCATGCAGAATGTGGCTTGGCATTATTTTGCTGAAATAAGCAGGGAAATCCTCCCAAAAAAGGAAGTATATATATTGCTCCAAAACCATGCACCTCTCAGGATCTAGGACAATTTCTAGACTTTCTAAATTAAATAAATCATATATTTGAATGATTAACCCCGGTACATCAGCCACCCTCTAAAGCATTTCCATAACTTATTTTCCTGAAGAAATCCACACCACTGTCTATTGTGGATGACTGTGGATGAAAGAGGACTCCTCTTATACCCCAATCAGGGTATGTTCCAGGTGTTTCTCTGTGCATTTCAAAACTTTCTCAGTCTTTTAATGCTCCTGGTCCAATCTTTTTAAAATGTGTGGCAGACATCAAATTCAGATTGTGTGTATAAATTAAAAAAAAAAAAAAAAACACTTGAAGTTCATCAGTTTTAACATTAAATATCTTGTCTTTGTGTTATATTCAATTGAATACAGGTTGAAAGGGATTTAAAGGGGACATATTTTACATTTTTAAGACAAGTTTATATTGGTCTAAGAGGTCCCCAAAACATGCCTGTGAAGTTTGTTGCTGAAAAAAACACTCTTTTGGGCCCTGATCAGAACGAGCTGTTTCTATGTCTGTGGCTTTAAATGTTACTGATCTGTCTGACTCCGCCCCTGACCACACCCCTCTCAGGAAATGAATGTGGCACTCCTGATGTTCCAATGTGACAGATGATTTTATCCAAAGTTAAGGACCTGACTGGGATTTAAACCATCAATCTCCCAGACCAAAGTCAGCAGGATAACCCACTGAGCTATCCAGCATCTCAGCTGAGAGGAAGATCAGGAGAGGAGGGCGGAACTATCTTCCAAGCGGGGAGGGCCAAACAAACCTGAGGTCAGTGCTAACTCCCCACATGAGGTCATGAGGGTAAAATCTTAGAGCGGCTTGTTTCAGCACACATTTTCTGAAAGGTGGAGAAAGTGTGGCGGGGGGGGGGGGATTTTTCTGATTCTTGTGGAGATTGTGGACAGGCCAGAGCCACATATTTTTGTTAGAAAAACCTAAAAAGTGACTCTGGCATAATATGTCCCCTTTAAAATCACTCCATTCTTAATTCATTCATAGTTCAAGCAACGTCCTAACTTTTGGGGATTTTGGGTTTATACATGAGGAAATTCTGAAAGATGGGACGTTATAATGATAAGTTCTGCTGTATAAATGCTGCCTCCATACGAAAAGAGAGACAATACTTGTTGACTTAAACTAGCCTTTAAAGACGTGATGATGATTGGAAGGGGTGAGGTTTTTACCTTCCACACAGGAGGGTCTGGCATTGGTGGTGCCAGCGACCTGCCCAGGGAAACAGGAACACTTGACTGTTTGAGAGCGCTCCTCAATCTTATTCTTGTTACAGCAGCGATGGATGGCCACCACCTCACACGTCCCCTGCTTCACCTGGTACGAGACTGAGACAAACAGAGGAAGAAACCAAAGCAGAGAAGGGTTTATTTTCACTAGAAATTCTTCAGCTTATTTTAAGACACATTGATGTTTACTGCAAAAACAATTGAGTTTAAATTCAAATTACTTTGTGCCACACAACACAGTAAAAAAAATACAGCACAACAGCTCCTTGGAGGATTAAACAAATCTGCTGAATTATTTACTTTTGTATAAACTCTTCGTTTTATTCCAGTCTCACACTCTGTGATTCATGAGTAAACACTCTTTAGCGATACTTTGCTTTTATTGTCAGTCCAGAACCCTCATTAACTTAGACACAGAAGCAGCTCTGGTGCTATCATCATGAGCAGGAGTCAGAAAAAACAAAGAAAGAAAGACATATTGAATAAATAATATGTTGTGTAACTCCCTTTAGACATAAAAAAGCTTTTTAATATAAGGAGGGAACAAACCTTTACTTTATGTGAAGGAATAATGAGACAATGCCAGAACTGATAGTGTTAAATGTTTAAATTATGTGAGGGAGTGTAGAGTACACATTAAACAAACCTTTGTACACACATTCGCACTTTTTTGAATAACACATTTTAATAAGCATGTATGCTTCCATGTTTTCGTTGCATGTGTGTTTGAGGTAGTTACATTCACACAAGAATAATTGTTGTTTACCTGTCATCTTCAACACACAAACATCATCTTATCTCCCTTGATTATCTTCTCACCTCCCCAGGGACTTTGGTTAGCTAATTATCACACTGCCTTGACATTAATTGGACAGAAGAGCGCACTTAACTAAGAGTCAATTTTAACACAAACTGTCTTCCCCAGGCTTAACATGCGAGTGAGATATCACTGAGAACATACGCTATGAGTCTGAAATCTTTAGCTTCAAACACTAGTTTTAAACCTCTGCCTTGATTATCTTAACTATTCCACTGTTTTTTGTTGTTCAGACTTTGTCCTTCAAGATAAATGTGGCTTCATACGTTGGGGAGAGTGGAGTAAGATGAGCCAGGGAGGTAAGCTGACCCACACCCTGTATCTAGGCAACTGTGCATAGATTTTGTCATGAGACCATGAATTCAGGAAGTCTCCATCATTTCTATCTTACTGTGCTGGAGAGAAGCACATCGGAGAAGTGGTAAGTACTTTTTAACCTAAAAACCCCTGCTTCTAGCCTTTCAAAGTAAATTTTCTTCATGTCAGGTATAATAAGGATTATATCAGAGCAAATTCATCCAGGTCTGAAAAATATTTTATAGATGCTATTGATTTACTAACGTAACAAACAATGTCACCAAGCAGCTGTTTTATCCAAAGTGACGAACATCTGAGAGGTGTTCAAGGACCTTGCCCAAGGGCCCAAACTGGATATTGATCATGAATTGACTGGGATTTGAAACATCCATCTCCCAAATCGAAGCCAGCAATGTAACCCACTGAGCTATCGAGCCTCAAAACCATGTAACCATGTAAAACCATGTAAATCCCTTTGTTAAAGATTAGGCTGAACTGCTAATCCAGGCGTTATTTTTCAAAATGATAGCTATGGGGCAAAGTGTGTCTTGGGGTTTGGTTCCCAAACTTTTTCTGCAGAGCCCTTTTAGTAGATGGAAATATTTTCAGCCCCATCCCCCACTCCTAACAGTAAACATTAATATGCAAAACTATGTTATTGCCACCTTTTTTTTTTTAACGTCATAGAACCTCAGAATTTTGTAGAAATCACAACAACCATCACCTTAAACTCAGTTTTAAAAGTCTGACTCTCTGAAGATGAACAATTCCCTGAAAATAAAATCTCAGTAAACATTTTTATGATTTATACTTCCAGTCCTGAAATAGTTTCAGTGACTGCGGCTGATTTGTTTTTTGCTACAGGTCTTCTCAAGTCTGGGGTGCAGCTATAAGACAGCCACTCTCAGCCCATTTTCAAAACCCAATTTTGATTTGTATTTTATCTTGATGGAGTCAACAGCAGAAAAACCTATTTTACACTGGTAAGATGTTGCAAAAGGAATGAGTGTGGCCAGGGCTCTGCTGCCTAGCATGTCGACTCCTTTTCCACTCCAAACAAAAGTGCAGGCAATGTCTTGGACTTCAATTGAGACCACATTGTTGAATCTGAGATGACATCAATGAACTGCTCTTCTTCTCCAGTGCTGAATCATCAGCTGGTGCTGCTTTGCCTTGCTGCGCCCCCTCTGTGGGGGCCCATGGCACCGTACTGGATTTTGGGCTGGATGCCAATATTTACAAATTCATTTTGGATGGAACTATAACTTCAGTCCTTAAAACCCACTTTAAAGTTTAAGGACTAACAATGGAACAAACTTCAGTCCCTAAAACATCACTCAGAACCCCACAACTTTATTTGTACATTTGGCCAATATTTACCTCTGATAAAGGCTTATAATGACAACCAATTATCGGTTGTAAGTAAGTATGTTCCCAGGCTTCAATTTCCCTATTCAGCTAATCACCCATTTAATTTGCATTTAACCAACTAGTCTCAAGAGTAAAAACAGTTTATGTAACAGACAAACTCATCACAGGGTCATTGCGTCAGTGGGTATGATGGGAGCCTGATATACTGTGTAGAGCACGGCTAACAAAAGCATTTGGCAGTCAGCCTTCATTCTTCTTAGCATGCAAATGCCACATCAGTTTTTTAGTTATATTTTAATACAGCCCTTAAAGCTGCAGTAAGTGTTTTATTTTTAGTGTCGTATGCCCACAAAAACAACACAACCTGTCAGGGTCTTGTTCTTGAAGCCATCTAAAAGTATAACACACTTCTGCAACGCCTCCTTGCGCTGCACACTCACTTGAGGAAAACCGGCAGGGGACGATGCTCCAGCCAATGAGGAGGCTAGTACTCCCAGCCAATCACGGCTCAGGACACAGGGAGCGTTCCTATTTGGCACTGTAGTAGGTACGCTTGCGCCTCAGCTTAGTGAGAAATTGATACAATGGCAGTTACCAGCGGTGTTCGGTCCTACGTATGTAGAATTTGTTCATGCTGGGACGAAGTGTTTTCTAACCTGTAATTCGGCTGATTTTAGTGGAAAAGCGGAGCAAAATCACTCCACTAGAGCTTTGCCACCGTCAGTATTTGTTTCAGCGGACGTGCACATTCACGAGGAGGTATGTGAGAAGAGGGGTGGAGCTACAGAGCCAAAACACAGAGAAAAACATGAAGGGAGGGGGAGTAGAATTGATTCTACACGGTTCTCATTGAATGTTACATACTCGAGCTTTAACAGTCTATATACAACTGTATTTCTATTTCCTAGTTCAAAAACTATCATTCCAGGGCACGGATGGGCTTGTGTTTAAACCGCACCCCATGTATGCAGGTGGCCGGGGTTTAAGTCAGGCTTGTGGATCCTTTTCTCTCCCCCAGTCTTCCATCGCTGTTTCTATCTCTATGCATTGTGCACTACTCTGCAATAAAGTCATAAAATAATCAATCTAAAAGAAAAACTTACACTGGTCCTACAACATGCTAACTGTTAAGCTTCTCACGATTAAAGTGCTGGGGAAAAGCTCTAGCATGGAAGGCAGCATCCATTATTTCAGGCCTGGGTTTATTAAAATCCCTTAAATCTCTCATCATATATTTTACCATTTTATTGTTAAATGTTTTACTAAAGTTTTACTTGGCAGAGAAAGCTCTGCTCAAAAGATGCTCCCTGGGTTAGTCAAGCAGAATGCTTTGACTTTCCAGGGAGCGCAAAGCTAGAAAGCCCCATATGGATATATACATTAATGACAATGTATACTGAATACAGTAAAATGCAATTAAAACATAATAGCATAGCATCAATATGAGGGTGCAAGAATCTTTGTGCTATAAAGGAGGAGGCTGGGGTGGAGGAGGTGAAGCTTTGCCAGCAACAGCAGCAGTGTGGTGCATCAGGATAAAAGCAAGCAGGGATTAGTGAGAAGTACATCATACTTATATATCCTATAGTCTTAGTAATAGGTTTGTTTCCTTTAGTTGTCAGTGCAAGCTGTTTCTAGATCTGGGGGGAATGACATACCAGCTGCACAGCTAACGCTATGGAGACAGACAGTATTTTTGGATTTCCCTCATCAAAATCATTAAATACACAATCCAACAACTCCAAAACGCTCTCATGGACAAGTTGTGACCTGTACATTTGCAGCTGGTATATCAGTCCCCCCAGATCTAGAAACAGCTTGCACCAACAACTAAAGGAAACAAACCCATTACTAAGACTATAGGGGTTATGGCAATGGGAGAATTTGCCACAGTGTTAAAGTATCCCTTTAAATTCCTCATAATGTGCCGGCTGATTTGATATATAAATTTAACTCTTAACTGGATAACCACATGTATCCCTAAGTATCGGCAGAAATTTTCATACCAGCTGGTACTAATAATAATCAACTTTCTGAGCTAATATGTGCCTATGCAGATAACATGCCAATGATATCATGCATCCCCACATTTGATTCAAAGAAGTCCCAAAGTTTGAAAAGATATCAGCTAGCTATAAGCACATTAGGTTTTATTTTTGCCTTTTAGATCTTGAAATGAGATGCTTATCTGGACTCGTTGGGTGAATATGGCAAGTTATTAACTCTTTGAACGCGAGTAATGCACTTATTTGAAGTGTTTTTGCCCATGCAAATCAAAGACAAATTTTGTCTTTGCATGCAAAGGAAGAAAAAGTGTTTCAAGTTCTTGTTTGAATTATTATTTGATTAAAAACATCTCAGAGCAAGACAAAGAAAAATTCTGCTTTGTGTGCCAAAGCTGAGAAGTCTGAGCTATACCCTGCTGTTTTTGGCTATATAGTCTTTCCTTTGATCATAAATGAATCAGACATCTCAGGTCTGTTTGTGACTTTGCCATCATAAACTTTGCATCCAAGTGAAGAAGCTACCTCAACCTCAAAAGGCTAGAGAAACATTCCCCTGCAACTGTGGTAACTGGAATTTTGAATGTTAAAACTCGGATGTTCATTTTATTCTTCAATGGTTTAACTTACCCACCAACTCAGATCAACTTTCCCCTTAACTGGGAAAAGCTGACGCATATGAGGACGTTTTCTGTCATGTTTTCTGACAGCTTAGTTATAAAATCATGGTTAGAATTCTTTTGATTGCAGAGCTCTTGAAGTAAAAGTTAATGTTTTTATTCTACTTCTCTCTCATTCTTCCTTACCTTGAGGATGGCATAAGTAAAAACTGGCTCCTCTTACCCCACTCTAAAAACTTGCAGGAACAGGTATGGTTTCATTTCTGAGGCATGTGTTGTATGGTCTGTTCACAGAAGTATGTGGGTGCTGCAAGGAGAGTGTGTGAATAGGCTTATGTAAATGTAATGCAGTGTGTTCTGCATAATGTGTATGCTAATGTTACATTTCACTCGGCACATTAAACCCATGAACCTCTTAGGAGGAGGGTTTTGTTGCCACCTAAAAGAAAAACCTGTCGAGCACAAATGTTGGGTAAAATGTTTAGTATATCTAATCTTTGCTTATGGCTTTGGAAGAGATTCCAGCAGCCTTATCTTTCACTCTCAAAGCTTGTCGTGCACTCCTGAGAGCCTCTGGCAGCGTTTCCCAAGCGCAGCAAACCCTGCTGGCGACATTACTACCTATAAGCCTCTTTACAGCCCTGGAAAAAGCTTGGTTATACTGTACCATAAGCCCAGATTTCATTTATGTACGTGACTTTACCCAGACTCCAAAACTTTTCACGCTCAGCTGAATGAGATTTGCAGGCAGACAGAGAAACGCACACACAGCTGTGCACAAACACAGCAATGCTCACACATACACTGCAGAGGGTTCCATTTCTGCAGGGCCATGGCCCCTCTCATCCTTTCTGATTTAAAGTTTGTTTGTTCTCTTCTCCAGAGAGCCCCATCAATGATCCCAGGCTCTCTGAGGGCGCCCCTTCGCTATCATCCCTCCACTTTCATTTCCCTCACTCCTCTGTCTCTGGCTCTCATGAGGCTGGCGCAGCTGCCGTATAACCCCCCCCACACACACACAGATACACACACATGCATGCATGCACAACAACATAAAACTTATATCTTCCAATAAAACTAATAAAAGTGCTCTGAAATCAGTGGGATAAGAATGATCTGTGCAGCTGTAATTAGAACAAAAATAACTTGAGTGAAAGCACAGAGTAACAATGTAAATTAATTGAAGTCTAATTCAAACACAATCAAATTGCCTTTGTTTTAATCAGCCCTGCGCCCTCTCTCATTATCACTACTCTGTTCTGAGAATTAATTCTATTGTTAGCGCACAGCCGAGACTGGGTAAGTACGGTCAATCTGCTGCCCTCATCTCAGAAAGCAGCTGCTTGTTAGTAAGAAGGAAAGAGACCGAGTGGTGAGGGAGAAGGAGTCAAACAGGTGGAGGAGAAGTGGTGTCATGGGCAGCAAAGAGAGAAAAAAAAAGAGTGCATCGCCTCCTGCTGGTATAATGAGGTCAGCAGGTTCAGCAGTCTCCTCTCTTTATTGCTTACATCAGACATGGGCTGAGGCTGTTTGTATTTTAAGTCTGTAAAGTTTTATGGGTTCCAGTGCAGTCGAGGGAAAACCGAGAGTAAACTCTCCGGAATTTCATTTATGGAAGTTTTTGTGTCCATCAAGCTCTGTCTGATAATTAAACCTTTAAGAGTTAGAAAGCTCAAAATATAAAAAAAGGGGAAGTAGAAAAAACAAAGTGAACTCAAGCTGGTAGAGGGTTTTATGAGCCCATATTTCTGATTCCTGCTAGGGCTGGACAATGAGGCCTGAATTTATATCATTGTATTTTTTGGCCTTTTCAGTAGACATATTTATATAAACTTGGTTCAGGGACAAATATCACGCCTCTACCAAATCCCCACTGCCCAAGATATATATACACAGAAAAGCCTGTAGTGTTGAACTCTCAGTGTGAAACATTTCAGTGTTGATTTTAAGCCCCAAACAGTAATTTTAACTCCATTCTTGGTTAAATGGCCTTCACTGTTGGAGTTAGTTGACAGCGTTAATGCATTCAGTGATAGTCCAACTCTACAGAAGGTCAGTTGATCCATGCAAAGCACACTGCTGATTCAAATCTGGGGAGCACAGTTTTCCCAACACTACAACATAATACATGCGTTTAAACCAGTGATGACTATGTTGCAAAAATCCATTCCATAGCAGAAATTATACTTCGGGATGTTCTTAGGTGTCTATTTACCCATTCCGCTAAATGCAAAGTTAAATTCTGTTTAACTGACTAGTCTAAAGAGAAGAAATACTTAGAACAGTCATATTCATCACAGGATCATTGTGTTAGCTGGTGGGATGTGAGCCTGATATGCTGTGTAGAGCCCAGCTGACGCTAGCAGCTAGCGCCGTCAGCCTTCGTTCCTCTTAGCAGATAAATGTTGTGCTTTGATATGTGGTCTCTTTTCACTTCGGTTGCGTAGTTATACATAAGTTCAATCCTCAAAAGCCTATGTACCACTTTATTTCCATTTAGTACTTGCAAAACTGTGATACCGTGCTGTTCTTACTACATGCTAACTGCTAAGCTGCTCATATTTACATCCAGTGATGTACTGGGGGAGAGCTCAGACAGGAAAGCTATAGCTAAAGCGTTCTGTAGTGGCTGGGGGTTCATTACACTTCACAAGAGCATTATTGACTGGGATTTCAGGCCTGTGTTTCTAAAAAAATAGGTTATTAGTTTAACCTACTCGTAAATCTCACACTGGCTAATTTGGTTAACAAACTGAACCATTTAACCACGCCCATCCCTAATTATACTGGTGATGGTGTTCATACTGGTTTCTGCTTGACAGTTTAAAGTTGTGGTAGTTTGTTAAAAAACGTACTTGGTGCACTGACCCCTGCAACCATCAAGAATACAAAGTCTGCTCAGGCACTAAAAGACTTGGTCTAGCCCGGTGCACAAGACCAAGTCTGTGATTGATTTCAGCCTCGCAGTCAGCAGATTGATGGATTACACTGCCAAGGTAGGTGAACTGCTCCACAACTTCCACACTCTCATTTGCAGATACAGATCTGATGGCAGCATCCAAGGCATCTCCAAATGCCAGTATCTTTGTTTTGGCCCAGGAGACATGCATTCCCAACACTTCAGCCTCCTTACTCAGCAAGTCAAGGGCCCCCACAAGGACATCTGAAGTCTCTGCAAGGATCACAGCATCATCAGCAGATTAGTGACAATGCAAAAACAGTGCTCCAGAGCTCACTGCCCCTCTTACCCACCCCATTATCCAGTCCACACAGGTACTGCAGAGCATATAGAGGCTACGATACACCCATTCCTCACCCCAAATATACTGGGAGAAAAGTCAAAGATGTAGCCACCACACTTCACAGCTCGCTCTGATCAGGATACAGGGCAGACATATGGCATCTCTATTCACCAAGTTAAACGTCTTTTGGAAATCAGCATACACTGCAAGCAGCCCTCTATTGCAGAGGTTCTCAACTGGTTGAGTTAAGGGACCCACAGTCAACACCTCAAGGAGAACTGCGACCCAAATTCTGGAGATCTTTTTGGTCAATCAGATGTATTTAATAAAAAAATAGTAGAGCTTGGGTCTAAGACAGTACAAAAGGTGTAACAAAACAATGAAACAGGACAAAACATGCTTGTTTTATAGAGTCTCATTGACAATTTGGTGCATTTTTTTCCCCCAGACATCTGCGACCTACTGAAGAGGGCTTCACCACCCACCAGTTGAGAACCACTGTTGGATTCCTGAAAGCACTGAGTGAGGACTCAGATCGGAACAACAATGCCCCTCTTCCAGTTGGTAGGGATGATGCCTGTTCTCCACGTGGAGCAGATTAGAGCATGCAAGCACAGGAGGGAGGTTTCACCACCTGCCTTGAGCATCCCTCATACAGCTGGTGCTTCCTCGGCCTTCAGCTCACTGCCTCCTCAACAGTTGGTGGGTCACAACTTAACGATGGGTTCCACTCTCACTGTGTCTGCAGCATTTGGAGCTCACAACTGGGAAGATCTACCCAGTACAACTCCTCAAAGTAGCCAGACCATCGTTCTTTAATACCTACAGATTAACAAATTTTCACTGGTAAAATACAAATTTATGTTCTTCAGCTCAGTGTCTATCTGCCAAATAAAACTTACAGCCTGAAGATGTTTCACTCTTTGCTTTGAAATTTACAGGCAGGACGGTTTCCTTGTTTAAAGTTTTTTGCAGCTACACCATCTCCACTGTGGATGAACAGAGTTTTACTACTGAAAGTGGATTTAACCTCCTGCTATGTTCTTTTTTTGCAGTTTAATTTGACACAACTGCCCCTGCATAGAAATGAACCAGAGTTTAAATTCCATCAGTAGTCAAAGTTTATTACTCTGAACTGAAATGGTACAAAAGAAGGACAAGTCCCAGACATCAGAAGAAGTCTGAGTGCAGACTGAAGTACTACAGCTTGATTGTGAGTCCTCTCAGTTCTGTCTATTCCCCAGTTCAGAGAGCTGCTGCCTCTTGCCCCTCATTCACTTAAGATTCATGTGTGGAGCAGTCAGCCTCCAGCTATAAACACATAATAACAGTGTATCTAATGTCTCAGTGTTGCCTTTAAACCATTCTGTTATGGTCGTCTCAGTGTAATAGAGAACTGCGAACACGGAGATGAAAAGACTTCTCAAGCATGGCTAAATGCTTCTACTCCTGCGGTAGGAAGAAGGGGAGGTATAGGGTGGGAGGCAGGGAGAAGAGGGGGGGTGACAAAAGTGGCTGAGCAGTCAGCAAACCTAGATACCTTGAACTGATGGGTTAGTCAGGCGATTGATGTAGTCTGACAGACACGGGCGAGCAGGAGTATTGTGCAATTTATCAAAATGCTGTGTCTTTCCCCTGTCAATACCCGACAAGCTTGTCCGCCACTGTGAAAGGCCAGATATCTCGCAAAATCTGTCAGAGGTGGCAATGTCGATGTAGAGGGGACACAGTGAAGGAACAGAGTGGTACCTTTCAAGAGAGGAAGATTACAGGGTTCAGCTGAGTGGAACAAGGTGGGAGGATGTGTCAGACATTGTTCTGGATGCTTTCTACAACAAATCAACTTGTGTTTTGGAAGCTGAATCCTGTCTCTTCTTCCTCTTCATTTGCCATCTAACAGGGGTTAAAAAAAACTTTGCCGTGCCAAGAGTCCCTATACTTCCTAATTTAAGTGCCATCAGTAATCCTGAAATTTGGTCATTTCATTCAATACCCTTTTAAGTTAAGCCTTTTATTATTTCTCATCACAGTAAACAACTGTGTTAGTAACAGTAAACACACTTTTTAAGGAATTTTCCTTTTCTTATTCCTTCATTTTATTCAATATGTCTTCTTTATAAACAGCTGCTGTGAATCCAGTTTTTTGAGAGATTTTCTCATTACAAGCAGGTAGCTGGTCTAATGGTGCAGCTACTTTCTGATATATCAGTGCCCCTCACAATGGCTGCTTGATTCTGATTGGCTAGAATGGTCGACAGCTGACAGCCATGGACCAATGATCATATCGGTAGATCAGAAATCTTCTTCCGCTGTTTACAACTGATACAGTGTGCAGAAGTTTTCACACCACTAGCCTTTTTGTTTTAACACAGTTTAGTGATGATCCATTATTACTATTTTCATAGCATACAGTACTGTGCAGGACTTTAAGTCATGTTTGCACCAAAAACTGAGGCTGAGGTAAAGTGTAGATGTGGCGAGTAAGCCTCCTTAGGGCAGGGGAAGGACGCCTTACACTACCCCAGTCGTGCTCTGGATTTCCTTGCATATCATTACGGGCATGGGAACATAATCTGTTAAAAAAATACCAAAGACATTTTTAGGGTGGAGTAAGGGGTGTATGTGGCATGTAAGCATGGCCCTGGGAGGGCAGTAGGGCTGCCATGAGCCCCTGGTTGTGCTGCAGATAGTCTCCAGGCATATTACCTGACAAAATAGATGCCATTGAGCTTAAGCTTTGCTGCCAAGCTGTGAGGGAGATCACACAGGGCACTCACTGAGTGTGATCAGACAGTGCAGTGTCAGGTGTGTGTGAGCTGATTGCTCTTGATTGTGGCCAGGTGTGGCGAGCTCACATATACTCCTGGGTTTCAGCTCTCAGTGCTGACTTAAAACCTCACTATCAGAGTTAGTGGGTGTATCTCCTTGTATTTTCTTGAGTTTTTGAGTGAGAGTTTGCAGAAACATTCCTGACAACTTACCTGAGAATATTTTCTGTGATTTACCAGTTAAAGTGGATTAGTGCTGGAGGCCTTTGCCTAGTCCTTTGTTTTATTTTTACACTGGTCTGACCTTAGTGTTTCATTTGAGGAAAGCTTTTCTCCGTCCACCTTAGAGTTTTGTGTCTAGGCAGCTGCTAGGCAGTGGTGGTTTTGTTCTTTTTTCTTTGCTACCAATTAACTTTGGGTTCCTTTTTCATCCCTTTCCCAAATACCGTTTGCAATTTTAGTAGTTATCCTTCTGGGATAACTTTAAGAAACCTGGGTCCACAACTGTGTCCCATTTCCCCAATTTTTCTGACACAAAGGACACGTGTGTGCTGACGTGTGGCAAACTTGACTCCGGCCACCTCCCCCTTCCAGCCCTGGGTCGTGGCCCCATGATGAATCCTTAGCGCCCTACACACCTAAAACTTACGCTCATGATTAGATTATTAGATTTCTTAAGTCATCTTTGGGTCTATCATAGCAGGATTCTTTATTATATCAGCACTTCCGAGAGATTTTCTTTACATTTTTGCAGTTTTAAAATTTCTTTCTCTGCTCATGTCATCCTAAATTGGGCCCTCCCTAGTTGTATCTCAGATTGTTTTGTCTTTGATTGTTTTCATTAAGAATACCGCAACAGAATATGCCTGTCCACTTTTATGACAGCATATTTGGGCCACTCTAGAAAAAAATACTGAAGAGGGTCTGTTGATTTTCAAGGTTAGTCCGAGACTGTGGAGATTTGGGATTGCCACTGGTTGCAGATCTCATCTTGATATCTCTCTGCACTGAGATTTCCTCCAATGATGACAATCAGGCACCTTCTAGTGGTACCAGAAGCTCAAAACAAGAGTTGATAGCAAGAGCAGAACAAGCTGTTTGGCATTGGCAGAGAAGATTTTCATGGGTGCAACCCAAATGCATGTTCCTTACAAATGTGGTGCCATTTAAAAGAGGGATAAAAAGGATTTCCAACAGTGTACTATTTATTCTACCAAACACAAATCCCTGCACAAGTCCATACTTTTTGTGCTAAGTTATTTTGGTATTGGCTAAAATGAATTTGTAAATATCGGCAAAACAACAAAAGTCCAATATCGTGCATCCCCACTTTTGACCAAATTCTGTGACACATTATAAAAGTACAGATAATTCAACAGTATTACAATAGCTATTTTCATTTGAATCATAGAAGGCGATGGATTTATTTAAGCCATTTAAATGCCAACTCAACCAAACAGTGTTTTTAAGCCATTTTTGATCAAATAAACCAAGGACACAAGATCCGTACTTCCAGAAATAAGGCACTTTCTTGTAGAACTAGTTGGAGTGGCCCTCCTTGATGACGGGATACTGACAGCTGACCCAAGCCAAATAGAGTTTGAGAATCCTGATTTAAATGGAAAGATTGTCACTGGAAATTAACACACAGATTTCAGAATAAAGCTATCAATTACTACAAAAAAGACATGTCATGGTCATAACTATTGACATTGTTTGGTTTTGTTTTTGTTCTATTTTCTCCCTCTAGAGGCTCCTAGAGGCTCTTACTTTGAAACTGTCCTTTACACACTGGCTGTTCTCTCCATCCCCTTCTCACCCTGATCCTCCTCATCCCCATCAGTCCTCCTGACATTATCAGGGTTTCACAGGCCCAAAGGCTTTATGTAAATTATCTTAACAGGTCACTGTATGGCTGAGTGTTCCTTTGTAACAAATCTATCCCCAATAAAACCTGCTCTCTAAAACCATGTCAGGGCTGCTATTTTAAAGGAGACATCTTAAAAGCAGCCTTAGATAAGAAAACACAAACTGCTGTATCTAATGCTTAAATATTCATGGTTGCAGATGCACATTGTTGTGTTTCAAAAAAGCTTGTTTTTGAAAGTACAACAGTGTTTTAATTTGAAGTGCATTAGTCTGAGATTAGACTTGACAGTCGTGCAGACTGCTGTCATGCAGAAAGTCCATGAGACAATGAGGGCACATGAGGTCTAGAAAACACTTCATGAATTCCTGCAGAGATATATCTTTGTGGGGATTTAGAATATCACTTGAACCATGGATGAGCAGTTTGTCATGGGTTTGGTTTGGTTTAACAAGCTGTGGAAAGATACCATGCATGTGCAATATTAGATTTTACAAGATGAAGTATCACTTTTACCGGTGAGAATGTTGGTCTCAGATAATCTAATTTCAAGCACTCTGATAAGAAAAGAAAAAGGGTGTTTGAGACAGTCATTGCCTGAGATGTAATTGTCAGAATACAGGGGAGTGTTGCTCACAGCTCTCAAAGCACAATCAATCATTTTAGCAGCAAAAAAGCACTTTGGATGAGAGCAGCATTCAAAGTTGAAGTGACTAATCATTTGTGTAGGATTACCTTGACAGCTCCTTGAATGCATTTTCTGTCTGACCTGCCTTTGAATTTCTCGGTGTAATTGTTGTAAAAGAGTACTAAAGAATAAACAGTCAAAGCATGAAAGATGTTGCGGGTGAGCCAAAGGATCTTCTGCTGCATGTTTGGCATAGCTTTCATCATTTTTGACCCAGTCTGCTTTTATTTGTAAGAGAGCCAACTGTGAGAATGGATGTGAGTGTAATAAATACTTCATTGGAGAGTTTTTGTGCTCTGAATCTTTCATTGTTTGAAGAAAAGGATTAGGAGAGGGTTCTTTCTGATGCTAATTTCATTGTAATAATATTTTTGTTTGAGAATTATAGTGCAAGAGAGCAAACAGGTTATTTTCTGGTCAGTAGATTCCTGAAGTCTTCCTGCTTGCTTATTCTGTTTCTTTTGATTTCCAAAAGTACCGCTGTTTGCTAGTTAACAATAAATGAGGCAGGCTTAAAAGTTAAATCTGACTGTCTTTATGAGAAAGTATGCAAAATGTAATCTAGAGGATTTTCATGGATTTTTTTTTTTTTTTTCAATTTCATTTACTTTATTTATTCCCCAGGCAGACCTGGGATTTACACACCATTATCAAGGGACAAGCTACAGTCATCGACGAAAATGTTGGCACCTCTGGAATTTTTCCAGAAAATATACCATTTCTCCCAGAAATTGTTGCAGTTACAAATGTTTTGGCATACACTTGTTTATTGCCTTTATGTGCATTAGAGCAATAGAAAAAAATCAAAGAAAAAAGCCAAAATTGATATAATTTTACACAAAACTCAAAAAAATGGGCCGGACAAAATTGTTGGCACCCTTTTAAAACTGTGGGTAAATCATTTTATTTCCAGCATGTGATGCTCATTTAAGCTCACCTGTGGCTGTAACAGGTGCTTGCAATCTAGAAATCACACCTGAAGCCAGTTAGAATGTATAAAAGTTGACTCAACCTTTGTGTTGTGTGCCTGTGTGTGTCACACCAAGCATAGAGAAGAGAAAGAGGAGCCAAGAACTGTCTGAGGACTTGAGAAGCAAAATTGTGGAAAAATATGAACAATCTTAAGGTTACAAGACCATCTCCAGAGATCTAGAAATTCCTTTGTCCACTGTGTGTAATATAATCAAGAAGTTTATAACCATGGAACTGTGGCTAATCTCCCTGGACGTGGACAAAAGAGAAAAATTGACAAAAGAATGCAATGCAGGATAGTTAGAATGGTGGATAAACATCCTCAGTCAATTTCCACACAAATACAGGCTGTCCTGCAGACTCAGGGTGCAAAAGTGTCAGCTCGAACCATACGTCGTAATCCGAATGAGATGAAGCGTTATGGCAGGAGGCCGAGGAGAACCCCACTGCTGACAAAGAGACATAAAAAAGCCAGACTGGAGTTTGCAAAAATGTACCTGAGTAAGCCTCAATCCTTCTGGGAGAACATTTTGTGGACAGATGAGACTAAGGTAGAGCTTTTTGGAAAAGCAGGTCATTCTACTGTTTGCAGAAAACAGAATGAGGCCTACAAAGAAAAGACCACAGTACCTACAGTCAAACATGGTGGAGGTTCAAGGATGTTTTGGGGTTATTTTGTTGCCTCTGGCACTGGGTGCCTTGACTGTCTGCAAGGAATCATGAAATCTGGAGACTGTCAAAAAATTTTGGGCCGCAATGTAGGGCCTAGTGTCAGAAAGCTGGGTCTGCGTCAGAGGTCATGGGTGTTCCAGCAGGACAATGACCCCAAACATACTTCAAAAAGCACCAAGAAATGGTTGGAGACAAAGCGCTGGAGAGTTCTGAAGTGGCCAGTAATGAGTCTAAGATCTAAATCCTATTGAACACCTATGGAGAGATCTCAAAACTGCTGTTGCAAGAAGGAACCCTTCAAATCTGAGAGACCTGGAGCAGTTTGCAGAACAGTGGTCCAAAATTCCAGTTGAGAGGTGTAAGAAGCTTGTTGATGGTTATAGGAAGCAATTGGTTTCAGTTATTATTTCCCAAGGGAGTGCAACCAAATATTAAGTTGAGGGTGGCAACAATTTTTTCCACCCCATTTTTTGAGTTTTGTGTAAAATTATGTCAGTGTTGTCTTTTTCCTTCGGATTTTTTGTGTTGTTCCAATGCACATAAAGGCAATAAACACATGTATACCAAAACATTTGTTGATTGCAACAATTTCTGGGAGAAATGATGTATTTTCTGGAAAAATTCCAGGGGTGCCAACATTTTCGTCCATGACTGTACATATGTAGGGGGTTTTACCATCAGGCAAAAGTAAACACTTGCCTACTGCCTTGTTCACTGATGGAGCATTATAGCTGTGCTTCAGATTTTAAGTACAGAACTGGGCAGAACTTTAGGCTTATTTGAGCCAAAAACTGAGGCTAAGTAAGGTGAGTGAGCCCATCTGAGGGTACCATCGTGCAGGAAGGAGGATTGACCAAACCCAGGTCCTACTCCAGATGTCTTTGCACTTTCACAGGGGCATGGGAAAATAATCTGTTGAAAAAACATGATAAAGTCCACACCTGTACGGCGGAGTAAGGGGTGGATGTAGCAGGTAAGCACAACCTGAGGTACTGTCTAGGCGGGTAACGGGGTGACACAAGCCACTGATCATGTTGTGGATGTCCCAAAGGCCCAAAAACTGCCTGTGGTTTTTAACATTTTCGTGTTTGTTTTTCAGCAAGACAGGATACCCGAAAGGGTCAGAAAGAGAAACATACAATTACAAAAAAAATATCGAAATAAGCTACTCTTCACTTCTCCTTTAGTTAGTTTTTTCAGTAAAATTTTTAGTAAAATTTAGCTTTTAATTTAGTTTCAGTAACTAAAAATGATTTTTACTTTTACCTTTAGATATTCAAAAAGTTTTAGTTATCTATAATAGCCACATGGAAGACAAGAGTGCTGGCAAAATTTTCAATTAACTTTAATAAATTTATCACAGGGATGATAAATGTACAGTATACTGCCAAAAGTATTTGTTCACCTGCCTTGACTCGCATATGAACTTAAGTGACATCCGGTTCTTAATCCATAGGTTTTAATGTGGTGTCAGTCCACCCCTTGCAGCTATAACAGCTTCAACTCTTCTGGGAAGGCTTTCCACAAGGTTTAGGATGGTAGGAATTTTTGAACATTCTTCCAGAATGCATTTGTGAGGTCACACTGATGTTGGACGAGAAGGCCTGGCTCTCAGTCTCCGCTATAACTCATCCCAAAGGTGTTCTATCGAGTTGAGGCCAGGACTCTGTGCAGGCCAATCAAGTTCATCCACACCAAACTCTCTCATCCATGTCTTTATGGACCTTGCTTTGTGCACTGGTGCACAGTCATGTTGGAACAGGAAGGGGCCATCCCCAAACTGTTCCCACAAAGTTGGGAGCATGGAATTGCCCAAAATGTTTTGGTATGCTGAAGCACTCAGAGTTCCTTTCACTGGAACTAAGGGGCCAAGCCCAGCTTCTGAAAAACAACCCCACACCATAATCCCCCCTCCACCAAACTTTACACTTGGCACAACGCAGTCAGACAAGTACCGTTCTCCTGGCAACCGCCAAACCCAGACTCATCCATCAGATTGCCAGATGGAGAAACGCAATCTGTCACTCCACTGCTCTAGAGTCCAGTGGCAACGTGCTTTACACCACGGCATCCAACACTTTGCATTGCACTTGGTGATGTATGGCTTGGATGCAGCAGCTCGGCCATGGAAACCCATTCCATGAAGCTCTCTACGCACTGTTCTTGAGCTAACCTGAAGGCCACATGAAGTTTGGAGGTCTGTAGCGATTGACTCCGCAGAAAGTTGGTGGCCTCTGTGCTCTATGTGCCTCATCATCTGCTGGCCCCGCTCTGTCATTTTACGTGGCCTACCACTTTGTGGCTGAGTTGCTGTCATTCCCAATCGCTTCCACTTTGTTATAATACCACTGACAGTTGACTGTGGAATATTTAGGAGCGAGGAAATTTCATGACTGGACTTGTTGCACATGTGGTATCCTATCACAGTGCCACACTGGAATTCACTGAGCTCCAGAGAGCGACCCATTCTTTCACAAATGTTTGTAGAAACAGTCTGCATGCCTAGGTGCTTGATTATATACACCTGTGGCCATGTAAGTGATTGGAACACCTGATTTCCACTATTTGGATGGGTGAGTGAATACTTTTGGCAATATAGTGTATGTTGATAAATCGCACTAGCTGAAGTTACATGAGCATTTTTATACAATCCAACTGAATTTATTCTGATCAGAGATTTAAACTTCTCTGTTCACATGGATGCAAAAAGATATGATCAGAATCAGATGTGTGTGCTCATGTATCTTACATTTAATCTGAATCTCTTTAATCTGCTCTAGCATGCGCAGCATCATCCCACCAGTCAAATCTACCAAAAATTTTCTGTAGAAGAGAAAATTGTTCTTTGCCTTTGTTGTAAACAAACTGCTGGCTCACGCTTTTTTTTTTCAACTTATACTCTTGCAAAATTTTGGATTGTTCCACTATTTCACATCAGTACTTAAATTATCTGATCAACCATTTGGTGCTCTTTTAAAGTTTCATGTAAAAAAGCTGTCTCGGCAACAGGCCAGTTTTGTTTTGCTCCTGCTGTGTTTCTGTCTGGTCCATGGGGCAGACATGAGCAGTAAGACAAAACTCCCCCCTAACAGGGAGAGATGATCAGATCAAGTGTTTTCATGGACACTGATCCGAGTGACTATCAGCATAAACCACCCCTCTTGATTGGAATGGAATTTCTTTCCTAATGAGCGGAATCGGAGGATTTTATTCCAAATGAAGTGTTTATATAAAGATTTTTATTCAGACCAGGTATTTGTTGCGATTACAAGTGGTCCATGTAAACATGGCTATTGTGATGCAACCACACAACCAGCTACAGTAGCTTTGTAACTTTGATTGTAACACATGTAAAAGTTCTCTGTGCTCTTGATTCTTTTAATTTTATGGATGAAATCCATATTCTGTAGATAAACACCATCTTAGATTAATTAGTAAGTGGACTTTCTTTTAAAGGTCCCTTCTTCTCCTGTTTCAAAAGCTTGTAGAAAGTTTTGATGCCATTCAGAAGCACGTCCTTTGTTACTGTTTTCTTTGTATCTACAGGTAATTCAATCTTTCTCAAATTATCCACATATGCCATTTACTGTGATTATTCAATACAAAGCCTATAATTAATAAGAATATAAAATTGACTGACAGCGCCATTTTTTTCTCAGGGTTTTCTGGCATTTTTAAATTCATCTTAATACAGATTCATGTTGAGTTGAATTCTGTGAAATGAATTGATTGATCTTATTCCACTTTTGTTTGTTATTTATAATGAGCATCTTAAAAATAATGCACTCCTTTCTATAGGCAAAAAATAGGGTTACATGTTTGGGGAACAACAGATTGGTTCAAAACCTCATGGAAAAAGTTATTTCTGAAGACGTATTCAAATAATATGACTAAGACTGTCTTTACTAAAGAGCTGAGGGCACTAAAACAGCCTTCTCGTGACCTTGACTTCACCCCCAAAAAAGGCTCCCAAACTGTGACTTTCTTACCAGGGAACATTGAGCAACTGTTAAACACCGAAAATGCTCTCTGGGTTAAATAATAGTAACTTTTTAAGATCATTAAAGATTACTATAATAAGTTTTAACTCCTAACCCCTTTTCCATTTTTCAATTAAATCAATAAAAATTAAGTGGTATGAGAATATAATTTTCATGAGGTATATGAATGAGGAAGGTGTTTCAATATGACAAGGTGCTTATGGTTATTTATTTCTCCATTTCTTCATTCATTCATTTTTTTCTTTTTTTTATCTGAAATTCATTATTTCCCTCTTTATCTCTGCTAATAGGATGGTAACTCGAACGCATTATGATAACCTGTACATTACATTAACGATAGATCACATTTTGTTTTTCAATATATTGTAAATAATCAGACATTCTGATTGATCTATTTGGATTCTGTAATGGAGGAAGAGAGATTATTTTTGATAAAGATTAATGCTGATTCATTTACCATCACCATGTATGGGGGGAGGAGGTTATACATTTTGTACCTCTTCCCACAAATATGTAAACCAAAGTCCTGTTTTTAATTTATTCTGTTTATTTATTCATTTTTATATCTGTCGCTAATCTACAGTTCTTGTCTATTTATGATCATTTTTACTTTTTTAAAATAAATCATCACCAACTGACTTACTCAGTCAAAGCAGAAACATTCAAATTAACACTTAAGAATATGGATGTCGGGAAAAGTGACAATATTTGAATCTCAAAATAATGTAAATAACACAAGAACATGCTCTCTTCAAAATCTGTATGTGTCTTCTGAAGGTGCATGACCATTTTTCATTGTTATGCTTTTTACATATACTTACTAACATTTATTGAATATATGATGCCATAATCTAGCTTGGACTGACTGACAAAAACACAAATAATCAACTATGGAACCTAATGGAAATGTTCCTACTTCCACATGAGTATTTTTTGACCTCTGGAGCCATCGTGTGGTAGAAAATGGTACATCACAGCTTCATGTTTCAAACAAATGCCTCATTGACCTGCCAACAAAGCAGCAGTAAAAACACTTGAGTAGGAAACACAGGAAACGTATCCAGCAGTCATAATGTACAGCCAATTATTTCTTAACCTCAAACCTCTGTGTGTATGTGTGTCATGTTGGTATTCACAGCCAACAGGTCCTAAACTTCCACCAATTAGAGTAAACCCTCTAATAAGAAGTGCAGCAGGCTTGGAAGGGACTCATCTTGTTCCACAGCCAGAGAGAAACAAGAAGAGGGCGGGCATTCGCACTGACCTTCACAATACACAGGGCCTGCAATTAGCGGTGTCCCCGCCGTAAGCAGGCTGCCTCCTCTCCGTCAAAAGGAGACTAATACAACCAGTTAGTGCACAAGCTGAATGCTGGCAGTAGTTCTGTGCCACATAAAGGTCACCTTGCAAAACAGGAGCCAGAGAGAGAGCACAGAAAAACCAAGAGATAATTAAGGAAATTGTTGTAATTAAGAGCAAGGGAGAGGTGGCCTGGGAGGTTGTCGCTAACAAGTCGGGGCGCAAGATGCTGTGACTCAACACAACTGACCCTGCATGGCCACGATGAAATATTCATAAGAATGTGCTGGACGTCTATTTCCATAACTTCTTGAAAATTAACAATAGTGAGCAATTTTAGCCAACAGGCCTCAATTAAAGCAGTAGTGATGGTTTTCTTTCTTTGTTCACGATTTCTTGAGGAGAAAGTGAAATGGTGCTTTGGTTGAAGGGGTTACAGCAGAGCTATGCATATTAATGTAAGCCACAGCAATTATATGACTGAGGATTAGAAGTTATAAGCCCTTATCGCCTCCTCTACACAACATATGCACCCTATTTTACAGCTAAAGCTTTAAGAATCAGAGGGCTCAAGAACAACAGCTCCATCGCTGAAAGCACTCTGAAAAGATCAGATCACACCCACACTGATCTATTTGTGTTGACAGCTCCTGACAGCTTAAGTGCCATTTGTCTCTACACAGGCTCTATCAGTCAAACAGGGGTGTGTTTGCATCCAAGCCCAAAACCAGGTCCTGTCTAGATTACATTATGTCAAAGTGAAGCATGGAGCAAGTTGTCCCTCCCCTTGTCCCCTGCAGGACAGGGATGAGTCGGTCAGTGACAGGCTCAGGGAACATGTGCTGGACCCTAACAGTGACAGTGTAATTAACCTCTCATAGTTGGAAGAAGGGCTGAAGACCAAGACCCGGAGTACCTGTTGGTCCCCTGTGGTTACGGCTGCCGGCAGACAACGGGTCAACGCAGAGCATCACCAAGGCAACGAGGAAGGCCACCTGCAAAGGCCAAGCTGACCTCCCCCACAGTTTCATCCTGAGAGAGAGAGAGGGGGGCAAAGAGGGAGCAGAGAGGCAGGGAGAGGGCATGAGAGGCGCTCGAAATAAAGACAGGAGGCAAAGGAGCAAGACAAACAAAAATATTACTTTTTCAACAATTGGAAACAATGTTAGAGGTGGGAAACCAGAGGTCAAAGAAAAAATGATAAGACAACAGAGGTAAATTTTCTTCAAAAAACATATGTTGTCTGCAACGTTTATGATTTCACTAATTAGCTCATAAAAATCATGTCTGTACGTGCTGTACAAGTATGGGGGATAAAAGCCCTTCAACCACGGCACACTTGTATTCCGGTCTGGCCTGGGCCCCTGAAAAACCCAATGAATGGGCCCTCCCTAGTTGTGATTTATTGATGGTATCAATGCATTTGTGTTGGACCAATAGTATTGGTGCTAGCAGCCTGGCTAACAATGACCTCATTTTAGAGCTGAAAAGTGTGTCAAACTATTATTGGGCCTGATGTTGGAATTGTTCATTTATGCTACTTTTAAACCTATTTCACCCCATTTTCTACCCATCTTTGCCACTTCTTTTTGCCTCTTTTACAGGTTTTATTGCTGCTATTTCCACTTGTTTTCACTTTAAACCCATTATTGCCACTTTTTGGTATAAAAGCAACATTAAACACATTTTTGTTCACTTTATGCCAAGTTTTGCCAAATCTGCAATGTTACAAATCTGCCTCTGTTAACCCATTTTGCCATTTTTTTCATCTTTTGGGACACTTTTAACCCATTTTTGCCACTTTTAATCTAATCCTAAAATGTTACAGACAGCCCCTATTGCACGTTTTTGCCATTCTTTGGAATTTTTGTCACAATTTAATCCATTGTAGCCACTTTTCACACATTTCTGACATGTCTTCCACTTTCACCCATTTTTGCCACTTACAAATAATTTTTAACCCTTTTTCACCAAGTTTTGCGAGTTCTATTTTACAACGTTTAACCAATTTTTTGCCCATTTTAGCCACTTTTCTCCAATTTTTGCCACATCTAACTAATTGACACTTCTTACTCATTTTTGCCTCATGTAATCCAATTCTAAAATGTTACAAACAGCCCATTCTAGCCCATCTTTTGGAACTCTTTGGCCACTTTGCCCATTTTTTGTCTTGTCTATTGAAGTTGTCTCAGTTTCTTCTACTTTATTTTTATCACTAGAATCCCAATTCATAGCAGTTTATAGGGTAGGGAAATGTTATCAAAAATGTAATGTGCTTAACTGAAAAGCTTCCATTTTAAATACTGAGAAAAAGGGGAAAATTAAATTACTGCTGCTTTTTAGCTGACAACAAACTAAAACTCTTTGGGATGATGAGAAAGCTCTCCTAAAAAGAAATGCAAGGGCAACTGGCATGGTGTTATATGAGAAACCAAAAGGGCTGACACACAGTACTATCCAACGACTTTTCTAGAGTGATTTGTAAATCTTAGAATGATCACAGAGGAAGCTTTTTAAGTTTTTCAGATCACACCACTACAGTTTGACGCTGATGAAGACGCAATGCATGTCGAAACATTAGTCCTCTGCACCTGATATGTAGGAAGGAAAGGAACTCTTGTACTCGACCGGCCGGCTACTGAAATGGCCAAACTTTTAACTGAAGCTGGAAAAACCAAAGAAACACAAACTAGACAGCTGGTCTACTGTTGTGCAGGCGATGGTGGCAGTTGATGGCACTGTGGAGGTGTTGGACTGGTTTTTATTACCCGTGGGCCCTCTGCAGAGTCTCCTCCTCCAATCAGAAATGAGAATTTGTCCAACTGCAAAGGCTCTTGGAATTATGAGTCTCCCCGGCATCCTCATTCTTCATTTGAAAGTTTCCCTCCAAAACTACTCTAAATCAAGCTTCCAACGGCCATGTAGGCCAAGTCTCTGTTCAGGAGATCCACCACATGGCTGATTCCCAATAATGTCCACTGACCAAAGAGGGAACTTTATACTGTTTATTTGGTTAATGTGCACTCAAGGTACGCTGCAGCCTGGGTTCAAGTCCAGCCTGCAGCCCTTTCCAGCATGTCTCTACCCTCTCTGGCATCCCTGTGTCCGACTATCTGCTGCCATCCTCTCTAAGACTACTGCATAAAAGCCCCATAAATATTATAAAAAAAAACATCAAAAAGTTAACAGATAGCAGACATCACATGTAGAGTTTAGGAGTATAATATAAACTAGCAAAGGAAGAAAAAATAGCAAAAATAACCATGTCATAAAAGATAACTGAGAGTTTCTTGTCGACATTTCATCTAATGAATAAAACTGAAAACAATCATTGCTTCCAGCCTTTTATGCTCTGTGTGAATCTGTGCAGGATGGTTTCTCACCTGTTGGTCGTCTCTGTCTTCTCTGATCTCTTGTCTCCTCAGCAGCTTCTCTATGGACAGGTTGTACAGGCCATGGCTGCATCCACTCACTCCTCAGCCCTCCTCCTTCTCCTCTTCCTCCTGCTTCTTCTCCTCCTCACCTCAAACAGAAGAAGCCCCTGGAGAGCAGAGGTACAAAGACAGTCGGTCAGAGAGGCCAGCCTGCCCTGGGGTCCCTGTGTGGCCTCCAGTGGCCTTGAATGAAGGTGCACACAGACACTCGTGCACTCCCACACAAACACAAGCTCACACGGGGGTAGAGATGTGAAGGCCTACATTCTGTCAGATCCATTGTTTACAATGGCTTCACCTACCCCCAGGCTCAATGTGATCCCCACTCTAGACATCACACACAGCTCTCTCCCTCTCTTTCTCTCCCACACACTCCCTCATTCATCACTGGCATACACACATAGACTAAAACAAAGCAATATCAAAACATCAAACTCATTCCAAAATCACTGGACATCAAAAAAACTTGCAGAAAAGCTTCAAAACTAAAACATTCACTGATAAAAATCAGATTACTAAACAAGCCACAACACAAGGTCACACTCTGCACAGTGTTTGCAAGATAAATTCAAACAGTATGGGACGACAGCAGAAAGACTCCCTTATTCCAGCTGAGTGACAACTTCTGATGCGTGTGCATTTCTTAACACTCACACAAGCACCGAGTCAATTATCATCCCGGCAAAAGAGTGTGTCAACACTCCTCTCTTGACAAAGGGACTTACTCTGCAATCTAAATGAAAGACAACAGATTCACATTAATACCAAAATGCTCTCCCCTCCTCGAACCTTCATTATTCATCATCACTCATTGATATGCAACTCAGCTCAGCTCGCTGCTGTGCTCAGGAACTTCCAGGGAGTGTGTGTCAGCTCCAACCAGGCCCGATACTGCCGCTCTGCCATCAGTGTAGTGCCACTGCCCCCTGGTGGACAATAAAGCAATAACAACCACCAGGAAACAGAGAAGAAGTGGACATCAGGAGTGTTCAATTTTAGCAAAGAAAGACATGAGAAGTTATACCAGGAGGTAAAGGAATGACTCAAAGGGGAAAATGATAAAATCATATGAGAAAGGATGAGGATAAGAGGAAAACTTCAACCAAAAAAGTAAAATAAATGCATAAATTAAGTAGCAGCTTACTGCTACTGAATACCTTGTATCTATGTCAAAAAAAGATACAAACAAGTCAAAGCCATCCTGCACTGTGAAATCAAGCTTTTCTCTTGCACTGACATAAACTGCGGTGACAAAATCTGCATTTGTGTGTTTATTCGCTAGAGTATTTTCTTTGTGTATGCAGCGTGTCTCCCTCCAGCACAGTACGTGAAAGTCTGCAAAGTGCTCGTGCAGCGTGTGCAGTCCATTTAGCATGCTGCATGGCAGCACAGTAGCCCATTTCTTATTCTCTTTTTAAAGACCGAGCTGTGTCACGCATTTTTATCAGCTTTGTTCTCTGATACGCTCATTAAAAGAATACAATAGTGTGCATCTCTGGGTCTGTGTGTGTTTGAGTTTGTGGTCTCCAGATGCAGTTCAGTTTGGTCAGGACGTCCAGGATGAAAGGTCCCATCAGTCACAGTAATGTCACCTTGCAGTGGTTCTCATGGTTAGGTAGAGGTTGTGGCCACATAACAGAGCAATTAAGGGGTTGAAAAACTAAGAAACAGTGTTGTGTTTGTTGTAGAGTTCCCGTCCAGTGTGTGGAAACTCTCCACTAAACACCAAGTTAAACCAATGTCAATGAAGGCAGTTACCTCCCACATCCACATAAAGCATAACTACAAATTATACAAACATACTCTTAAAAAAACTTATGAGGTATATTGTCTAACATCTCTATAACCACATAACATACTCACAGCACTGCCTATCTGAGGACGGCAATGGATTGTCCTCAGCTGTCCATGTGAGCTAGCTTCAACTGTTAACTTATTTCCCAACAAAAAGATCAAAAGTTAAGAAAGCCAACCCTTGAAAGTGATGAACGCCATACAACAACACATGTCAATAAAAATAATCTCATACCCAAAAGGATTAGGTGGAAACCAGTTTCTATTATTGTTCAACTTTGCTGAATTTTCATAGGGTATACAGCATTACCATCGCATGATTAATAATCTCATTACAAGAAACACCTCTGCCGGCAGGCAGACTGCACCTCTACAAGTTTTTTATTTATTCATTTGAGAAAATGGCTTTCTAAGAGACTCTAAAAAAATAAAGGGCACCTAGTGTTTATCACAGAGGCACTGGAATTGATTTATAGTTGTTCAAACACTTCACTGGTAGGGATGTACCGGTATTTGTGTTCATCCTCATTGTCACTGTTAAAGTGCATGTAGTCACATGATGGCAAATAGGTCTAAGTGCAGAATAAAGGCAATCACATGGCAGTATTTACACCCCCCTCTAGGTTGCAGTATCACTGGTAACTGTTTGCACACTGCCATTCACAACAAGCAGAGAAGGGGAAGAATGAGGCACAACCATGGACTGTAGAAAAAACTGGACAAACCCTGTGTGACGTCAGCCGTCTTCTTACAGTAGGCGGGCTTAAAACAGACAAAACAGAAATCTTAATCATTGGTCCAGATAAATTCCATCACACTATAAAGTCCTCCCTCAGTTCTCTGTCAGTAAATGTGAAACCCCATGTCAGAAACCTTGGTGTAATTTTTGACAGCAGCCTCACGTTTGAAAAACATATCAACAAAACTAATCAGTCCTGTTATTATCACCTTAGAAATATTGCCAGAATAAGATAAGCACTGACTTTTCAAGACAAACCGTTATTCGTGCTTTTATCTCTTCAAGACTGGATTATTGTAACGGTCTCTTAACAGGTGTTAAGCAGAAATTAATAAAAGGTCTCCAAACAGTACAAAAATTCAGCTGCAAGACTTTTAACTAAAACCGAGATAAGAGAGCATATTACTCCTGTTTTAATGACACTGCAATGGCTGCCCATTTCTTTCAGGATTGATTTTAATATTTTGCGTCTTACTTTTAAAGCTCTTCATGGTCTGGCCCCTGAATATATATCTGAGCTGTTGTCCCCTTACCATCCAGTGCACAGCCTGAGATCCTCAGGCAGGAACCTCCTTATTGTTCCCACCTCAAACTTTAAAACAAAAGGCGACAGAGCATTTGCTTGTAGGGCACCTCAGCTATGGAACAACCTGCCTGAGGATCTCAGACTAGCTACATCAGTGTCTTCTTTTAAATCCCTTTTAAAAACATACCTTTATTGGAAAGCCTTCTTGTGAACTGTGTTTTATTTATGATCCCTTGTTTATATCGTTTTTCCATTGGTCAAGTTTTTAATAGTAAATCCAATTTTTCTTTTCTTTTTATTCTTCTATCGAGTCTGTCAAACTTGTTGCTACTACTTGGTGTATTCTTTTATTTTTAATCTTTTTTTTTTTTATTGTGTTTTTCACTGATTAACTTTGATGTTTTTGTAAAGCACTTTGTAACTTCGTTTTGATAAGTGCTGTATAAATAAAAAATATTATTTTTTTTTATTATTAAACAGCTCTTGAAGCCAATCTGCAGCTGCTTCAATATTGAAATCACAACCTCAGCCAAACTTTGGATCAACCTAACGGCCCGCCCTGATTGAGACCAATCCGCACACTCAGTGCTGCATCTACCTTATACTGACTTGAAGTGAGTATTTATGTAGTCATTTATTTTACATTTAATATTTTATTTAATTGACAGTACTTTGCAGAAATCTGTTTTCACTTTGACATTGAAGATTTATTTTTATAATTTTTTTGTTTGAGAAAAAGCTCAATTATATTAACATGATTGATTTGTACTCAATAAAGGGTAAAACATCCAAGGGGGTGAATACTTTTAAAGGCACTGTTCAGAAGTCATGATTTTGCATGAGTAACCACTGTTCCTCCTATTTACTAACAACTCTGTGACTAAGTCTCGATACAGTTCATGTCATAAACTTTATACATTGCTCTAAAATGCACATATTCTAATTATTTTCCATGTGTTTATTTCATCATTTGTTACAAGGAGATGTTGGGTTATTCAATACTGTTAAGCTTTTTAATTTGCATCCTTTTCTTTCATTTTTCATCTTGAGGCTGAATCAACAATCACAATTTGTTCTAAATAACTCTAGATTCACATACCGTAAGCCTCACTAATGTCAGTTAAAAGTAATGAATAATGAAAGGGAAGAATAATTTCTTAAAAAATAGTACCTTACTAAACCATGACCCCAAAACCAATGCATGACCCAAAATGTGAGCTCAGTGAATCATTACACTCCTATTCACTAGTAAGCAGTTACATCTGGACAGAAGATTAAATGGAGTTCTGTCATTTTTCCTCTCACTGGCCACTCTTTTCCTCTCAGGAGTTATTTTTCAAAATAATAGTTTAAAAAAAGCTATTATTGGACAACATCTAATAATGTGAATTAATGAACTGGGTTTTTTAAATCAAATAGAGATTTACATTGTTACACTACGCTTAATGAACACTGAGCCATGTCCGGTCTCAGTGCCTGTGGGCTCTGCAGCAGAACTTGCTATGCTGCTCTGCCTGAAAGAATCATCAGATGTCTTCATTGTTTTGTTGACCTAAAGACAGCGCTATGAGTGCACAACTAGAAAAGCTCCATCCTGCTGTGAGTTGACAGTTGAAGTATTTGATTAAATTTCTAAGCACTGATTTATTTCAGGGAAGAAGAGTTCAAGAGCTTCATAATTTCTGTAGATCACATTACGATGAGTAATGTCTCTTTTAGAAACACCATAGCATTGGCATACGCCAGTATCAGCCACCAAAATGGGACGCCCTTCTTTGACAAGTCCTTCATTAGGCCTAGATCATTTTCAGGAGTTCTGTAATCACAGTTTTAGCATCTTCCCCAGGCAGCAGTGCGGCTACAGGAAACAGTCACACACTTTTAAGACACTAAGAGTCTGTGACTATCAGATTATAAAAATGAGTGACTCGCTGCTGGACATGCGTTTCTTGTGGCTGATTTCCATCAGGAAATTCTAGTATTGTTTTGAATAAAAAGCACAGTAATAGTACAGAAATTTCAGTATACCGTGCAACACTCCATGGAAGGATGAAGATGGAAGCAGAGGTGTAACAGGGGCTCAGCTGTTCATCAAAACTCTGAGGAATTGTTGGACTCTGCAGCAATAAGGACACACACATGAAAACACACAAACACAGGCGTAACCAAGCGGAGCAGAAGTATGCTCAAGATCATCTGAGAACATCAAGTCTCACTCTTTCTAAAATTATCCATCTTCCACATCACCCTCTGCATCTCCTCGCTCCCGCTCTCTGTGTCTCTGTGGACCAAAGGGCTGATTTGTGTCACTTCTCGCTGTAATCACACAGCAGTGTCACGGTGGCTCATTGACATGCACTGACACAATCCCACCTCGGTCACAAATATAAATCTGTGTGAGCAGCATCTAAACAACATCATCTCTCTCTCTCAAACACTCACAGGTGTAAATAAAACCTCAGTGACCTCATGTAACACATCAGAGAGCATGAGTGCGACACATCAAACATAAAACAGGGAGACACTTTCCCTTTTTGTGAGGAGGGTGTCACTGACTCACAGGGATTACATAATTTCTGAGATGGAACAGAAACTTCCTCAAGCTCCTGTGAAGATCAGAAACTTTGCCATGCTTTAAAAACAGAGTCACTTGTTTAGAGACAGAGTAACAGGGATGCACTGATGTATCACTTCAACCATGGTGAATGTCGACCTTGTTAGCAAACACTGGCTCATCACAAATAATAGGGCATGCCTCAAAGTCAGTAGCCAATGTGTATCTGCTGTGTGGCATGATGGCAAGCTAGATTACCTCACTGCTGAATCAGACAAGAGGTTATTTTATTGGGCAGAAAAAGTCATATGCTGGGCAAACTATGACTTCTTTTTGTGGTCAAACATGGAAGAAAATGTTAGAAGTAGGGGAGTCTTCCCTGTCTTTGAGAAACTTCAGCAGCAGGTGGTTTGTATGACATATCAGGGAACCACTAACAAAAGTTTAATTGCATTAAATCTTGAATAGCACAATATTTTTTTAAAAGAACAATGGTTAAATAGAAGTAATGAAAAATGATTGGTATCAGTAATTGAATATGATACCAATCATCTGTCTCAAAATATTAGAATTTTTTTTAGCAAACATTTGCAAAACGTGCAAACGTTTACTGAATCTTCATTCTCTCACTCTGGTTCAGTACACACAACCAGAATCATGGGGAAGACTGCTGACTTGAAGAGAACAGAAATCTCCAGCAACACTTGTAGTTTAAGAAACAACTTTATTAGACAGACGAGAGGGATGACCCTGATGAAGGCTACATGCCGAAACGCGGCAGTCTAATAAAGTTGTTCCTTAAACTTAGAGTGTTGCTGGAGATTTCTGTTCTCTTCAAGACTCTCTTCATCCTCCATGCACCTTGGAAGTTGGTGAAGTAAAGCCAGATTTAACCACTTCAGAATACTGCTGACTTAACAAATGTCTAGAGGACAAAAACTGTCCTCCTCTATAAGGAGGGTAAGTCACAGAGGGTCATTGTTGGAAGGGTAGGCTGTTCCCAGAGTTTTGTATCATAACATGTTCATGGAAAGTTGACAAGAAGTGAAAATAGTGGTAAGAAAAGGTGTGAAAGCAAAGGGGATGAGCTTAGCCTTCAGAGGATTGTTGAAAAAAAAGCAGATTCAAGAACTTAGAGGGTCTTCACAAGGAGTGGACTGAGGCTGGAGTCAGTGGATCAAGAGCCACCACCGACAGACAGGTCCAGGAAGTGGACTACAAGAGTCGTGTTCTTAGTGTGGAGCCACTCCAGAACCACAGACAACACTATAAGCATCTCACCTGGGCTAAGGAGAAAAAGAACTGGATTGTTGCTCAGTAGTCCAAAGTCCTGTTTTCAGATGGAAGTAAATTTTGCATTTCATTTTAAAATCAAGGCAACAGAGTCTGGAGAAAGATCTGAGAGGCACAGAGTCCAAGGTACTTGAAGTCCAGTGTTTTCAATTTCCACAGTTAGTGATAGTTTGGGGTGTCATGTCATCTGCTGCTGTTGGTCTACTGTGCTTTATCAAGTCCAGAGTCAATGCTGTCAGCCATCTACTGAGATTTTGATTTCCTTTTCCAGCAGGGCTTGGCACCCGGTCACAGTGAAGCCAAAACAGATATAGCCAACTGGTCTGACCTGAACCCACAAAGAATCTCCAGGGAAACGTCAAAAGGAAGATGAGAGACACCAGACTCAACAATACAGACGAGCTGAAGGCTGCTATCAGAGCAATCTGGGCTTCATAACAACCCAGCAGTGACACAGACTGATTGCCTCCTGTTGCACGTTGCTTTGATGCAGTACTTCATTGGGCCCCTGCAGACTCGCACATTGAACCCTGCGTCTTGTAGCCAGTCTGCACCATGCTGCCCCCACTGTAAGTCGATTTAAATCCTCCACTAGATTACTTTGAAACAACTTTTTTTCTCTTGGCAAAAGTAGATTGTGAGAATCTGCGAAACATCAAAGAAATATCAAACATTTCTGACAATATTGATTTGTTACTAAGTAATTAAAGGCATGCAACATTTTATGCCAGGCTGTCTAAAAATGTAGCTTCAGTACTGATCCCATGAGGTAGGTTGTTTATCAACACTGAGCTTAATCATCTGCTTTAATATTTTAGCACTTTCGGAGCCTACTTCAGCAAGGCTGTGAGAAACCTAATGAGCTTCAGGTACATTTACCATTTCATTTGTAATATATTTTGGTGAATCAGCAATGTGTTGTCCCTGTGAATCTTTAGAGCTACAAGAGTGACTATGAGAGACAAAATATGCATCTGTTAACAGAATAAATGGCATGTTTGTTTATGGCTGCTTGAATTTATAGAACTATAAAGACAAAGTAAAAATATAAACAGAAATTAAAACTCAAAGATTTTTTTGTGTGACACACAGTAAACAATAATGACTAAAAAGGTTTTTGGACAAACTTGTTCTCCCATCTCTTGAGGTAAAAATGATCATGCTGTGATAAAAAGTTTTCAAGTTTTCACATTTTTATTAAAAAAAGTCCTTACCCTTCTTTGAGTTAACGTTTTTTGTGCCATTATTATATAACAGCTCTTGTCTTCTGAGACACAGAGGGCCACATCACAGGCTCTCTGTCTCTCTTTCTCTCCATTATGAGCTATACAGGCCTTCTCCTGCATGATCTTAGTGTCAAGACATGGGCAGTTTGATAAAGCATTAGGCAACAATAGAACAGCCTGCCATTTGGTTGTCACAGCCCTTGACTAAACATTGTGGGATATAAAAACACCCAAAATGGTGGATAGCATTAGCTGCTAGCAGCACAAATTATCAAAAAATGTATTTAAAAATGCATAAAACGACGTTCAATATCAGATTTACTGGTGTGGGGTTAATCTTTAAAGACCCCGGTAAGTCATGCAGGTTCCAGGCTCACTAGGAAAGCCTCCATAAGGGCTATGAAGGCATGGATAGCGCCATTAGAATGGTATTCCAGCAGGCTTTAAGAGGAAGAAAGTAAGTTGCTACAATTTATGGTTCAAACGTTATTTAACATTTTGTTAACTGTGTCTTTTTTGTTGTATACGGAAATGTACATCTCAGAGGGTTAATCGAATATCTGATACTTTACACTGCAACAGTCTGATAGAGTTTATGACTATTAAATGACCACATTTGAAAACAAATAGCCAACGCTTTTTGTCTTTCTACCATGAAGCAATTATTTTCTATTTTTTAGTGCTTTTGTGCATTAAATTTGTCAGCAATAGAAAGCTTTGTTGTCTAAATAGTCTTGTTCAATCCTCTATGGGGTCAAGCAGGCCTGGGGTCTACCCCAGCTGTATTTGGGCAAAGACAGGGTACACCCTGGACTGGTCACCAGTTATTTGCAGGGCTGACATATAGAGTCACTGATTGACCTTATGAGAATGTCTTTGGTGGTAGGGGGAAGTCGGATATCCCAGAAAGAACCCACATATGCACGAGGACATCATGCAGAAAGGCCTGGCCCTGCATGCTGCTGTGCAGCCTGTGGGTGATTTACCTTACAGCCCATAACCCTGTAGAAGTGTTAGTCTCTATTAAACTACAGAAAAGATACTTTAAGGGTTTTTAAACTTTCTACAACAGTTAACTGTCACCGCATGGGCTTATTTAAAATGAAATATATATTCTATTACATTAAAAAATGAATCAAACCAGTTCTAATGTATGAATCCCATTCCCAGGAACCAAACTGTCCTGACATTTTTGACAAACAAGCAGGCGCTGGGATGGAGGACCGCACAAGCAACACACCGGTGTCTCAGTGAACTGATTTTCTGTTCCCAGACGGAGAGCAAGCAGACAAAAAGCATATCAGTGTAAAACAAAGTGCATCTCCCTAAGGCAGACAGATATTGAAAATGAAACCGGTGAAGGCAGAAAGCCCAGTAGAATCTCATGAGGAGCGTTTCAGATTTCAGCCAATACGTTGCGTATTAACATTCAGTCAGGGTGTGTAATGTTCTGCTTCTATATATTTGTCTGCCTCAGACTTTAAACCATTAAAGCATGCTGCTCCCAGCCTTTTCCTCTGGGTCGCTGGGCAGATAGGAGTGGGCGTGTGCGCCCATGGACAGAAGTACACCACACAGACACACACATAAAGTTAAATCAACAATACCAGCATGTCCTCAGAAGTAAGAGCCCCTCAGTGTGCAGGTGAGAATATCTGCTGTTCCCTCTCCACTCGTTTCTTTCATCTAAAAATAGAGGAAATATCTTCAAACTGAAAGATTTCATTATAATCTATCAATTTATCATTCCCAACTTATAAATGAACCCACGAGTATTCATGCTATTGTTTGGAGGCAGCCAAGAGTGTCTCTGTCTTGAAATGTGCAATAAAGTTCCTTTTATTAAGTTATAAGGAAGAGGCCTTGGAGCAGAAATCTTGAAAACATTTATCTGAGGCAGAAACTCACACAAAAGCCCCAATGAACAACCCTTTATATTATTGGAAACTGGACAGTTTTAACATTTATTAAGGGCAGGGCGATGGAGAGTTGAAAGGGATCAAAGAGTGGGGATGACATGGATGGCATGGTCATGGATGGGCTGTGTGAGGATCCTGCAACTAAGCACAAAACTAAACCAGGTCCTGAAAACAGAATAACTCTAAGATTTGAAAAACAAAACAAAAAGTATAGTAATGTATAGCTGTAAATCATGCACTCATATAAAAGACTTGAAGTTTGATTTAATGTCTATTTTTTTATTTACTGCTATAACACTCATTATCATATTTAATGTTTTACTTTGTTTTACTACTCTGCTCTCTATAAATATTCATATAATATTAAATCACAAAACCATATTATAGATACTATAACTGTATTTGTCACAACCCCTGCACTATTTTACCCTACCCTAACATATACTGTATATTGTCTTATATTTAGCGCTGTCAGACAGTTAATATGTGGACCATAATTAATTACTACAAACAGACTTACACATGCTTCAGATTAATTTCAATCCTTTTAAATTACTGTGAATTCAAAGATGTTAGAAATCAAAGGATATGTGGAGAAAATGTAATGGGTAAGGGATTCCCTCACTATAACAAAAAACAAACCTCTTATTTATCTGTTTATTTATTTACTGCAAATTGTAGAGCGATGATAAGTTTAAAGTACAGTTATATTTTGGATTGTGTAAAAAGATATTCACTGAATTTCTATCGACTTACAGTTAAGTAACTGCAGAAAGACATTATTAAATGAGTTTGATGATGTAGTCGTACTATGTTAACTTCCTCTGACTTTGCAGAGGAGACTGATTTAAGTATGAGTTATTTTTCAGAATGCATTGAAAGTATTACAATGAAGGTATGATTAGTAGTAGACGGGGCTCTCAGTAATAAACTGTCATATTTGATTATTTTGGATCATGCAAACACCAGTGTTAAATTTGGCAATAATCAATAAATCAAGTAATTTTCACTCTCAAAAGTTTTGGTCTAGTTTTAGTCTACAAGTAACCTGACACATCAGATAGACTCATTCTTACAACCATTGTATGGTTGAAAAAAGTTTTGGGGAAGGGCCGGACTTTTCAAAAAATTTCTGAAGATGATTGGACAATTATTCTTGTTTGGCCAAACGGTTCAGGGTCTTTCTTTTCTCACCCTTTTCCTTTGAAACTATGAGCTGGTGGTAAACGGAGATGCGGCAGTTGTGTCTTAAATAGTTTTGGGTGAAGCCTGGGTTGTTGTTGGTGAGATGTTTCTTCCTGTCCATTTGTTGTTAAGATCTGCTGATTGGGGGATTGGATTCACCTGTGCAGAAAGCGGGTACTCGCAATGGCTGAGGAGCAGTAACCGATGGGCGATGTCCACAGCAATGTAACTGTAAGTAGTAAGGCGCTAACTATGTTGGCTTTAGCTGCATCAGTTTAGCCTGTGCATGTTAAACTCCAAACCACGGTGCCACCTTTTCCCACCCTCTTTCCAACAAAAATAAAACCAGAAAGAAACAAACCAAACCGAGCTGGCGGCTCTTGGGAGCAGAAGACCTTGCTTGTCGGGTCAGCGAGGCAGGACACTGTCATCAAGGACGCTGCTAAGAAAAGCTTTTGGCATGACTCTTTGCTCTTGTTTTGATAAAGAAATATGGTCGACTGTGTATACAATGGTAGCCATTGTATACACCAGCTTACAGTACAATTCAAGCTCACCCTTTATAAATTCATGCAGGTTGGGAGAGGAGTGAAAACATAGTTTTAAACCTTCTGAAAAGCTTCAATGTAGCTCTATGCTCATGTTTTAATAAAGAAATGTGTTCCAGTTCTGATAAAACTGCTGCCGTGGCTACATTTGAGTTAATCACTCTTTTAGTAGCCATTAAACCCCACTCACCCCGTAACTGTCAAAAACTCATGCCAAAGCAGGTCAGCAGAGAGGTGATAACATCTTTTCTGTCATGAGAAGCTCTCGGTGCTGTTCTTTGCTCTTTACTTAATAAAGAAATGTTGTCTACTTCTATTAAAACTGAAACTATACTACAAGCTTATTGCTACACTGCTGGCAGCCATTGCAATTAGCTCACAGTACAACACAGGCTGGCCCAAACATTGTAGATTGGAGCTTAATTTACTTGATGACAGATATTGATGGAGTCTCGAAAATCCATCTTCTTTGCAAGTAGGGGTCAACTGCTTTATAGTGGACAATATTGATACAGATTATTAGTAGTTCATGAGACCAATAACTGATATTTGGAACTGATATGAATTTATGATGAGGTACAAAATATATTCAGCGTAGCAAAATAAGACTGCACAATAAAAAATGAAGAAAAAAAACAATTTAGCTCTAGCAGTATCAGCGTGAGAAACGGCCCAGAGGCTGTTGTAGTTAATGGCAATGATTTGCCATTAACTACACAGAACATTTTAAATAGTTCTGTAAGGTTCACTTTACCCTTTTGTACACCAGTTTCAATTACTGATCTAATTCTAATGTTTACTGTATTTACCCTTCTTGCTGTTTTTTTTCTTTGTGTGGCTGCAACACCTGAGTTTGCCCTCTAGGGATCAATAAAGGAGTACCTTTGTATCATGTATCATATTGTTCATGCTGCATGTAACACACATTTCTTAAAGTTGTTTTCTAACATGCAATAGCTAGTATTCAGTGTCTGAAAGTTAAACATAGAGGTATGACCTTGTGTGTAAGTAGCACAAATAATGTGATGTGTTCTACACCATGTTCCCTCTTCATGGTCCAAAGCAAACATATGTCTCTATCACTTTATAACATGTGATTCTTGTATGTTTTTATATATAGGAAAAGGTTGGCAGTCATTTCACACATAACAACTCTGTTGTACCACACACCTTCTCTGCTGCATTATTCCTCCAGTAAATCAACACGCTATTAGGTGGAGGATTCTCTGCATGCAAGGTGAAATGTTTAGCTGGAAAAAAAAAAAGAGGAGAGCACGTTGTGAGTGAAAGTCTGAATTCAGGAGCATTACCTGCCTGTGATATTGACTGCAGAGTTCAGAGAATGGCCTTGGCTCTAAGGTACCATTACAGCTCGATTGATCGGACTGCACTTAAGTCCAAATCCCACCTTGTTGCACAAGGCGTCGTCTAGGATCCGGTGACCATGGAAAGTGTGTGTCTGTTTGTGTATTTGTGAGGCTTGAAGTGTATGTGTGCATGTATTAATGCTCTAAGAAAGAAAAGTGTCTCTTCACTTCTTTGTTTTCACTTCCTCTGTCACTTTCTCTTCAACTCCCCCTTCTGTCGTTGCTAAAAACACAGTCAGACCTCTTATGAGTCCACATAGTGCTGGATGATTAATTGAGTTTTGGCTTGCCACAATCAGAAAACTAGAAAATCAGGGTTATATGATCATTTTACTTATTTTGCACATAGGTTTTGTCATGTGTAGTCAGTGATGTGCACCCTGCCTTCCTTTACAACACAACATATGCTCTGTCCCTCCCACCAAAATAGTTCTCACTCTAATTTAAGTGAGGAGCAGAGGGAGCCACCATATGTACTTTACTTAGTTTAAGAAGTGAGAGAGCTAAAAACTATGACAGACCTCTGTCATATAGAATTCATACTGTATTTAGAGCCCCATTTGTTTTATAGCGAGCAGCATCCTCTTTCGTTGAACAATAACGCTAACGCAGACATGCAAAAAGAACTGCAGTTCCCTCAGTGTCCACTTGAGGCTGGATAAAAAAGTCTCATACACTCTCCAGGGGAAAATGCAGATTTTTACAACAGAAATACAAAATTTAACAGTGTGGTTCAAAAAACAATCAGGGTCAAAATAAGTTATTTATTTGTAGGCACAAGCTGTACAGGAGTCAAATTATGTTTAACTTGATCAGTTTGTTCTTAAGAGGGATATAGGTTATGCATAATTAGTAACATGGCTGATATAACTGCAAGCCAGCATGGTGTTGCTGTTGCAAGTTAAGACCCACCATAGCTCTGCCTCACGCCATGTCAACAGCAGTCCTTCCATGACTGGGGAAAGCAGCTCACTCACAGACAGGAATGATATCCTTGATATACAAAAATCTGCCTACCATAGGGGTCAACAGTGTGGTTCTGGATGTCAAAATCCTGTTAATTTTCTCAAAAGAGGATCTGATTATAAGCCATATTAACAGAAATATCTGAGTTACCCCAATTCCCACATAGAATGGCTAGGAGCCACACTCCGCAGTGCCATGGTTTTGCTCTGACCAAAGGTGAGCGACCCCGTCCATTGGAAGTGTGTCTAGAGCGCTGCACCACGGCGCGCTGCCCAGATCAGAGGGAAAAGATCATGGGAGAACTGTGAGTTCATGCAGGAATAGTTTGGCAACAGTGGACTATTTTACCTTTTGGGGTTGATTTATCATACATTCTGGTTTAATGGTCTGGAACCGTATTTCTAAGGTCAATGGTGTTTTGAGAGCGTTGAAGGTAGTGAAGTTAGCCAGAGGTGCACATCCACACGTGTTTGGGAGGTTTCACAATACTCGTTGTTTATTATAACCGAAACATCAATCTTACAAAGCCTGGTTGTAGAGCTACTATTTTATCATACATGACCAAAAAGTAGGCACGAATCCTTGCAATACATAAGTAGAGTGGTAAAAGGAGAACAGGAGCTCAGCTATAAGTAGGCATCCATAATGAGAGCGCCACTCAGACTGTAAAAAAGAAAAAACAACTGCACCCTCTAGTGAAGTTGCACAGCATGTGTTAAAGGTACATCACACAATCTCAACTGTTACACTTGCATGAGATATTATTGCTACATTGAGTGGGGGACATTAGGAAGTTAAAAAGTTCATGTTTGTTTAATGATGTGTGTTTTTTTCTAAATGTCCTCAAAAGTTAACTTTTCCTCGTCAATGGCACCGTTGTAGCTCTGTGACCCACTGACCTCCCGGTGAGCCTTTGCTCTTGCTTCAGGATGAGACATAATGTTGATAAAGTGATGATTTACGATCAGGAGTCCATGCATTGTGTTGTATTTTGAACAAACCAGATATTCAACACTTGTGATTTCCTGTTTGGGGCTTTCTGATGGTCAGGAATTGACGCAGTTTGGCAGCGGCTGGTCCTAAAATTTGCCCTGCACAAATCTCCACTGAAGCGTAGCGGAGTGGCAATTCAGGGCCAGCACTGGTGCTGGACTAGAGCAAAGGCAGTGGAACTGGTCTGATTGACTAGAGAGAGAGCGATTTGCTCTACAGTGTGATTTGCCGGCGCTAGCGGCACCAACGTTGTATGTGGAAATTGGAGGTTGTATTTGCCATGAGATACCTGAGATTGAATTGATGACATATGCTTTTGTCTTTAGTAGAAGACAAAAGTTTGTAAGATATCAACCTTAAGTCAAGAAAAAATGTTGATTTGCAATCTCAGACAAAAATACTTCAATTCCCACAACCCCCCAGTGATGTCTCTGATTGGCTCACAGCATAACCTCCATTTCAAATTACCTGACTATATGTGGGCCAAGCCTTAATTTGAGACAGTGTTTTCAATATGGTGTCCCCTGCTGACAGGCTTCAAGAGCTCCCATCAGTAACCAAATGGCTGACATCACTCAGGCTTCAACCAATACTTCATTTAGTCTTTGTCTGTCTGAGGAGTCAGACCTGGAACAATGCAAAATACCTTGCAGGATTTGTTTCATGACTGTGTCTGCCCCTCAAGGCAACACAACCGATCGTTTGAAATTCAAGCGCAGATTCAGATGTTGTAAATTAAACGTGTATTCGAGTTTAATTGTGATCTCAGTATCAGTCTGAATAATCGGCATTATGATTTTTGCCATGAGCAAGGAGCCCAATTTGCAAGCAAAGTGTGTGGACCCACCTCTCCAGCTGCTATACACACAACAAACTAAATAGTGCATTCAAAAACATGCAAATATTCCCATATGGATAACTTGCCCTACTTAAACTATGAACAAAAATCCACACTCATGCATACATTTCCCCCACACACAAATCCCTCCTCTTCCACAAAATTAAAGGTGCAAATGTTTCATAGTCAGGTTTTACAGAATGTACCCGTGACATTCACACATTGCTAGCAAGTCTCATTAAAGTCTCTAACAACCTGCAGCAGAGAGAGCTCTGGCTGTTTCTTCTTTTATGGAGGATGAAAAAGACACAGGTACTAACAAGCTAATAAACATTAGCCTGCAAACACAACAAGTCTACAACAGAGGCTTGGTCCCTGTCTTTTTCTCTTTACAAGTTTGTCGTTTAAAACCCAGACAGCGAGCACAGCCGGACATAGATCAGGGCAAACACTCCACACACGGCTGACAGACAGAGGCAAGGCCTGCGCTGTAAATCCTCCGCGCTCTAATAAAGCAATAAAAGGCCGTTAAAAGTCAATGTCCCTGAGCACAGGAAGATGGATGGAAATGTGGAAAGTAAAGGAGACACTTTAAGATGGTTGTACACCCCCACACATATATTTGGCCGTTTTCTCCTGCTTTGCTACACACAAAGCCAGGTATCTGCAATATTGATGTCTTTCTCCAGTTGTTACTCCTCTTTTATTTCTTGCTAGCTGCAGCTCACTTTTGTGATGGAAAAAAGTAAACACTGTGATTTAAACTGGTAAAGCACGATCTTTACATACCTTTGTGTTTGCTTAGTGAGATCTCTATCTTGGGTTCAGAGCTGCCTTCTTTCCTGTGAGGTCTACTGTGACGCTTCACGCTGCTGTGATTCTGCACCAAGCCTTGTTAATGCCAGCACATGCACACACATCTTCTCACACTATTATGCACAAATGTAGATGTGATGATGCTTTTACATTTTATTCACGGTACTGAAGTTACATTAAAACATGACTTATAAGGATAGAGCTGAAAATTTTTACACTAAAGGGAGTCAAAAGCTTTTGTGTATCATGTTTCTTTTGACGTTTTTTTTAAATCTTATGTATTTTATTTCCCTGGTTGCATTTATGATGACACATTTCCCAAACTCCCCTTTGTTTCCTATCTGAAAAGAGGTACAGCGAAGGTCTAGACCTCATTTATACAATGCATTAACAGGGATTTAAATCCATTTTGGGTATCTGGATACTAAGCGGAAATCATCGATGCTTAGTGTGGATGCAACACAGATCATCTTAAATAAGGTTTGGTATCTGATAGTTCAGACTACAAATGGAGAAGATCTGCGATGACTTCAGTTGGACTGGACTGACTGTTTGATGCAACATGCATTAGACGTGATCCCTGCAACGGTTGTGATTAGCAGTATTCTACTATTACTTTTCATATCTTTAAAATAACAAAAAATGTAGAAAAGAAGAAAACTGTCTCTAGGAGCCAGATCACACCAATGAGCTGTCCTTACAATTTAACATGCACCACACAAGATTGGTTTGCTCAATAGTATATCACATGACCTCTAAATGCATGTTCATGACATCACGATGGAGAAAAGCTGTTAAGGAGGCACAACTATTCTCTTTACCTGTGGCTAATTCACCCCCATTTATTTGTATTGCCAGTTGCCTCACAGCACACAACATGCAGAGATACCAGGGCAAGAAAAAAGCGCTACATAAATTATGTATGGGCTGCTGTTTGTGTAAAGCCCAAAACACACCGTTGTTGCACCATTATGTCACCATCATGTCACCATCACGTTATGTTATATGACACTCCTCAATTGCTGTCAAAAACATACCAGCAGCAGGATGTCAACAGTCAAACTCCCCACCAGCCACTGCATGGCCAGGTGCATGGTACAAGAGCAGAGAGTCCACTCAGAGCTCACCTCCCTGCCTCAACAGGTAAGTAAAAAAAAACAACAGGAGCGGTAGGGCCAGCAGCTCGGGCCTTCCACATACTCTACACCTCAAACAAAAGATGGCGTTAAATTTCTTTTTCTGTGCTCTCAAACAGATATTCAAGCAGATATCAAAGCAGATATTCAGCAGCCCAGATTGACAAAACAGCTGTTCTCTCAGGAAAACACTCCACCAGCCATGGCCGGCTGCACCGAGAATAGAGCGGCAGCAAACATTAGGGTGAGCATCAGATGGTATAGGTGTGCTCTGGGCTTCAGGGCTAGAAATATACAGTACTTACTGCTTCACCTTGCATTCCTGTATGTGTCCAGTTGCATTATGAATGTTTGCCTACATGACAAATGTTTGTGGAAGATACTTCTAGAGAGCCCACCAGACAGCTCAGGCAGTATACCACTACCTGATGTGTGGGATGTAAACTACAAATATGGACATAGTCAAGGAGGTTATTATAATATTAATTCTGAGATCAGAACTCACTGTAACAACATCGGCAATCGCTAGTTGTATTGCCTCTGGCAGTTAAAAACTATAAGCAGTGTTTTAGAATCTCCTAGTGGTTTTGTCAGAGCAGGAAGTAAGTTTATAAACAGGAAGTTGTTGCACTCGGAGGCTGCCACTGTCGCCACATGCAGACCTAGAAGCAGACGCATGTTTCATCTGCAGTCATCCTTTTGCTAAAGCTTGTGAAAGCATCATCTGTAATTTTTTATTAAATTATTTCATATTATAGTTATATATTAATATATTTATAGGGGACATTTGTTAAAATTGTTTAAAAGTACACAACTGCAAAAATATAACGCATGTGAAACAGACTTTGGATATTGATGACAAAATGTTAGGAGGACAATATTTCATTTGAAGTTAAATCTCTTTAAGATTTAAAACAAATACATAGAAGTTAAAGGAATTTATGATAGTTTAAAAAAGCTATTAAGTATGAAGCAGTAAGCTAAAGCTACTTTGTCATCGGTTTCTTTTTGCTTGCTAAATGCATCAACAATGGCACCTTATTAAAGGGCAAAACAAACAGATTCCTGACTCTTCTGCATTTACTGAAAAGGGTTCAGCTTGCTGTTAATCTGTGTTGCCACACAGTGAGAACAGTACATTAGTAACATCAGATAAACTCTGACTGATGACTTGTGTTCAGAACACACTGTCTTTAATTCATTTCCTTAACATTTTCCTTCACACATTCATGTAACACTCCAGGTGTTTTACTTCAACACTTTCCACTGACTGCATGCATAGATGTGGTCTCACAGCAGCTGATGAAAACAGAAAGAGTCCTTCTGAGCGTGTTTAGTTTTTTCATTATAATTTCAAATTATCCTTTTTAGAGAAGTTTTTAATGAAAAACTGACCATGCAAACTTGACTGAAAGTCATGAGTTTGCATGGTCACTTGTTGAACTGTAGAAAAAATAAGTAAGACATACACATCAGTAAATGACTGCTGGGTCCAAAAAAACGAAGAAAGAAGCAGAAAGCTGCATGCTCTTCCTCAGAGAACTTGTTAAACTGTAACACCAATCTGATTTTAATTATTGTAACAGCTTTAATTGTCGATACTAAAACAAGATTTATCAGTCCCAGCTGGTTTGACATACGTCTGTTTCTGTGCAGAGATTATAACACATCATACATATATGGATATCTGGGGATTAAGTTAATCAGATTGTCTTTAAAAAAAACTGATAAACTGATTTGACTGTGGCTCATTAGGTAGAGTCAGCTGTCCTGCAATCGGAAGGTTTGAGTTTGATCCCCAATTCATAGTCACATATCAGGTATCCTTGGGCAAGGCATTTAACTCCAAGATGATCCCGCTGCTTTATCGGTGGAGTATAAATGGGTGCAGTTGAATGGGATTAGCCGATACTGAAGGCCAATTCTCCACAGCAACCTCCTGTGAAGGTGTGACCTGCGGTGTAAAAGTAGAGTAGTTAGATCTCTGGTCCTAAAGTGTGGATGCAGTACTACAGTGCAGTCACCTGGTGTCCAACATGTAAAAAACAGATCCTTAATCCATGATAATGTGTTGTCTGAACAAAGCCATAAAGGCGAGGAAGGTTGGGATACAGCAGAGCAACATCAGGGTTTCACACATTAATGATGTTCACCTATGAGCACACATTCCTGAAACTTCCTAAAGTTTTTAAGGTGAGTTGCATGTATAAATGCAACAGCTGATTTCTTCACTCCAACTTTGCCCAGAATTTTTCATGTTAAATTTCCCCTGATAGAGTCAGGGTGGGCCTAAACGTGAACACGGCAGGCATATTCAGGAAAATCCACCACAGACAGGCAGGTAAGGGTGATGACGCGTAGATCAAGACAGGTGTAATCATAATGCACGTTGTCGAGCAGCTTTTTAGTCGCATCTCATTTCTCTAGACCGAAAGGTCTCCTGCTCTGAAGTGCATTTGAGAGCAGGCAAGCCAGGAAGATTTCAGGCTGTTCATCCTGGAGTTTTTGGTAAATTTTTAGGAGCACAAACTCAGTGTGAAAAAGGCTTTATCGCTGATTCTAGTGTATCTGCGGGATAAAAAAAAAAAAAGGGGAGGTGAACCCAGAAAAGCAAGAAAAGCAGGCCACTGCGCTGACAGCATGTCTCCTGAGATTTACAGCCTTCGTTTTGCTTTGTGCCCAAATTATGAATAATGGTAAATAAACAGCTTTGATGTGGAGCCTGCTTTGATTTTCTATCAACCTTAGCCTCATATAAGTTGACATTGCTACATGCTGCAGAGGGAGAAAAGCTCTAGACAAGCACTCAGAACTCGACTTTTGGCCTTGTGACACGGCAGCTTTGACTCTGTGGACACTCAGATGGAGAGGCTTCACAGTCTCACCCACAGACACACACTCCAAGCACGCACAGAAACACGCATAGGCAGACAAACAGACATCTTGATTATATCAGTCCCCTCAGCTGCTAATGACCAGCTTGCATGTAATTATATTAATTAGCGGACGTGCCATGCCTGTCAATGGGCCAGCCAGAGGAAAGAGAAAGTCTGAAACATGGGGAAAGGAGGAAAGGAAGGAAAGAAAGGAAAGAAGGAAGTCTGAGAGGGGTAGGAGTGGGAAATGGGAGAGAGGAACAAGAAAAGGAGAAAATAGAGTGTGAGCGAGCAAGAGAGAGAGAGGTGAGAGAGGAAGCCTGATCAATTGTTCATTTTACAAAGTCACTGAGACGTGTCAGCAGTGTCAATAAGTGAATTAATTTGTCTGTGGGTCTCTGGAGCATGACACCATATCACACTTCTCTCCTGAGACAAGCAGGGTCTCTAACCCACTCTGAAACACACAAACACGTGAGAGCACACACACTCTTACAAAGCAATTCCCTACAAGGATCACACATGGATATCAGACAGATATGCTGACACAAAAACATTTTATACCAATATTCTCCTTACTGTTGATACTCTCTGCACACAAACCCTTGTTTTTTATGGTTCCCAAGGATGCTACAGTTATAGACATACACAAATTTAACCATAGCCACAACATGCCAAAGCTTAACCTAACATAAAAGATGTGTAGTATTGGTAGAAGTATTTTCCTTGTGGGAGGCAGCTCTTTGGTCTCAAACTTGAGGTTGGTCAACAATAGGTTGGTGTTTTTGGCGAGTAACATTGGGTTAATGCCTTATAAAGTAAACTAAGAAAACTCAGATTACTAATTTGTACTAACAAGTGTTGTAGCATCTTGGTTTTGCAGGTCTATTAACTGTTGTTACTTTTTAGGGATGTAATGGTATCAAAATCTTATAGTCCAATAATATTTTAGTAACAAGTCCACAGTGCAGTTTTTATTGTGGTATCATAAAAAATTCCCCAAACAACAGATCAATTGCAAAGCAGTTGTTGCAGGGATGTTGGTATTTGAGATAAGCTGATCTCACACAAGCCCTCATCAGCTGATTCACTCTAAGCAAGCTATTGGCTAAATGCAGTCATGCTGCCATATTGAAACTACCCTAGCATGGCTATGCTATGCCTGACTGCTCCCTCTGCAAGCTGCTTTTTGCAACCCTCCTCCACCCCAGCTCCTCCCCTATGCCTTATCTGACTTAAAAAATGTCATTCTGTTGTCACTGATGTCTGATCTGCTCTGGGTTTATTGCTGCTTCTCTCCTTGCCTCAGGCTTTCCTTGGAGGCACAGGAAGAGCAGGAATGTGTGCTGTTCCTGTTCCACGTAGGCTTGAGGAAGGACTGAGGGATCTTAGAACAGCCACACCACCAAATGTAAACTACAGCAATGAGAGCAAATAAATAACTGCTAATAAAAAGAAAAATGTAATACTGGAAAGGAAATGATGTGTGCTTCTTGAAGTGGTTCTGACTGAAATGAAGACTTGGGACAAATGTGACGTGTTCTTTATTTACTTTGAATATTACAATGCGAAAAAGAATCACAGGTGTGCAATAGGCTTACAATATATACTTGTACTTTGCCCCCACCGTGTTCACTAACCTTATGAAACATTCATAACAACCACTGAAAATAGCTGCCAGTATTTGGCTATATATTTACTGATACACCTTGGGATCTTTTGAGCCCTCACACTGGTGTGTTTAAGTGAGATCATGAATGTTTCCTTAAGATCTTTGCTGGACTTTTCGGGACAATGATTTGCCAAAACGCTCCTCATGTTACTTGTGTGTGTGTGTGTGTGTGTCACCACAGTCTGGCAGTGTCTGCATATGTTTTTTTTTGGTTTGTCTGTCACCTTTTCTTCTTCCTCATTTCTCGACACCATAAAACCAAAATGCTTCTGCACAACAGCTACACAACTCTGCTCCAAAAAAATCCACTTTTTGCCTTGAAGACTTATTGTTGAAATTGCCATATGTCCGAAACAATCCATTAACATAAAAATGCTATTCTTCCCTTTCCTTTCAGTTGCTAAAAAATGAATAAAAGCAGCATCTGCACTGTTTCTGTTTTTCTCCTACCTACATAGTATGAGCATGTAAGCAGAAGGTAGCTGTGTCAGTGCACAAGTGTAGATTTTATTAGTGATAGCAGAGGAGATCCTATGACATTGTGGAATTATCACAATAATGCTGAATTTTCAAATCCAAGGGACTAGAACATTCTTGGGATGGGATTCTAGGTAGCAAAGTTTCAGGAGCAGAACCACACTTCAACCACACCTCCTCCTGTGTTTCTGTAAATTCACACCGGCCCATCTCCTCCCCTTTTGCTCTGGTATTCTGCAACCCTCCCACCCCTATTTTTCCTCTATTTCTCTCTTCCCCTATCCATTGGGGTTTGTCATGCCTGGGAGCTATGGCCAATTCCCAAAGCCTCCCCAAACTATCGTCAGCAAATTTCTCACATCACTGCTCAAAAGAATCATTCAAAATTCATCAATAAATAATTGTCAAGTCACATCCTGTTGATGGAGGTCCTTGCTAGTGAAATGTGAGTTCAAAAGCTCCAGCTGTCTTGTTCACTTTGATGAGGCATGCAGCCATAATAAAGCCTTACACCTGTTTCAGACTGGGTGTTTCAGCTGTTGCAGGTATCTGCACCTATTACGGCTTTTATAACGGGTGTAGACCTGTCTTTTCTCACAAGTTTAACTTCAACAGAACTACCTACAGTGATTTGATTCTTTGTATACTCAAAGTGAGCTGGGGAAAATTCAGAATAAAAGCGTTTTTTTTTTTGCAAAGCATCCTTGGGTTTCTTTAAAGGCACTATATAAATTCAAGATATTATTATTATTATTATTATTATTATTATTATTATTTTGTACAAACAAGGAGAGTTTCTCCACTGAAATGCTGAACCTGGCTTTAACTTTGAAAAGTACACACCACAAGTATGTGAACTCAACTCGGGCTCAAAATTAGTGACTAGACTCGCTATTTTGTCTTTGTGGCACATTAGAAATTTGAGCTGGATGCCAGTCCCTCACATCATGCATAAGCAAGGCAAAGCCCAAAGCACAAGCAGCCACTGCTGACATGATGGCGAGGAGGCCACCTGCTGCAGGTGAAAGATGGGGCCGGCTTAAGGCATGCACGATACAGGTAGCCATCATGTTTAGGAGGGGCACTGCCTCATACTCCAAGTGTATCAGTTCACATAATTCCCCATTCTCCGCTTCTCTTTCTCTGCGTCTCCCTCAACCTTTCGTTCATTTATAAAATATTTTTCTCTTTTTACAAGTGCTGTCATTTGGTTAATGAGCCAAAAAGCATCTATGTTTAATGTAATCATCCCATATGAAACAGACAGACAGCAGTACATGATGGAGAGAGAAGAGAAGAAGTAGAGATAGTGAAAGGAGTAAAACAGCACTGCACCATATTGCATGAGCTCTATGCATAATGTTATAGTAAAAACAAATTTATATTGCAGGTTTAGTATGAACCTTGTAACTTCCATGTTACCTTCTTAATAAGTTACCATTAGTATGTGTAATAAATATTGGTCTGCACTCAGTGTAATTATAAAAATAGATGCTCTGTTACAGTTTCTATTGCATTTCTTATAATGTCATAAATTTTTCCCCTTTCCCTGAGTACCTTTAGTTTTCATGAGGGGTGTCCACACTGAGGCCTGTGGTCCAGTTTTAATTTGCTGCAGTAAATTCAGGTAATAAAATGAAATACACTGGAACATTTGTAGTATTGCACTCTTAGTTTTGACTAGGGATACACAATGCGCCGATATTTACAGAGTCATTTTAACCAATACTGATATCAATTCAGATAAATAACATTCAAATATGGCAGCTAATAGCTGCAGGATTGGTGCTCATTTTACCTGCATCATCTCTAGGTCCACTTTACAAACCATATCGCTCTAATCATCTTCAAGCACAACCCTATAAAGTTTGACGGATTTGTGAAGTGTGCTATTCTCTTGTGTCTGAATGTAGAGATGAGCCGTCAGCATCTCCCCTTTCTGCTGCAGTGTCATTCGCACCCTGACTAGGGGCAGATCCAGTGGGAGACAGGGCCATTTTGTGTTGTGGCCATTAATGAAAAGCTGTAATGTGGGCTGTTTTTAAAGTATTTTTACTTACTAAGTATGTGGTTAGGTTATCAAGTGGTTTTATAGATGTAACAGACATGTATATACGTCCTCAGCCTACACGCACATCCTTCATAATAAATGTTTTGAATGGATTCTGATCAAAATGGAAGTTTGTGTTGGATAAGAAGTCAATAATTATCTATTTTTTAGGATTTGGTTATGTCCAAAAATGTTGAATCTACTTCCTGGAATAATCCAAGTAAATCTGAATTGGCGTGTTCACACTCACACTAACACACCCTCAGACAATAAGGATTCATCCTCATCCAAACAGCCTCCCTCATGGGAGCCTATTGTCCGCCGGTCCGCTGGTGACTGACATCAGTCAGCCACCAAGAGGGAGCCTCCACCGCTGTCTGCCTGCAGTTTTCATTACAAAGCCATCACCTCCAGCACACTCACACATACACACTAACTGTGTGACAGATTCCCCCTCAGCCCTCACTACCCATGATCCTCTCTGCTGAAGCCTCTCTTTCAAACATCCATTCAGTCCACTCAGCTCTACCCCCCCACCCCTTCATACTCTGCAGCCCACACAGTTAATTCCCCCCCCCCATTTCATGAGTTGTAGTAACGTTTGAGGGCTGCTGCTACGAACGCCCCAGGCTCCAACACCACCACGCCGCTTTCTCCCCACAACCTCACAACGGACCCATGCCGCAGAGCATGCTGGGAGCTTTTCATAATCCCACAAACACACCTCCACTCCCACATCCTCACACTGTCGCTCAAAGTAACCAGCACATCTGCCAGCTGCCAGAGGGAAGCGAACAGGGACGCACCACTTCTTGCAGAGACACAGACACGGACACACACATGAGCGGAGGCAGCAGATTGCATCCAAGGTGATAGATAGAGCACTGTGGGAAGAAACTGTGCCTGTTCAATTACAATCATTACTATCACTTCAGGAGATTTGTCATGGTCAAAGTGAGCCGCAGCTGTGGAGAAAGCACCTTGAAGACTGTGAAGTTGGGTTACTTTCAGCTTTTGCAAAAGGGTTACGATGTCCTGAAAATCCTCTCCCAATTAAAAATGACTCAAATTAGACGTAAATTAATTAGTAAAAACATGAAACAGATGTTAAAAAAAAATAATCCCTTGACAGAACATGACTGACTCTTTAAAAGCACTTGGCACATTCAGAACAATAATCCACTAATCCACAACCTGTCAGCTGCGTTAAAGTCATGAGAGCGGTGTGTTTGAAAGTGGCAGCTGTGCCTTTCACTGGTTCTGTGGGTGGGATAGGGAGGCAGGCCGCATGGCAGAGAGAGCTGTCAGTCAAAGGCGGACCTGTTAGGTGGAATTAGAGAGAGTCTGGAGGGTGTGATGGTGCCACACAGGAGACTGAGGCCGTGCTGTCACTGATTGACTGACAGACAGAGGGAACAGTGGAAGATTAAGATCACATACAGCGGTGCAGCTCCAACATCAGACCTCCGACGTTATGACCAGCCGGCAGCTGTTTAGACAAAATCAGTACGTTTACATGCGCAGTAAATTCAGGTTACAGTCATAGCTCAATTAGGCAATTTAACTGAATGTCTATCCTCATCTCAGAATATAAGCACAGCAGGAGAACTGATTTGTTGACAGGAGCATGAACATCTCTGCTTCTCTGTAGGGCAATATGGCCCCTTTCAGCTAGTCACTGTGGACTACTTTCCTGTTCACCTTGCCAGCAAGTATAACTTACTGGTTTTATACTGAGCAGTGAAAGCATGAACAAACTTTAGAGTTCTGTACATTTTGAAAACACTCTACACTTTACTTTTGGCATAAATGCAAAGCCATTATCCCTCTAGCTTATTGGGGGAGCAAATCACCAGTTTCACCATGATATGATACAATGTTGATATTTTGGACATCCATATTTTCTGATATCACAAAATTTTCACGATAAGATTTCAATACAATCTAATATAGGGGCGTATAATGGATATCAGACAATTGTATGTACAATTTTCACACTGAAGTTTTGGCAGCTTAATTACACAAAGGTTCGGCATCTGTTTTTCCGTTTTAGTTTTTTTTCCTTTAACTTATTTAAATAAATGTGGAATTAAATCGTTATTTCTGCTCTATTAGAATCCTTCGTACATTACATAAAAGCACATTAATTTGGTATATTCTCATTTGTAATTTTGCAATACATTCCGAGATTTTAGTGAGATTAAATCTGTGTTACAGTAATAAATTTATATCGTTTCTTGATTCATTTCAGTCTTCATTTTAATAAATGGATGGCTTGGGATAAAGTCCAAGGGATAATCTCTGTTACGAGCAGCCAAATTAAAGAAAAAGAGGAATCAGCCTATCAAAGGAGGCATGAGGCAGCTGACCTTTCCCTCTCTGTTTATCTGTACAGCCTGTATCAGACACCACTCAGGAGTAGAGAGTGTTTTTTTCTGTAAATAACCTCAAAAGGCGGTGGTGTACAGATTAAAAACAAAAAAGGCAGACAAAGTTGGCAAAATAAGGCAAGAGGTCTTGCCTGTAGTAGTCAATGTCCGAAATTTGTCCACACAGCCAAGAGAGAGGAGTGGATATCCTCTTTAACTCAGCTGCTAACTGTTAGTCACTGTCTCTACTGGTAGCTTGTTGAGGGCATACAGAGGGGTGGGAGGAACTTCAAGATAAAAGCATAGCTGAAATGTGAAGGTTTAGATCCATTTTTTGACTTTCCTCAATCTCAGTGGGTAATTTATCAACTAGCTGATGTATCAATATACATCTTCAGATCGTTACCTCTTATAGCTTACGGTGATATCCAAAGGGAGATATCAATGCGACTCTAGCTATGTTGAGTATGTATACTGGTCAACTTAAAGGGCAAAACCCAGAGCTGAGGCTGTGGAGCATACTCAGAATTTCCTTGATCAGTTAGGACCCAACTGAGATGACGTGATGCATGAATTGATCTCCAACGGCATTTTTCAGGTGTGATAGTCTAACTTCAAGAAATTGAAATTTCAGTTGGAGTAACATTTGCATGCTTTTTAAGTCCAGTTTGTGTCAGCCTAACAAAAATGTTCAATTTTCAAACTGTATGAAAACGTACTGATTTATCACTGTGTGAGAGGAAAGTCCGATAGGAAAACAGATCACTTCAACAACTAGATCAGCTGTACTTTTATATCATTCTCAATGATGTGCATGAAATTTAAAACCTACAAAAAGTTTCTGCACTGCTGGTGCTTGATCCCAGCTTTTACTGCACTGATGATGATGATGATGAAAAAAAAACATCGATCAAATGTGAATTGTCAGCAGGGAGCTGCAAAATTGACAAACCTGTAAAGAACTTCCAGTGTTATCTCTCTTGCTAATCTCACCCTGTACGTGCTTTATAAGTATTCTCTAATGAAATTCTCCTTCTGATGCTTTTTAATGGTCAAATGGGAGAGATTTCAGGCTTTTCTGCAGCATGCTGCAATTCACTTTGTCTTGCATCTAACTTGAGGCAGCACATAGGAAGCATTAGAAAATACTACATGGAAATGGTTAAACTTGTCATTTTCCAGTTTCTTTAGTTAGTTAGAAACAACAGTTTTAATTTCAGTTTATTCCATAGCTAAAACATCCTCAGAGGAGCTTTGTGTCTAGTAATCACTAGTTGATTAAACTAAAAAAAAAAAAGTGTTTGGGCCGCCTTAACAATTTAACATGACTGACTTTAAGATCTATGATTGACAGGCAACCAGTTCAGGGTGTACCCTTCCTCTCACCCAGCTGGGATTGGCTCCAGTTCCCCATGACCTAAACGGGATAAGCTGTGTGGATAAGAGCAGAACAGGCCTAATAATCTCAGGTGGATCATCGTCAGTCCTCTGGTGCTTCACAGAACCAGTAGCCCAAAGGTAAGCAAATCAAACCGAGAGAACACCACAGCTAAAAGTTCAGGTAAATCACTATGACAATTTAATCATCGCAAAAAAGCAAATAAATAAATAGTTGATGGATGGATGGATGAATGGATGGATGGATGGATGATTGGTTTCAACATGGTAAGCCGGGATCGTTTATACTGGTTTGAAACCAACAAAATGTTCATTTTATTTAGTTTATGTTAGCAATCTGCCATGTTGTCCATCGCTAGGTTTGATTGGTGAAAAACAAATGGAGGAGAAAGGTCTATTTTTTATTCTCAGACAGGAAAATCTCACCGTCCAACAGTCTAAAGTAAAAAAGCTGACACAGAAAGCTGCAGATTTTATCAGGCCTGGACTGATAAGTATATGTTAATAAGATAAGATAAGATGAGATAAGATAAGATAAGATGAGATAAGATAAGATAAGACAAGATATACTTTATTGTCCCAGAGGGGAAATTTGCCTTGGGCAGTAGTGCAACAAACACAACTCAAAACATACACTGACGTGCAAACATCAAGATTTAAGAATAAAATACAGAGTCTGTAATACTATATAAGGTGCTTAAGAGCATCCAACGTGATAAGAGTTCATACAATAAATACTGATGATTGCAACTTCCATACTACAAGAAAAGCACCGAATATACACGTAATAAAAGGACATTACATATTACCAGCTAGACTACCTACCACACAGAGTGCTCACATGCAAGCAGGTGCCAGGAAGGTATGGCGCTTATGAATACACAAGACTATGGACATTTGGGACTGCAGTCTATTTTTTGTTGAGCAGTGTGACTGACGTAGGAATGAAAGAATCATGCAGCATATTCACTTACAATAGCTGATAGGTGGATCCCTGTAAAAATGGATGAAACATTAAGTCATTCCTGATACAACTGTTGCACTCTTAATCATTTTGAGGGAGTTTTTTTAGCTGCAGGTATTTCAAGACAAAAGATACCCTAAAACTACAGCATCTTTTTTTCCCTCTGACTTTGGGCATCTTTTGGGGGGTGGATGGGGAGCTTCAGGGGGCCTGATATGGCCCCAAGGCTGCCGGTTGATAATCACTGTCATAGGCTATGCTTACTTGCCACATCCACACCTCACTTCCTCCTTAAGGTGCTGACTTTGTCATTTTTTCCACGAATTATTGTCTCATGCCCCTGGTAATGTGCAAGGACATCCAGAGCATGACTGGGGTTGTGTCAGTCCTCCTTCCTACTTCATGGTGCCCTCACTTGCCGTATCTACATCTTACTTCACCCTGAAATTTTAGCCCAAACATGCCTAAAAGTTCTGCACAGTACTGTATGTATATGAATTTTTTTGGAATACCTATGTTTTAAAGATAATTAATAATTTAGAACATAAATCTTCATAGTACCAAAACAGGACAGTTGAGGCCAATACAAACACTTCAGAGGAGTAACAACCTGCTCTGGGCTACGCTGGTGCCCATAAGAATCCATTCCCGGTCTCGGCATGTGTTTGGTGCACGCCCTTCACCTACGTATGTGATGTGTGCATGTAATCTTTTTTTCAAATACTTGCACATTCCTCCCTTCTTTCTAAAACCATGCTGTTGTTTCTGAGTTATCTCAAGCTGGTTGATGTTTACAAAAGACATCTTTTGACATGGAAAGTGGTGCGGATAATTATGGCAATAAAACCATTCTCATTCTAGGTAATGGATTAACAGTTGTAAGTTCTGAAAAAAGAAATCTAGTATAATTTAATTATTTGTAAAAACTGAGACCATATTTACATTTCTGGAAGCCTGGTGGTTCTAGTTTGAGCCACCACGTACTGTGGACAAATGATCATATTTCCACGTTCTGTCAGTAACATCTAATCTTTACTCTTATTTCACCAAGTGTCATGACCTCTGTCCAGCTGTGGTTTGTGGTTAAGACGAGAACAGATACATGTCCCGTCACAACCACTGATCTCATATCTCCCTGTGCTCTATTTCAATCGTGGATCTTCTTCATGGACCTGATGTCCCGAGGATGAATGACGGCTTTATTGTCTACAGCTTCTTTGTGACACGTTTTCATGTTTTCTGTTTTAATACAGCCAGAAAGTGCTTGAGATGAAAGCTGTCCAAGACACCGTGGCTTACAAATGAGAGGCCTTTCCCCATCCCTCTGCCCCCGTGACATGAAAGAACGCTTCACCTATCTCCTCCTCCTCCTCCTCCTTTCACTCGGGAAGTATCCATTTATCACAGTCAATCTGTTAATGCCAGTGTGTGAGCAGAGGTGATGTGTGGTGCTACAAGTCTGGTTCCTTCTTATTCATCAATATTGTTATCAGAAACACTGATTTACAAGATTGTTCAGAGTTCCTCTGATACTCTGAGACTCACACACGGGGCTGTCTGTTTCTCCTCTCACACACCATCTCTGTCTCCAGGCTCATCCCTCACAAACATTTCTTTCCGTCTCTCCAGCTCATTTCTCTCGCATCCCTTCCTCGCTCTCCCCCGCTGCCGCCTGCTCGCCTCTCTGCCTGGCCGTGTCCTCATGCACAATCAGAAATGCACACAATCCATTCCCCCCTCATTCCCAGGCAGTCATCCTGAACAGCCCACTGTGGGGTAAGTAGATCGGAGGCTGTTGAGACACGCTGAGCCCAACGGCCCTCTGAGGATACAGGATGTCCCACAGCTGGGAGGAGGAAGAGTGGAGGAGAGGGAAGGGTCCAGATGAGAGCGAGTCTTGGGAGAGAAGTAATTGCCAAGAGTGTGAATCTGAGTAAATGTGTGTGCAGTGACGGAACGGCCATCTGGAATTTGGGCAAAAGCCAGAAGGGCCTCCTAACTATGGCCAACCAGAATGGATGATCATTCCACTGATTTGAAAAAAAGAGGAAAAGTAGCCTATTAAAAAGCTAACAATTTTCTCATTAAGGGTTTCAAAAGAAACGTTTAGACATTTAAGATCGGCCTTAATTTACATTTCCAAAAAAGATATTTTCACCCATTATCCCATCCAGATTTGGAACTGAAATCTAATGTTTTGTTCTAATGTTTTAGCTTCACACGGTAAAAAAATCAGAAAAATCCAAGTAACAAACACAAAGTAGGAGAAAGGAGGAAAAACATTTTGGGGGATTGGGGATTTATTTTTTGAAGCCTTTATGACCATAGGCGGAGCTAGCCGGTGGCTTACAAGGCTTAAGCCCTGAATGTTGTCTCAAAAGCCCCGAGTCTTTCAGGCTGGTGAAAAGTATTTTTCTGCTCAGTATAATGATACAAAGCAATATGAAAAATAGTTTAAACATTGTATAAGATATGACATTTCTGTACTCCTGAAAATATATCTGAATCCAGAACCCTGCATTTTGCTTTTTATACTTTGCTTTTAAAAAATAATAACGGTGACAATAGTAAATTTTTACACTAAATTCATACCCTATCCACGTTACATTAATTAAAAAGAAAAAATACAAGATAATTTCCTTTTTTTTTTTTTTGGTAGAAGAAGCAAAATTATTGATCTTCAATACAGTGTATTTTGTTGTATTATGAGAAGTTGCTTTTTATAGATGGAACTACACCATTTACCCACAGATGTAAAGGCTGTGTGTCAATGATTGTTTGAAAATGGTGCATATATAGGGAAGCGGCCCCCTGGACCCTCCTAAATTTGGCCCCAGACATCAAACACTTATGGCTCTGCCCCTGTTTTTGACCATTGTGGCAACCAGTGATGCTAGTGACAATTTTACCCCAACTAGTAGTAACATTAGCACAAGTGTCAACGTGGACTTTGGCAACTACTTTTCATATTCTGTTTTACCAGAACTGGTGTATTTTTTATATACTAGCCATAAATAAATAAATATCAGATAAGCTTTATTGACCAAGTATGCTTATGCAACAATGAATTTGACTCTGGTTAGCTTTGCTCTCAATGTACAGGAATTAAACTTTAAATAAAAATAAATAAATAAAACTAGAAAAATTAAAGCATATAAAAAAATGCAGATTTAAATACAGTAAAGTTCTTGTTAGGTATTTTTCTAGTGTATTCAAGTCTGCGTGCATTGATAGTGTGGTTGCATGATGTGCAAAGGGTGCAGGAATGCTGACTTGACACGATCAGAAGTATAAAATATGTAAGGATGCAGGCAGATGTACATAAGATCATTTGAGATAGTTTATTAGTGCAAATGTGCGTATGAGGTGAGGCATTTTACCACATATGATAGCCTAGGAATGCATGACATTGGATTTTTGATATCTGATATTTCCAAACTCATTTAGGTGATACTGATACTAACATATGCAAGAACACCAAGTGTCTCTAATTAAAGAGAGGCTGAGTCAAGCAGAGCTGAGAGAGGAATGCGGCTTTAGACAGTCTGGTAGTTGTTTTATGTTTAGGGAGTTACAGTGGTGAAGTGGTATGTGCAGAAGTGGGTATACTCCTAATTTATACACTCTTCAGGAGTGAGTTTACTCTTAGAGGTGGGTATACTCCATATACCAATGATCATCAACTGGCAGCCTGGGGACCACACCAGGCTCCCCAAAGCTTCTCAAATGGGCCCCAGAATGTAATCAATCTAGAAAATGTGTAGAGAAAAAACAATTGTTTTGGTATTTTGGGTCATGCTTTTTTTAATAAACTTTATAAGCTATCAAAACAACTCCAAAAACAAATGAGACTGAAACAATTTCATCAGGAATGACTTTACGTTTCAACCATTTTTTGGAAATCCACCTGTCAGCTAACCTTGCAAAGCAGATGGTTACGCCAGTTTCCGTGTTTCTCACTGGCGAATCCATCTTGCAAAGCTCCCGTCTGAACCGTTCTGGCCTGGTTAGAAAGTGACAGGACCAATCAGCGTCCAGGGGCGGTACTTTCAGGTGCAGCAGAGTCGTGACGTAAGCAAGCAGCAATAAGAGGCCGGTGCAGTGCGGAAGGCATTAGCAAGGATGCTGCTAAAGCGTCAGTTTTATCAGAACTTGACAACATTTCTTCATTAAAAGAAGAACAGCAGTGAGTTCTTTTCTTTTAAAAACGACGAAAGTCACGTACTGACATTTCTACAGTCGCCATGGTTTGCGGCATTATGCAGTTCTCTATGGAGCTACTCCTCAGTAGGGGCATACCTTGGTAGCGGCTATTTCTCGTGTTGTGTTGTTCCGATTGGCCCATAAAGATGTGACAGACACAACGTTCACCTCTGCCCTTTCCCAAATGCTGTGTATGAGAGGTCAGGTTACCTGTCAGCTATTGCTGGTAAATAAAACGCATGTTAGACTTGTATTCATCAGTCCATTCTTGACAAAAGCTGCTGTTTCTTGGGTTTTATTTCAACACATCTTAGTAGCAGTGATGGACAACATGACAGCCCTAGAAATATTCAGCAAAAATATCTCAATCACCTCCTTGTGGCTGGCTGCAGTGCAGGGACTGATCTCACTGCAAGAGGCTAAAATTTAAATAAGTCAACATATAAACATAAATATTTAAACAAAAATGTGTTAATTGGACCACTAGGGATTCATTCAAAACATTCAACGCTCACGTTGGGCCCCATTGAGGTTGGCCCCCTTAGACATCCGCATATTCATGATGGTACCTGTGTAAGTTTTGCTGATGTTTAAGGCCGATAGCTGATTTATACAGCCAATATGTGTGGCAGATATCAGCTTTAAATATTTGGGTATTTGCCTATACACCGCCGATAAATTTTTCTGTTCTAGTCACTCTGCAAGTTTTGGTTCAAGCTTTTAATAATATTGCAGGTTGGGTTGGGTTTTTTTTTCTTAAAAAGGGCAACGTCTGTTGCAAATGCCAGGGCCTTTTTTTGATCTCAGTCCGTCACTGTGTGGATCAGTGGAAAGGAGAAAGGGAGGGTGTGATGAGATGGAAAAGGGTGACAAAGACAGAGGAGAAGTCATCTACGGTGGGCTGTGAAAAAAGCAGCAAAGGCAGACGTCATGGACACCTACTTACAGGTGTGTGTGTGTGTGTGACTCTGTGTATGTGGAGGACAGCTGGGTGACAGGAGGTCAGGTTGGAGAGAGTAATCTCCGCAGGATTAAGAGTGCTGCTCCTGTGTTAATGTGACTGTCAATGAGAATTAAGTCCCTGGACCGATCCTCTCCAGCCTCCCCTGCTCTCTCCATCTCCCTCTCTCTCTCCTGTCTGTCACACTAATGACACCACTTTCTGTAGAGTGCCAGTGCCACGCGAGCTAAAAACAATGGGCAAATAATTACACTCTTTCAATACAGTACAAATTGTAGACCTGAGCAGCAGGACAGCGAGAGGTGAAAAAGCAAAAGAGGAGAGAGGGATGGAGGGAGGAGGGGGGAGTGGGAGAGGGAGGGGTGGAGACAAGGATGACTAACAATTACAACACGATAGGGGTTGGGTCTCATTACTGCGCCCATTAACATGCAGCAAGTAATTTTCCCCTCTCAGTTTGTGTGTGCGCAAAAGAGAGAGAGAGAGAGGGATGGAGGGAGAGAGGTGTGTGCGTCTGCGCGTGCTGAGGGTGCGTGTCCAATAGAGTCTGCAACACACCTCCTAGCTCTGTGCGCAATCTGCTCGGAGAACCCGGCGGCAGCTCATTTCTCTCCCATATGTCCGAGCCGCGCGCGTTCTCCAGCGCCGATCACGATCCATGCAAAGCGATTAGGAGGACGCGTGAAAAGAGCCCGGTCAGCGGATCAGGCTCGCGGATCACTCAATAAGTACTAAGCAGCAAGCGAGCTCCGACCGATCGCTTATTTAACCTGACAGCAGCGAAACACTGCATCAATCTCACCTCAATCTCGATCAGCACGCGCTACGAACGGTCAGCGGAATCGGCTCGTTCCATTTTTACGCATTCATAGCAATCACGCACGGAGGATTTCAGTGGAAATCCCGCTGCTGTTTGCCTCTGCACAATGTGTTCACAGCGCTCTGAGCCAAGAACATCAAAGTTGCTCTCAGCTCGTGAGTCAGTCAGCCAGTCACCTCCCCTTCTCTCCCTGCTGCCCACATCTCTCCAGCCAAAGTCCCCCTCTGACCCCATCCCTGTATCATTAGCCTATTGACTGTGCGCCATGGAAGCACGCAGGGTATTTGAGTCTACTTATTGAAAGTGAATAAAAAGCAGCAACCTTACCCAAATCTATAAACTCGATGGCATGATCACAGGAGATTGTAAAGGATCCAGGTGTGATAGGGGAGCGCTTTGCCACTTTGTGCTCCAACTCCACTGATCTTGTGTCCCTTGTCCAGTTTCCAGAGCCCACGTTCAAACACGCTGAAAGAGAGCTACAGCCAAGCCGGAGCAGCAGCCCTCCGGAGCCGGCTGACAAAACACACCTCGCGCAATTGCGATGAGGTCCAACCTGGCATGATCTCACTGCGTCCCATCATCTCAGAGCTTTACACAGAGGAGAAAGTCGTGGAAAAGTGCGTAATTCCCCCAAAGACACAACGGGCTGATGTTTTTTTTTTCTTTATTGGCGAACACTCCACTCAAGTTTATCCCCGCTGCGCGCCACAGTCGCACAGAGGCGTTATAGTCGCCAGAGAGAGAGAGAGAGAGAGATGCTGATGAGAGTGATGGTGTAGTGATGCAGGAGTGATAGTTGTGCGCTCCCGTCGCTCCTCCCGAGCAGGGGATCGATTGGACATGAGAAATGCGATGCGAGCCCGTCTTCCCAATTCAGAACACGTGCAGCAGCGCCCGCCCAGTTCACCAGCTCCAAAGTAACCCCCCCACCATCACCACCACCCCCTTTTTCTCTTCTCACTGATGTCATGCAGTTTACAAGTAGCTTGGACGACTGAGGTGAAGGGAGAGGAGATGAAAGATGGGAAACATGACTGTAATTCTTACAATGTTAAGAGTAAACTGCTTTTTTCTGGTCAAATACACAAATAAAATGTCACTTTAACTTCCTTTTTCACCTTTTTATATATAAATGACCTTTTTGGTCAGAGATAACGTTTCATACCCAGCAGATTGGGTCGATGTTTTGAGGACTGTGGCAATAGGAACTAAGGGATTGCTGGTTGAAGTCCAGGTTTGGTCCAAAGTTTGGTTTCTGTATGTGCCAGCTTACTTGCAGAGTACCACCAAGGTGCCCTTGAGCAAGGCGCTGAATCTGCCACTGCTCTGGTGCTCTTTCATTTGCAGCCCCTTACCCTGACATCCCTCTATGTGTGTATATCCGTGCATGGATGCATGTAATTCTAGGCCTACGTTTATGTTACATGATTAAAGTAACATTTTTCAGTTAAATGTTCCCTATGGGGTTTTAAGTGTATCTTGAATCCTACATAGGATGTAGTTTATCAGTAGGATGCCTCTAAGACACAGACTGGAGATCATTTTTTTACATTTACATTTTCACCTCTTCATTTCTTTTAGTGCATGTGTGCTTATAGGCTCTGCTGGCTACCACAGGTGCTCACCCCTGCATGAGTCGATGACCTCCTCCTCATCTCTTAATATCCCACCTCGCCTCACCACTTGTATCATGTTCCAGATGCTGTCTCTGTATTGACACTTTCCTCTGCTCCACACATGGATGGTGTAAATCTAGACCCCCCAACTAAACCCTCCCACCGAGATGTTAAACAGAATTTAATCACCGCCGCCTCTCTGTTACGCACCAGGAGACAGCCTATCAATTATTCTATCCCTAGAATATTCTAGTGTGTTGATGGCGATTGATTGCTTTGCGCTGTATATTCAGTCATTAAGACTTAAGAGGAGGTCGATGTCTGTAAACGACCCAAGGTGAGGAGGATCCGATGCATCCAGACGTCTTCATTGTTTTCTCGTTGGGCGGTGTGGTGTGCCAAGTGTCAGTGGAGGGATTCTGAGAGGGACACACTTAAAAAAGTCATGAATCATGACGTGAGGAATACCAAGAGTTAAAAAGCAAGGGCATGATGTCACAGTAATCTCAGCCCTGCCAGTCTGGCTTTGGCACTGTCCCCTTCTGACCACCTTGCTACCTGCAATGTGCTTGATTGAGAGAGAAAGTGCTTTAGGGTATTTTCAAGTGATTAATTTAGGTTTTAATCTGTTACAAATCGATCTGTCTGACTTTGAACTGAGAGCAGATTAGTCATTGATGTGGCTTTGCCACAACTGAGGAACATGCAGAGGTTTAGCTGCAAGACTGACACAAAAAAAAAGAGAAAATCATTGTTTCAGCACCATGGACAGCACCAGATGTGCTTCAAATAATTTCAGGACAGCTCCAGACTGTCCTGTCTCTTCGCTATTGAGTAGCCAATCCAGTTTAGAGAATGAAACTGTGACCAGAAAGTTGATAACCCCTGTCTGCAGCAGTTAGTTGTGTCTATACAGTGGTGAACCTACACATCATGTTAAGTATAGAAGGCCTTTTATCTTAAAGAGAGCCAGCTAATGCATGCAGCAGTCCACAGCACTTATCTCCTCTATCCTCCCTCAGAGGGGCAGATAATATCAGAGGAAACCACATCATGTGACGTAAACACAGATTTAAAGGGTGAGGTTGAACAGTGTGAAATTTAATTTACTTCCCATTACACTTGTGGGTGTTGTTACAGAGGCATCAGTTTTCCCAGCTTGATTCACTGCATAAATCTGTGGCAGAGTTTAAATCTTAAGCAGGAATGGCACCTTAAAGGTTGCATTATCACTCATGTACCTTGTGGTAATGTGGTGAAGTAAGAGTAGATATAGGCTGATGTCCTATTGGGGTGTCCTATATCAGAGGAGCAGGGTTATAGGATATTCTCTATGGTTATTCTGCCAATGACCACAAACCATGAGGGAAATATGGAAGAAAAATCTGTTTTTAACTTGAGGAATATAAGTCAATATTGGTGCATTTATGCCTATGAAACACTGTCTCTTTGGTGTTAAGGATGCCTTTGGATGTAAAATGAGCAGATTGTGATTGATTCTGAGCAAATGCTCATGATCACCTTATGAAAAACAGACAAATGACTGTAAGATAGTCAATAACTACTGTAGGACATGTAGTAGAGTGAAAGTTCAAAAGTGTACTTCAATTATTGCTTTAACAATGGGAATATTTGTCAAAATGAGATGGGACAATAGGATTGCAAATAAATCTTGTAAAATGTGTTTCTCTGAGATTGCATTTCTCACAGCTTTCACCTCACCTATGGACTTTTATTCAGCTGTCCTGTCCCATCGTGTCCTGAAGCTCATCTCTCGAAAATCTGAGTTGCAACCTTCTACCAGTTTTCACAGTCTGAGGCAGTAAATGTAGATCCTGATGACAATAAAAGATGAGAGAAATCAGACTCCAACAACACACTTATTTGAGACACTATTAAAATTTGGTCATCAGCTAAAAAAAAAAAAAAAAAAAAGAAAGAAAAAGAAAAACACGACTAAAACAAGCAGTTAAATTACAGATTCCCTTCCATAGTTGCAACATCTTGAGTGGAAAAGGCATGCAAAAAAGTGGAATCAGGATAATCTAAGAAAATGTTAACTTGTTTTGTATGCAGCATTCATGGTTTGAATTGACTTTGTCTTGCAGGTGTATTTAGAGCAGATAGCATTAGAAATGATGTCACTATAGGGGCACATGAGGGGAGACATTATTACACTGGGAAAAATATATATTTAGCCAGTTGGCCTGGTTTGCCAAAAATGTAAGAGATTGAAGAAGGTTCCCAGAAAACTAAATTCATATAAAAAAAAAGAGTTAAAGTTAGGAATTTAACCAATATAGAGTTGATATGTACGTGCCAGTTATCCTTATTATGAGCAAAGTTTCCTCTACCAAAGCTTCTGCTGTCTTTAGTGTCCTGCTTTGTGTGTTTAGTTCTATTTAGGACGATTTTTATCACCTTAACCAACGACTCCGGGTGAAAATCATGAAGAAAGTATATTTTTCATAATATTTTAAAAAGGTGCAGTGGCTAATTAGGTTATATTTTTATTATTAAAGTAATAAGACGACTGATTAGGTGCACTCCGTCACCCACGCAAGTCAAAAAGGCCTACATACCGTGTGCACATTCTCCACTGCACACACAGAGGAGAGGATTTATACTTAAGTCTTTGTACACTGTGTTTTTCTCACGCTTCATACTTTAAGTCGGAAGGTGGTCCGGGTGATCCGATCCATCACGGAGACATCCAGCAGGCAGGCCTGGCGCTTAAAACCGGGACTTGGCCATCGATTTAGGGCCGCCATGAAGGTTAATGAGAACAGACATCTTGGTTCCTCTGCTTTTGATCCCCTCCTGCAAAGAGATTCTTCATTTCTTTACGAGGTCACTGGCAGTAACCCGAGCAGGGCCATAAATAGTGTCCATCCCAGACAGGCCCGGTGTCTGTCAATACTCAGAAAGTTCAGACACAACATCCGCAAAGAGCCGGCAGCAGGAGCAAGACTGCCGACAACAAACTGAAGCGAATACACTTTAACAAACATTGTCGTCTTTTGACCCCTTTGGATACTTGCAAATAATCTTCTCACTCTCTCCACCGCTTGGAAAAAAAACTGTTAGACACGAACTCAGCGCAGAAGACGATCTGGGCTCATGTGTGGTGTTAGATTGCCCCCGTGTGGCCACGGTGCCTCACAGTTCACCTGTTTAGTGTTTTGAGGTCATTCAGATTTATTATGGTGACAGTAAAAACTGAACTGGTGCCCTTTTGTGAGCGGCCCTTCCGCTCCTTAGATCTGAACTCACAAAAATAATGAAACCCACAGCAAAGAGCTGTCTGATTTCAGCAGAAAAAGCAGCACAAAGGGTTCTGTTTTCCCTTCCAAGGTCAGACATCAAAAATTGATTGATTTTCAAGTATGGCCAGCAACAAGACAGCATGCGACAGTATTTTCAAATTTATTTATTTCAAAATATTACACAACCTCTGAATATAAAACTGTTACAAGTCAAGCACAGTTCAGACCAAAGAGGTCTAACTGAGTTCATCATGTTCATTGATAAATATAACAGCAGGCTCACAGAGAGGCTGAGAAAAACGAAAATGATGCTTTGAAAATACTCTACCCTACAAAAGTATGAAACTAAAAGCACTCAAGAGGCCTTAGGTAAGGTTAAAGACATAGCAGCACACTCATCATTTTATAATACTGACACTGGGTTTCCTCTGGCAAAGTACAAAGGAGTTTGTGATAAAATTAGCCATCAGATAAAAACATTTTACAACAAACACATTAATTTAAATAAGAAACGTTACCAATGTCAGACAAGCATGTCATTTCAATTTAAATAGCCTGCAACATAGTCTGAATATTCAGCTGACAACAGCAACATTAGTTTATGCAGCACAAAACATTGGACTGTTGACTTTAATGGAAAAATACTTGAGTATGAGCTTCAGGTTCTTAACACTGAAGCACTTAAAAGAAATACAGTACACATTCACAAACATCACAAATATCCATACAAAGAAAATCCCTTTTGGCAGCAGTAGTGTGACACTTCTGTCTCTCATATTCAGAGAAATCAGTGCTTGTTAAATCTTACCAAATAACCTCATGCCTGTGCTCCAGCAGGTCAATTCTGCCCATGATATTAGCCCAGAGAAAGCCAAGTGTGCTCAGAAACTCTGCTGTGATTGTCAACAGCTCTGAAGAGGAGCCCATCAAGGTAACTCTGATCAAATGTGACAAGATGTCGCATCTGAAGGGAAGCCGTAACAGCTGTTCATTAACCAACTGTTGGTGTGGAATGAAAAAGACATAGCAGAGGTAATGAAGAAACATAGGACACATTTCATCACTCTTCGGCTGATCGGACTGCATGCTTTGTCTTGTGTCTGATTTGATGGTAATGGAGCCGGTGAACGCTACTCAGCCCTGAGTTGACCAGCATTCACTCATCTTGACCTAAAGATTCAGCAGGCAGGATGTGGAAAATACTAGGCAAACTGCTGCTGTCCAGCAGCAGTATTATTTAAAAACACCTAAAAAATATGACTTCTTTAACATCAAACGGCTGTTTGATGTTAAAGTTCTTCACCAAACATCTCTAGAATTCATCATGATGGGAGCGAGGCTGCCACTTTGGATGCCATGTGACGTAATCAGCCGCCTCTATCACAAGACGCATAAACTCGTTTACATCAAAGTGGTAGTTGGTAAACTTTGGGTGGTCCCCGAGAGTTGGATGGTGACCCTAAGAGAGGTGACAGAGAAATGTCAGATTAGTGAAAACACAACATACAAATCCCTGCAATTGACTAGTTTAATTATTGCTTGTTTTAATGTGTCTACAACAGTTTCCACCTGTATAGCGGTCAACAGTGCCAGAAGTAGATTTCCAATTCAAATCCTTCATTGATATTAAACAAAATCCATAAATCAACACATTTAATGCACAAGCCAAGCTAACCACCTACCTGCATACTCAAAACTATAAAACATTTGATTTGGTGCAAAAACAGCATTTGAAAACTGAGTGATAGGCAAAGACACAAGACTGTGTATATATTCTCTACAAGGATTAGGGAACAATGATAGACACTTTATTAATCATAAGGGAAATTCAAGTGTATGTATTCCATAATCCAATGTGGTGAGTTTAATTGCTTTTAAATATATTTTTCAAACTTTCAAACCATATATTTACCCTTTTTCTAGTCTTATCTTTATTGTACTTTTTACATTTGTAATGATAATGTTGTAATATATCATAGGTTGTGTATATATTGCTTAAACGAACAGAGACGTCAATGTGACACTCTAGGATTGTGGGTACTGTAGTATTTTTGACTGAGATCACAAACAATGTATGTTTCTCTTAAAAAGAGGGTGGTGTTTTAAAAACTTTTGTCTTCTATAGAAGCACATACCGTTCAGTTAGCTCATGGTAAATCTAACTTGATTAGATTTTTGCTGATATATGATATGCCAATATTTCCAAGCTAATTTTAATTATTTTAATTGCAAAGAACAATAAGTGTCTCCTGTGCAAAGAGAGGCTGAGTCAAGTGGAGATGAGCAACGAGTGGGGAAGTAGACAGTCTGGTTGTCTGGGGTTTATTAAAGGCTCATTTATGCTCTATTTTTGACAAATACGGAAGGACCTTTTTGTCCATACTCTGTATTCATTTCATCCGTTTTCCATCCGTATTCTGGAAGCTTACAGATACAGTCCAAACTTTGTAACCCCACCACCAATTGTGGGGGCAACATTGAGCAATGCAGCCAACAGCTCAACCCAGAGTGACAAAACACAACAAAGAAGAACCATTTGAAAAAAGGACAGAGCTTAATCAAGTTTTCTGAGGAAATATCACAGAATATTAAGTAAGTTGTTAGAAAACACAATGAAGTTAGCTCACCTGAGCACAAAGACAGAGCACAGCTGAACAGAGGACAGACCGTTCTTTCTCCAGTCTATGGGACAGATTGGGCATCTTCACAGTAGCTTTGTGTCAGACGGCAACTTCTAATCGATTTGTTTTTCAATGTCCACTCCAACATTATAGATGCATGTCAGTATGAGGGCAATGACGGTTGTAAAGTTTCAAACAGACACATCTATTTTTATGCTTGCATAGAGCATAAATGAGTATTCAGGGCTCAGGGTGGGCCCTCTTGAGTGAGTGGCACCCTAGGAAACCTCCTGTGGTACAGCTGTACATTTTGCCAATATTCAAGGCCGTTATTTGACTTAAAATGTTAATATCTATGGTCAGTTATCAGCCAGTTACCAGTATTTCACTTTCTAAGAGAATATATGCTGGTACAGTTATCAGGCTAATAATATTGCTCATCCCTACTCATAATCAAATCTGCTACTGAGAAAATGAATGGATTTTTACTTCCAGATCCATGCTGTTTAGCTCTGTGTGCAACAGATACCATGAGTTAAGTCGGCAGAGTGCCAGAGAGCCCATGGCTGGTACGGGACTTTCCCTTACCTTGTCCTGTGGGAGCACTTTGTCCATTTTCTGCCAAGTCACGTATCGAATACCCCGCAGCCGAGCCAAATCTCGATAGCAGCTTTCATCCTGACAATTATATCTGGGAGGGACAGATGCAGACACTTTATCTCTTGCTCTCATCGTCGGTCTCTCTTTCACTCCTTCTTTCTCCATGTTTCACTCTCTTTTTGTTGCTGTATTCACAAAGTAGTTCACACTCTGTATCACTAACAAAAATATGCACAAAACACTCTCACAGCCACTCAGCCACACTCCAGTGAGCTTGTCTGTCCAGGTGTGATGAATGCCTGGTTAATTAGACAGTGCTTCACTGTCATACACAAAGCGTATGAAGGGTGCCTTTGGCACAGCACGCTACTCGACCGCACACTCTCCCTGCTCCCCTTTCTGTCTCTTTCTGTCCATCACTCACAAAGATGCACACATGCAGACATAAAGAGCCACTCACAGCTCAAAGATGACAGCCCAGTCAGGGAGGAAGAGAAGGTGTGTGAGGCCTGCCCCGTGCATCCCTATAAAAATGTCAGAGTTGTGGGTGATCTTCAGCTGCATGAGGAAGGGAACATCCCTGAGAGACAGACAGAGAGTCACACATCAATCACTTTCTTTGTATAAGCGCTGTCGCTGTTACACATTTTAAAGCATGTACAATTTCTATATCTTACACAGCTTTGGTAATTCCTGAACCAATGCCAAACACTACTGAACAGCTCCTGTAGTGATGTGGCATCACTCAATAACTCACTTGTATTTGTAGTCCACCACACTGACCTCCAGTGAAGGCACAGTCTTGAGGGCGTTTACCAGCTGTAACAACAACACAGAAACATGTTCTCTGATCAATGAGAGTGCAAATAAATATGTGCTCTGACCATATAAATCACAAGCCTTTTTACTTGCACAGTTTATAGCGAATAACATTTTAAATAGGCACTTAACAGATGTGGGCAGTAAATCAATGTTGGAAAGGAGGGGCTGAGGGACGGGACGGTTGTACAGAGAGAGTAAAGAGAAAAAGAGAAAGATGAAGAAAAAAGAAAATGAGGGAGGTCGGAAGAAAAGGATGCAGGAAAAAAAGAGCAATTGCAAGAAAGAAAGAGACAGAGAGAGGGAAGAAAGGAGGGTGTTGCTGGACTCACCTCCACTTGGTTTAATATCCTTCTGTATTCTGTGCTGCGAGCCAGCAGGGTGACACGAACACGCCCCTCCTGAAAACAGCAATGCACCCAATAATCAATCAGCCAAGGACAGAAAAGAGAGGCGACTGGGAAAACATGATGCTCATTCAAACTAACTAAAGAGAACACAGCTTGAAATGTGCATTTTTATAGCACAGATAAGGGAATGAAATAGTTTAAATAAAATAAAAGTTTGTATGACAGAAAGGAATCAAAGTTTTCTTGATGATATTTTCTCATTAGCTGCAGCTGTGCTAAGATGCCTCTTTTTCTATAATCTTCTACTGCCATCTTGTGTCCTGAAAGAGAATTTAAGATTTCTCTGAGGTGTTAACTTTTGAGGTATAAGGGAATAAAAAGTAAAGGTTAGCAGTTTAAAAAAGCAGTTAAAATATATGCATTTATCACAGTACAAATTCCTTCCTCTCAACCCAAAAACTCTTTTAAAGTTCCAGGAAAAATGTCATTATGAGCAAGACCATAGCAAATGAAGACGAGGGGGGAGATAGGATGAGAGGGGCGGTTGGGGCAAATGAATAGGACACAATAGCAGAGAGCTGCAGTGTGAGTCTCAGGCTGTGTCATTAATCTAGGGATGAAAGGAGGAGCTGGGGAGAGGGTCAGGGCCAGGAAGACCTCTCATTCAGACACCGGCCTGCTATCACTAGCGAGCGCCATGTCTGGCTGAAAAGCCTCTTAGCATATTTCTAGTGAAGCCCATGAATACGCAATGAGCTGTTCCACAAGAAGGAAGGAGTTATGGGGCTTTACTGGTCATAAAGATACAGTTGAGCACTTTAAACTTCAAACATGTGTTCATGGAACAGCTGTGAGGTGTGCTGAAGAGTTAAATATGTAGGAGATGATTTAGATGGTGGGTAGGCAGCAGTGATAGTACGTTTGAGCTGTATTCATACTTGAAATGTAGCAGAGATGAAAGGCTACACGTGTCAGTTGGGAACTCACTGCCTGAGTTAAGAGTTAAGAATGTGACTATCCATTACATGTATTTGCTTACTCTCTTATTTAATCTAAAATGTTTAATTTATGCATAATTTCTGTAGGGATGCATTTGTTTAACATCGATATCGGTCATATTGGCTGTTTAAACAGACATCAGCATCCATGACATAAGACATGACATGGCATCTATGGGTGGATCTATTCACAACTGATTCACTTTCCACACTTTAGCTCCAAAGGGACTAATAATATAAAGGAATTTAAGAGACTAATAAAAATGATGGTTTCCACTAAATGTAATATTAATATTGATAAAGTTTATTTTTTTCAGTCTTTTTACTGTTGTTATTTAGGAACATGTTATTCTCTTTATATTTACTTGTTTATGAAATCTGAAGATGTATGATGATGAACTAACAGCTCCAGGTGATCACTAATCCCAGTGGTTCCCTGATTAGATAACTGAAGTCTCTTTGTTTGTATACATACTGACCTGTTTGAATTCTGCCATCATACCTGATGAAGGCCCGTTAGACTGAAACTTTGTGTGTTCCAATATATATCAGCAAAAAGCGAGACACTGTGCAGGAGCTTCTTTGAACTTTTGCTACATATGTGGGCATGAACCAGTGCCAGTAGCAGATGTTTATCTGTTGTGGTCTGTCAGTTTAATGCTGGCATTTAGCACATCTAACAGCTGATTGAGAAAAGAGATTTATTATGGGGCAAAATAAGTCACCTATTGGACAAACTGATGCTTCTGTAGAGACAAATGAGAGAAAGTTGGTATAGTAGGAGTGTTATACCAAAAAGAAGAAATGACAAAAACATTTGGCACAGGTAAATAAGATAATCAGTAAAAGGAGTGAACACTTTGCCACACGAGAAACTATACAAATTAAATGTCAGTTGTTTTTATTTCTGGAGAAGTAATTAAACTGGTTCTTGACCTCATTTTAGCCTAGAGGTCAAAGCACCACCATATTACTCTTATTTGGGCACTTTGGCAGAAATGCTTTTGCAACAGCTGCTTCAAAAATTAACAGGTATCATCCTGTAGGTCTGATGGTTTTGAGAGAGATTAAAGCAGTCCTAATACACTTGTTAAACTGGGATGACTTCATAATATTAAACAAGAAAATCAAGACCAACAGCCCAGGGTTTTATACAATCAGATTCTACACATTTTGAGTTGTTTAAATGTGGTTTTCTGGTTCTTTAATCTCTCAGTGTAACTGAAGTCCACATGTAATTTTAAGGTTGAAGCCTCAGAGAGAAGAACTGAATCTTTAGTCTGATTAGATTTAATGACTCATATCACAGAAACACATACTCTTTTGTAGAGAAATAATTGATAATTAATAATTAATACCATCCTGCCTTCTTTAAACAGCCATATGTGTCACTCAATGAGAATCTTGGCAGTAGAAAAAAGCCTGAGTCTGCAGTGTGCTGTTAATCACTTGGTCTGACACTTATCCACCACAGCCAATTAAGGCATTAAAAATAACTGTGGAGGAATAGGCCATCTTTGTGCAGATGATATCATTTAGTTTTGTAGCAAATAAAGAGGCACAAACATAACATTTTAAATTACTTAATTAATTAAATCCATAATTTTGTAAGAAGAATATTTCTTGCCAATTAACAAGTAAAGAATAATGATGCATTTTATTTGTAGGTACCTTTAAGTTATCAGTGAGTTAAAACATTGAATAAAACAGTGTGTAGGTGGACAGTAAGAGTCCCTTGTGGTCTAGTGGTTAGGATTTGGCGCTCCTACCACCACGGCCCGAGTTTAATTCTCGGTCAGGGAACACTTTGTGTGGCTTTGTTCAAGCAAAAACATTTGACATATCAATAACTGCACTTCACATCTCAGGTCAATCATCAGTGCCTGGCAGTAACAGTATGTCAATGCTGTATTCATCCAAGAACTCTTAGAGAAATTAAAGGGCTGCTCATTTCAGTTGTAAACTAAATATCAGAGTTTGTCATCATAATGAGTCTGCCAGAGTTTGGTTGTGGTGACTGTAGCTGCTTGTTTCTTATTCCACATGGTTGTTTAATTAGTAACAATTTGATTCTGTTACATAGCCAGCTAAAAACTTCTCACAGGAGCCCTAAATCCAAATTGAAATCAACAAGAGTCATAAGAACAAACCAAAGTCTAACTTGTAAAAGGCACTTACACTGATGAAAAAGACTTTTCTGGATGTCTGGTGCATTCATTTCCAGTAAAAAGGCATAAAACCCTCACAACAGATGAGAATTTGCTTGCTATACTATTCTTTGTACCACCACATCTTCCTCTGTTGTGAATTGCACAACTTGAAAATTGATATTGAATTTTAAAACAAAAAGCAGGCATTTAGTGAACATTTACTTTTTATTCTTTTAGATATTTTACTTATTTGTTAATTATGTGTTCCCTCTTTTATTCTGCTCCTCCTTTGTCTTTCTTTAATTTTTTCAATTAGACTACATTGATTTGTATGTAAAATGTTTCTTAAAGGTCCAACACCAGATAAACAATTTAAATTCTTCCTGAAGATAAGATGATGGACTAGTAATGATGATTGTTGGAATTTTGAGAAAGTAGCCATTTTAAGTTTAAACATAACTACACAAAACTGTACAGTATCAGCTTTGATGACCTGTCTGTCCTGCTGTACACCTTGAGTTGTAAAAAGGCAAAAAAGAAAAAAGTTTAAGGAAAAACTGGTTCATCCTCTATAAAGCAAACAAGCCAATTAGCTAGACAATAGATGGTTTCTGTTTGTTAATTCTGAATGCCTGTCATCACTGCCATGAGTTCAGTTTATGACAAAGCTGCATACAAGCAAAAGAGCTCTTCTTCACATTTCTCATGCAAAGTCTCACAGAGAGCTGCACATCAGACATTTTTCATGTGAAGTGTCACACTGAGCTGTACATTGGACACTAAAAATAAAGAATGATAAGATTTTTATTGATGAGGCACTTTATTTAGTGATTTAGTGCTTCGTCAAAGCAGGCCACCAAAGTCAACACAAAAATGTTTCCCAAAACTCATACTTAGAGCGTCATGACAACAGGCAAGCAACTGTCAGTATGTTTGAAATGCCAACCATGTCATGACTACAAAAAAATATTTTCATTAGTTTCAATTGGCAGTCAGGTTTCGAAATAAACTTGTCATAAAAGTCCACGCTTCAGGCTTTAGCATTTGAAATGTATTTTACAGCGTGATAGGCAAAGACTGAAATCAGTCTGTAAGACTTCAATCCTTAGGTGTCACACGCTTGGCAGAGGTGTTAAACTACTTACATCCTGTGCCTTCTCAACAGATCACACAAGGTGAAAAGTATTTTCAGCTTGAGCCCCACAGCTGTGAGACTCCCTGCATGGAGATTTCAGCCACGGAAACTCAGTGCCTTCTTTAAAAGCTCTTCTCAAAACTCACGTTTATCATCGTACAAGTCAGAGATCAGTGTTCCGTCAAGTCATGAGTTCATGCATTTGTACAGACAGAGACAAGACTGTTGGTTTACTGTTATTAATCACTTGGCATTGATGCATACAGAGACTGGACTACTTTTGTGTCTTCGCCAACTACACTTACAGAACAGAGATGTGAAGTGCAGATATTGACATTTTATATAATCCAGGAATCCAAACAAAGATGTTCCCTGACCGGGAATCGAACCCGGGCCGCGGCGGTGAGAGCGCCGAATCCTAACCACTAGACCACCAGGGAGATGTACTGTGGAAACCAGTGAAACATGTCTGCTACTTACCAAACATAAGCTTTTCCTTGATAAATAAGTGTCATGGATGTCATATTCTTTTTGTGGCATGTTTAATAGCCAAACAGAGAAATCAGATCTGAGCTCAAAGCAAAATGTGTTCTATTCTCAAACTGGTGGTACCATCAACACCTTACTGGTGGTCTAGTATTTAAGATTTGGTGCTCCAACTGCTGTGGCCCAGGTTCGATCACAAGTCAGGAGATCAGTGTTGCATCAAGTCATGATTTCATACATTTGTACAGACAAAGACAAGACTGTTGGTTTACTGTTATTAATCACTTGGCATTGATGCATACAGAGACTGGACTACTTTTGTGTCTTCGCCAACTACACTTACAGAACAGAGATGTGAAGTGCAGATATTGACGTTTTATATAATCCAGGAATCCAAACAAAGATGTTCCCTGACCGGGAATCGAACCCGGGCCGCGGCGGTGAGAGCGCCGAATCCTAACCACTAGACCACCAGGGAGATGTCCAGCAATACCACTGATTACACAATGGAACACTTGTTTTGTGTGCCAAAAATAAGGCATATTTATCCTTGAACTATGGCGAAAATAATAAAAGTCAACTATCACAGAAAACAAACACCAGTCTTCTGTTTTCACTGGGTTCCTGTTGCTCTTGTCCCTCATAACTGATATGTTTAAGAAGAGTCAACTAGAAAGCAGTCTCTTTAGTTTTGTTTCTTACACATTTGTTGTCAAATCCAAAGTGTATTTATTGTTTGACTATCTGGAAAGGGCACCATGACTAGATTTGATGTCAACTTTCATCACAGTGTTGAGATGTATAATACAGTGTATTTCCCTGGTAGGAAGTCTCACACTTAATCAGAACAAATATGGAGGACAGCAGTTATGGAGGCAGCCACTGAGGGGCACTGTGGTGTTAGACCTCCTTCTGTATCAAAGGCATTTTCATGAACTTCATCAAATACTTTAAATGATAACAAATGTATAGGAAACAAAACTAAAGGACTGGATCAGCAGGGGCTGCTTGTTAGTTTACTACTATTTAACATTTCAGTGCTGAGTGACAAGAGCAAGTAGCACTCTGTACAAACAGAAGTCTGGTGTTAGTTTGCTGGGATAGTTGACTAATATCAATTTCTCCCTATGTTTTCATGGTTAAATATTCCTTTTGTTTGGCATACAAGCCATATGTTCAAGTCTCTAATTGGTGGCATGATCAACATCTCCCTGGTGGTCTAATGGTTTGGATTTGGTGCTCGCTCTGCTGCAGCCTAGATTTGATTCCCGGTCAGGGAATACATTGCTTGGAATTATTTCCAGGGAAAATATACTGCAATTCAGATCCCCACTCACTGATGAAAGTGGCAGTCAAGTCATGGTGTCCTTTCCAGGTACTCAAACAACAAAAACACTCTGCATTTTTGAATGCCTTCTTGTATTTGTTAAAATATATATCAAAGGTGTTTTTTCTCTATTCCTGATAATGGAGAACCAACATTTGCTGTCTGCATTTTTTTTCTCTTATTTTAAACATGTTCAACAATGAGTGAAAGAAGACTGTTTATTAACAGATTGATGGCAATTAGCATGCTTATATACGTGCTGTACTAACATTTTGTCACGGCCTACTCGTATTTGTACAGCAATTATTGATGTACTGTGGACTGTGGATACTACTCATGGATGTCATATTCTTTTTGTGACATGTTTAACAGCCAAACAGAGAAATCAGATCTGAGCTCAAAGCAAAATGTGTTCTATTCTCAAATTGGTGGTATCATCAACACCTTACTGGTGGTCTAGTATTTAAGATGTGGCGCTCCAACTGCTGTGGCCCAGGTTCAATCACGAGTCAGGAGATACTTACTTGGATGTGGTTCCAGCAACAACATACTGAATTTCAACAACCTCAACTCACTGATCAGTGTTGAGATCAAGTCATGATTTCATGCATTTGTACAGACAGAGACAAGACTGTTGGTTTACTGTTATTAATCACTTGGCATTGATGCATACAGAGACTGGACTACTTTTGTGTCTTCGCCAACTACACTTACAGAACAGAGATGTGAAGTGCAGATATTGACTTTTTATATAATCCAGGAATCCAAACAAAGATGTTCCCTGACCGGGAATCGAACCCGGGCCGCGGCGGTGAGAGCGCCGAATCCTAACCACTAGACCACCAGGGAGATGTACTTCCAGACACTCATGTTCCGGTCAGTTTTAACTGACTTTTAACTACATTGTGAACATGGTCTAAAGTACTATTCACACAGGACTAGTATTACCTATGGACCTTTGTATAAGTTATGAATTACCTGAAATATGGTTGGTAAATTGCCCTGGAATTTTTACTCAACAAATTACGGACATGGTCGATTCACATGGTATTAAAAATCCAAGATTAGTATAAATTACTTAAGGTCCCTGGGTAATATTAATCCTGTATGAATAGGGCTTAAGATGTAAGACACATATACATATTACTAACATTTTGCCACTCCCAAATAATCACAACTGAACTGAAATGTAAAGTGCAATTATTGATGTACTGCATAATTCAGCCTGAATGTAATCCAAACAAAGATGTTCCCTGACCGGGAATCGAACCCGGGCCGCGGCGGTGAGAGCGCCGAATCCTAACCACTAGACCACCAGGGACTGTGGTCTATAGACAGTCAAATAGTGAAAGAACCATTATCAAACATAAGGCCTTCCTGAGATAAACAATTATCATGGATCCCACACAAGTCTTTGTTCAGTATGTTTAAATGAATTATCAATATTTTTTGTAACCAGTGCAGTCATTATTGTCTCAAAAGCCCTTTGCAAAATGATGTTAGACAACATTTAAGAGTCTTCTGCTTTCACTCAGTGCCAGTTGCTCCTGTCACTTGTCGCTGAACTTATTTAAAATTAGAAAACAAGCAGTAGTCCTTCCTCATCTAGCCCAATTGCAGCTTGTACATTTGTTTTCCCCGCGTGGAGTAATTACTAGGAATGTAGCTGTACCATTAATTGTCTGTTGAACGTCTTATACAGTATGAGAAAAATCCATCAAGTATGCAACTAAACAAATAAGACCAATTCTTTCACTAAAATGGAATATAAATATTTAACAGGTCACAGGTCATATTTGGTAGGATTAGTTTGTCTATTCTTCCTCTACCGTTTCAGATCATAAGAATATCATGAACCAAAAGCATAGAGGTAAAAGATATTGAAAGAAAGAAAAAAGGTATGCTGAATCTTGCTTGCACTGAACGGGAACTTTGCCTTAACTAAACTTTGCTTTTGGCTCCCTCCTACAAAAGCTGCATATACTAAGTTTGTTATTCACTTTCTGGCCTAAGTAGGATCAATCAGTTGTAACTGATAAAACTGCACTGAAATGTCATATGGGTGTAAATGCCAGATTATAACTAAAATTATTCAGAAATTTCTTTCACCTCCTCTGCCCCCAGCTAACCTCCCACAGACATATAAGCTGATCTTACATAAGAGGGGATGAGAGATGATTCTGACCCTTCATGTCTAAAGATCCAGATAAAGCAGTCAACAGTTGTTCTGTCGGTGTGAGAGTTGCTCAAATGGGGGTTTAGTGGTTCGCATGAATGGCCAAAGCCTGACTTCCTACGTGCAGTTTGTTATAAGTATGCCAAATTCAAGCCAAAATTTGAATCTATTATACAGTCCTTCACTTAGACTAAAGTGTTAATCAGACAACCATATTTCTACCATTTTCCTTACTATTAGAAATTAAGCATTAAGCATAATTGTTGTTTTTAAAGTATAATTGCATTTTTATATTTTATATTATTTGCTTTAACATTGAAGGTATCACTTAAATGCAGAAGCCCAGCTTTCATGTTGTACTTCCTGGATTTTTGTGCCAAATAACTTGTTTCTTTGTTTTTTCAAAGAGCCATTTTCCCTGTAATGATCATTATGAAGGGTCAGATTCTGTTTGAGTTTTATAAAGCAGTGGTGCATTGCCAAAGAAGTGTGTGAATATGAGTTTGCAGGTCTGTATGTTATGGACCTAAGCCTGAATGTGCAACATGAGGACATAATATAATATGCAATAAATAAACACATATTTACAGTAAGTGTTGATTTAAGATACACATTCAAGTGTTCCTGCTAATCAGCATTATTACACATAACTAGGATCTCTGTCAATCCATCCTACCTGAAGCTAAATTCGGTTCATTCAATCGCATGTTCCAAAGCTCCTCTGTCCTTCAGCAGTCTCACTAAACTCAAACTCAAATAAACTCAAACTCTGACCAGCTAACCACTCATGCAATGTATCCAAGGATCCACATAGTAGGTCAAATGCTTGTGCCACATGCTGGCATGTGTAAATATGTGTTGTGTGTACACTCAGGTGGTTTATTTGCCACATCTACACCTTACTTCAGCCTCAATTTTTGGCCCAAATATGTCTAAAAGTTCTGCACAGCACTGGGCATTGTAAGCCTCACTGTGACCTTGACAATCAGTACAACATATGAATATGAAGGATTTCTTTAAACTGTATCAATTCCGATATAATAATAAGATCATAACATTAAAGTTAGATATATTAATTGTTTTTCCAGGAATTGCTCTCCTACCTTTGGCCCATCCTGAGGGATGTGCAGTCGATGGAGTACGTGTTGGGAGAAAGCCCTAAACATCCCTTCACTGTAGCAGTCTGAGATCTGTCATCAACACAACACAGACAACGATTGTTTCACTCACATATACATTTTTTGAATTCTTCAGATAGAAAACATAGCATTTAAAGGATAGCACTGCTATAGTAAGTCAAGAAAGCGATTTTAGAAAGTCTCCCATTTGAAGGAACATTTAATCTTGCCTCGCTTGTGTACTGGAGGAGGCTGTAATGACAAATATGCCACACTGGAAACCTAACAATTGTAAACATATTTCCTAATCTCTCTGGGATGAATATCATATAAACCTATGCATTTCTCAAGTCTGAGAATCCTCCGAGTACACTGCTGCACAGTAGCTGTAGATGTGAGCACATGAATATAAACACGATATGTACTGCAGGGGCAATCAAAGACACCAGCTTGAGGCTGACCTATCAATATTTCACACCTCAAGGCTAGAACCGCAGGACATCGCACATTTACATGATACCATCTTTATAGTAATCTCCTTGGAATTATCATTTAAATAACATATGCACTTGCTGAGCTTTTGAATGCATCACATAAATATCTGACCTGTATTGCATGTTTATGACAAAACAGGATATCATTGTGCACGATGGGAGGGAAGGTAAATAAATGATCACAAATCTTTAGATAAATCATAAAAGAGACACAAATAAGGGAGCCAGAGAGTGAAAGACTACAATTAGTTTTAATCCAATAAACCTAAACGTAAAAATATGTATATGGGAAGTACATATGGTTTGTGCCTTCATAAAATCATATACATAAAGGAAAGCTTACGAGGGGTGTGTTGTAGAAGAGGCCATAACGCATTCTTGGTAGAAGGGAGAAGAAGGCATCTTTGAAACATACCTACAGACAAACGGGAATAAATAATTGAAGTTAATATACAGCATGGTTTTTACAAGCTTTAGTAGGGATGCAAACTTAAAAGACAATGTTCATTGCTTTTCAGAAATATTAATTAGATGGTTTGGGGTTAACATGAACAGTTCAGACACATGTAACAGATACAAATTTGCTTTCATTTTTTTTAATTGCGATTGTCAGAGATCAGATGTGTTGAGAAACGAAACAACAAAGTTTTAAATCTGTATCAACTTGGATGCTTAAATTTAATAGTAATGATGCAAAAAAGAGCAAGTGATGAGTTTAACAAAGACAGAGTTGCAATAATCACCTAGAGCCAACATTATACCTACTCTATTTGAGTCATAAGTCTTCAAATGGATGATGTCATACTTTGAGAAGGCCTTCCATGTTTCACTGAACAGATCTCCATAACTATAAAAACTCTGGAAAAGACATTAAACAAGAAGTCAACATGTGTTAATTTAATTAATGCTGCACTGAAATGAAAAACAAACACATAAAAGTAAATTAACAACACCCTTCAGCAGTGCCAGAGTCACTCATCTGTTTTTTGATCTCTGCTGGTTTTATTTTTCTGAAGTTTTGGTTTTATATAAAATCTGTTGTTGCACTTTTATCTGACAGAGTACCACTGTTTGGATTGCAATGTGCAATTTGTGCTGAAAGGTCACTGCTTTTCTTCTCCGTGACAGTTTTCTCTCCCTCCCATTTGTCTCTCTCTGTTTCCCTTTTCCTCTTTACCTCCGTGCAGAGTGGAGTGAACAATAGGCCGGATGAGGTGGTCTGTAAAGCGTTCTGTTTTTCAACTGGTGTTTCCCCTTGATGTCTTCACCCAGAACATACTCTACTGACTTGTTGAGGAAAACTGTGACCGTTGTACATTGCAAACAAACTGCTGCTTCACTTCCTGATTTGGTTTTAAAACATACTTTTCTTTTACAGCAAATATTTTGTCAGATTCTGTCTGAGTGAAAAGTCACTTTTTCTACAAAATTACAAGTACTGTTAACCTTAGGTCTCTTTTTCTGTTTCTGATTTAAGAGGGACTCTTTCCATTTTTACAGCTCCCTACTATACATATGTTAATTTATTGTTGAGGTAGCTAGAAGTGGCTGCTATAAATAAAAAAGAGGCAGAACACATAAAAGATCCTACGTTGTGTATAACTTTAATAAATGAGATCTCATAAGGATGTTAAGATCAACTAAACTGCAGCAAAATCAGCAAGCACAATATTCATGAATTGTCATTATTTTCATTGGTAATAGTAGTAGTAAATGCTGGGCAGTAACATGGTAATACAGCATCCAGGGATATTTAAAAATAGTCACGGTATAGCTGAAATTACCACCATGAAAAAAATATGCTGTGTTATGTGTGCATGCTTATTTAAATGTCTTAAGAGTGTGTGTCTATTTCCAGCAGCAGCACCACTGCCTGTGTGTGAAGATGCATAAAAGTACTGACAGAACTCCTGCAAATGATATAGGCTTAATATGGTAAACAACAAACCTATCAAAAAAGGACATGCAATTCAGAAGTGCTCATACTCACACACCACAAGATGGCACATGGGATATGACTCACATGGAACATATGGGATATAACATGTGAGAGATGTAGTGGAAGTTAATCAGTACTTGCTGGTTGTTTTGGATGCTAAAGTAGTCTGTAACTCTTCATAAACTAACTTTTGGGAGGGTTTAACAGCATTCTAAATAGAGCCCAACAAATTAATTGGCCATCTGATTTAATTGGGTGGTTATAGGGTATCAAAAATGATTATTAATCAGCTAAAGGTTGGCAGATAGATGCTAATGTTAAAGGAGACATATTATACCCTTTTAAGAAAAGCTTATATTGGTCTCAGAGGTCCTCAAAACATGTCTGTGAAGTTTGTTGCTGAAAAAACACTCCAGCATAGGATTTTTGTACATTTAAAACCCCTCTATTTCAGCCCTTCTCAAAACGAGCTGTTTCTGTGTCTGTGGCTTTAAATGGTAATTAGTTGTCTGACTCCGCCCCTGACCACACCCCTCTCAGGAAATGGATGCAGTACTCCTAGTACTACAGACACTTTTATCCAAAGTATAGAGCTTGACTGGGATTTGAACCATCAACTTCTCAACCCATAGTCAGCAGGATAACCCATTGAGTTATCCAGCATCTCAGCTGGTAGCTGAGAGGATCAGTAGAGGAGGGCAGAACTTTCCTCCAAGAGGGGGAGGGCCAACCAAACCTGGGGGCGGGTGCTTACGCTCCTGGTGAGGTCACCAGTAGCTAAATCTGAGAACAGCTTGTTTCAGCACACATTTTCTGAAAGGTGGAGAAAGAGAGGGGGAGAGGGAATGGATTTTTCTGGTATTTGAGGGGATTGTAGACAGGCCAGGGGCACATACATGTGTTACAAAAGCCTGAAAAAGTGATTTTTGCATAATATGTCTCCTTTAACACTTGTACTTTTACTAATAAAGTGCAGGGAATCTGACTTGGCTTCACTTAGACATAATGCCTGTGTTCTATTATGTCTCCAGCAGATAGCTTTCTGACTCCTTTCTTGTAACACCCTCCATATTTACCTCCTTACAGGTCATTCCTAAAGATAACCTTCAAAAGAACAATATAACAACATAATCTCTAATATTTACTCCCTCCATTGTAAGCCCAATGAGAAATACTCACTGTGTCCCACATGATGATGTTGATATCTGAGCTGAACGAGTTGTTAATGTGCTGAGAGATGTAGAGGTTGACGAAGTCACAGAAATGGTGGTACATGTTCACCCCTGTAAAAATGAGAAAAATATATGTTTATTTTAGGTCATTGTCTAAAAACTGAAAATTAAAAATGTTCATGAGTGTGTCTTAAAGGGATACTTCAACATTTTGGCAAATTCGTCCATTCGTCCACTCAAGAAATAGTTCCGAGTATTTGCTTCATGCGTCATAATGTTACATAATTATACGTTATTATTTCATAGCGTGGTGAATGTGCAGGTCACAACTTGTCCACGAAAGCGTTTTGGAGCCAGAATACCATCTGCTTACATTGAGTTGGCACAGGTCCGAACTCACGACGGCAATCTAAAAATAGCTTGTACCAACAACTAAAGGTAACAAATCTATTACTAAGACTATAGGGATTATGGCAATGGACAAATTTGCCAAAATGTTGGAAGTATCCCTTTGAGCCTAATTACTGTTGCCTAGAGAACTGGAATTTATCTCTGGACTCATTACTGGATTATCCCAACAAGTTTTATCAACAAAATGCAAGGTTTAATAGAATTCCTACTTAAACAAGCTGTAAATATGAAATGATTTTAGGAATGCTTTATTTTATTATATCTAAGAGAGGAAAATTAACTATGTGGAAATAAAGCAGTTCAATGCCGGGTTAAATTGTGTCACTTGTATTTCCATTACTTACCAGCATCCAGCTTCATGAAAACTGTGGGTTTTTCAATGATAATGTCACAGTGTCCATCCTCTATGGGGTTAAAGTCAAGCTTTGTGTATGTCTGCAGCTCAGCATACCTGCAAAAACAGCATATTACATAGTATTTTGGTCAAAATGGTACTGTTTTTTCAAATATATAATAAGGACAGGTTTTCCTAGGTCTACCAATGAGGACTGCTCTTGTATGTCAATGTTACTTGGAAAGCCCCTATCCACAAATGTAAAAATATCTAATGATTTATTTTATTAAACTTACACAATGCACATTTATCACATAACAGCAAACCACCAATAATACACACAGTTCTTAATTTGCTGGAATTAGGACATTAGCACAATAGCAAAATTCATTTCTGGTCCTACAAAAGAAACAGATATCAATGAGATGAAGACTCTCACCTCCAACAAATCTTATCTGATGTCAGACTGATTATATATTACGCCACTAGCCCAGAACAAAGTAATGGTCTTTAGCCAAATTATCATTTTGAAAAGGCTCATTCAATATGTCTGTAATTTTAAGTGATGACACTATTAGTGAGACCATCAGTTCGATTACATGGCTCTCATTTTAGAAAAAAAATGGCTCATACAGCCTGTCTGAGAACAAAAAGGTGATGCATCTTATATTAAGCCTGCTAAGAAAGTTCAATAATATTAGATTACTCCGGTACAAAAGACAATGTGAAGATTAATCCTGCAAAATCATTTCAAGCCTATGTAAAGTACCCACTCAACAGAATCCTCAAAGAAGCCTTTGAGACCAGACTAACACTCAACTTCAAAATAACCATGTAGAGAAAAGAAAGAGATAAGAGAAAATGAATCATACTGATTTTAATGTTGAGGTGTAAGTTGTATATTAAGCAGAAGACTATACTGTCTATGTACTGATGGGTGCAAATCTCTCAGCATACAAGGAAAAATGTCGAGCCAGCCAGGAGTCGAACCTAGAATCTTCTGATCCGTAGTCAGACGCGTTATCCATTGCGCCACTGGCCCCTTGAAGGCATGTGTGGTTTGAACAAAAGTGATGCATGCAGCACTCAGACTCCACCCTAACATTCCTGCCTACCCCCACCCCCTCCCTTCCCCTTTCACTGAAGCTCTCGGCAGCCCACTGTGTTTTAAGGTGTTCAACTACTCTGATCTGAATCAACTAAAAGGAGCAAACATTCATGCTGTGGTTTATATTTATTTTTCTAAGTTTTCATCAGTGAAGTGAAAAGAGATTTCATTAATGCTGAAAAACAGAAGACAGGGGAAGCTACTCTTAGCTGACTGTTGCTGCTTTTGAGCCTATGCTATGGACAGTAGTTTGCATTGGTCAGATTTCACCTACTTTGTTTTCCTTGTTCAGAGATTAGCTGATCAGACTCAAAGTGAAAGTGAATCAGTGCTAAAGGAGGAACATAAGCTGATCTTACTCTGTTTTGTTTGAAATGCTTCTGAAAGTACCATTGAAGTGTAAAGTACATGGGCAACAACTATAAAGGATAAGCTAAAGCTTATAAACTATACAGGATATAAAACCCTTAAAATGACAGTTAGAAAAATTTGAATACCTTATTGATGTAAGAGAAAAGCACCACCTAGTGGCCATCTGTGATCCTACATTTAAGAGTAGCATCATGCCAGTTGTCACTACTTGTTAGTTGACTCATCAAGGCGTAGAATTAAATGCACATCCCTGGTGGTCTAGTGGTTAGGATTCGGCGCTCTCACCGCCGCGGCCCGGGTTCGATTCCCGGTCAGGGAACTCCATTTTCATCCACTATACCTTAAACTAAAAAAAAATCATATGACCTGACATCTCATGCTTAAGATAATACATCATACACACGGACTTCCTGATGTTGATGTTTTTATTGTCTCCGTATAAAACAGTTAAAAGGGTTGTTGGCATTTATCCGGTGTCAATGTATAATTTCTACTGCATAGTGGCCATCAAAGCTCCAGTTTGAATAAGCATCTAAAACTATAAGTACAGATTCTAAGCAGTTTACTGATGAGGAAAGGCACAGCAGTGATATACTGTATATCTAAGCAATGTTAAGTGGTCCATTTATAAAATCAAAGTTACTGTCAATGTATGCCAGGACTTAACAACTCTACACAAAAGCAACACTGGGATATCTTTTCTTTTATTATGAGGTGGAATACACAGGAAGTCATTCCAAATAAATACAGCAAGTTTATAAAGGCTTAGATAGGAGCAATAATAGATAAATCTTGCAATCCTAATTTAATTATGTTAGACTTAAAGTCTTTTTTATGCCTGCAATAAATGGCAAGAAGTTGTGATGCCAATGCTATTTTTCCCATACAGTGATAGTAATATCAGTAAATAACTATAAATCTGTTGTTACGCTTTTTGCATCACGTGTCTTTTGAATAAATAATAATATGGTTTCTTTACTTCTACTTAAAATGCAACAGTTATTCTGAGGGTAGGAGATGGCTGGCAGGGGTTTCATCTGACAGCATGAAAAAGCTGTGAGAGCAAGTAAAATGTAGACATAAATTCAGACTTTTGCATTTGTTTTCATGTCAAAGCTAAAATGGTGATAATAAAATTGTGATTTACTGCACAGCTCTGCTGCATGCCCTGCAGAGAATACGCCTAACTTTCTCCTGCACTTTGCATCGTAACCAGAAAAATCCTGTTTTCTAAATTTTGCCTTAAGTCCCAATTTAAGATCAGGGGTTCCCAAACTTTTCAGTCTGTGACCCCCAAAATAAAAGCACCTTAGGCCCAGGGAGCACCACTGTACCTGAAGGTGGTTAAAACTAGTTTACACAGCCATGCACATTCAAGAATAGTTATGTGCAGACTTACATTTATGGATTTTTAAACATTACTTTGATTTCTGCGTACATCTAACCAAATTACCATATTTTAGTTTACATGTAATTAATTCTATGCATACATTGTCACAAAAAAGTGGGTATATACAATTCAAAATAATTCAAGGCCTCTGGCGACCCCCACTTTTAGAACCAAAACCATGCTAAGGAATTAATGGATGCAGGTCACACAAAAAAATAATGCACTTCATATTCATCTCAATAGTAGTCTACTGGTTAGGATATGGCACTCTAACCTCCATGGCTCAGGTTCAATTCCAAATCTGAGAACATGCTTTAGTTCTTTATCTTCACCACTGATCCATGTTTTCTCAGACTACCAACAGCTTACACCAAAATCAGAGCCATCGACTTCAGCAAAGTTGTGTGTAAATGTGTGTTTTCCCTTGCTCACCAAGACTGTAAGGGGCTCTTGTGCTCTCCCTCTGCAACAAGTGCTCGCTTGTTCAGTCTGCAGTGACCGCCAATCTCATCCTTCTGAATGAAGTCCTCCTTGTACCTGTGACAAGCAAGGACAGACTTTAAGATACTCTCTGTGTCTCTGTTGTAATTTTCGGTCATATAGACAACACTGTCAAATATACAGACCTCTCATGACCTCTGCGTGGCTTACGCAAGTCCAGGTACAGGTTAGTTGCCTTACAGAAGCGAGTGTGGCTACTACATTTTAAGGATGAGTCCCCCTGGAAAAAATCATCATAGTAGAACAAATACTGTGGTATTAAGACACTCTGAACTATAAAGAAGGGGAGCTTAGTCATGACACTTTTCTGTCTCAGCTCTACAGTAAAAAAATGTTCAGACCCATTGTGTGAGGAATTTTTGAATCTGTTTCTACCTGTTGTTTCTTCCTGTTGACTCAGTAGGCCTGTGGGAACTGAGGAAATGAGCAGACTTACCGGCTTGCTCGCCTTGCACAGTGTTTTGAGCTCAGAGAGGCGTTCTTTCACATAGCCAAAATCAGCCTGCTTCCAAAAAAGCTCCCGGGCTGCCTCCAGTGAACGAGCCCTGACAGAGGAGAGATTAATGCAGATCAGCAACGCCAAAACCATACTGGGTCATTAATGATGCATGATTGGAATGAGCAGACTTTAACTTTGGATTAATAATGGAGACTCTGGTTCTGTAAATTCAATACTTATGAATAAAAGATGACTATTATTTATAATACTTATGATTATTAAGCACCTATTGCATTATGTATGCTTGCTAGGCAAATATAAAAAGTAAATGATGTAAACAGAATTATATCAGTGAAGACATGAGGAGGAGTACCATCCTGTGTCAGCTTTGGTGCAGACTGGATAGCTGAAACGTCTTTCTGGATCACAGTTCTTCTCGTAACCCCAACAGGCAGCCAGATCCTGCAGTGCATCCTGTTGTAAAAACAAGTGAAATATTCAAGTGTGTCCTTGCAGCAAGTGAGAGAGAAAGTTTGCAATAGAGTTGTGAAACAAGTTTAGGTCCAATTGATATTTCTAAATTATGCACTGGTTTTTGAAATTTTGAAAAGAGAACAGTGGATAAAGTTGTGATTCAATGTAGGCTATATTGCAGTGGAATACTTAAAATAAAAATTAAATATTTTCAATTAAAAAATACATATCTATAAAGGAAGAATTCATTTACAATGCTTTAAATATGTATATCTTATCCCCATATCATACTGTATAGAGCTTCGGGGTGACACTGCTGTGAATTAGTGAAAATATATATGCGCCCTTGTACAGAAATTACTTTACAGAAGGCTATAAAAACTTTTTTTTCCATTTTTTTCTCAATCACTTTTTAACTCTCTTGTTAAGCCCTTTCAAATGCAACTGTTTGTTAGGAAGGTGCAACGTAAACATACAGTCTGCAGTTGAAGAGCTTCCAACATCCAGCACAGCAAGTACAAAGGGTATGCCACCTCTCTAGGATTCAAAATGCATATCTTACTTTAAAAGGACAGAGTGGGTCCTGGCGGCATTGCTTGGCAACCCTCTTGTTGTTGTAAAGGAAGTATGGTATGTGCTCTGGCGGAAGCGAGATCCTGATGTAGTTGAGTAGCGGTGCTGGTGGTTTGTGGTTGATGTTTTCAGCCTCCTCAGTGGTGACCACAGTGAAAGGAAAAACTATGCCCAGCGCCACCAAGAGCAGCATAGTCAGGATCACACAGACATGTGAGACAGCAGCTGCTTTTCACAGCAGCCTGAGGAAAAAGAGAGACAGAAACACAGACTCAGACTTGCACTCTGTAATCTTAGTTGAAAGCCCAACACCGCAGTAGACAAGCATGTGGGCACAAGAGTGTGTGAGAAGTTAGCCTCAGGCGGATCCTAGGACCTCATAAGGAAAGGTCCTGTTGCAGGAAGTATTACTTGCCTTTTTCCGACTGTTGTCTGAGCAATCATAACTGAGGCTGGAGAGGGCAAAAGAAAACTGCTGGTTTGGTATCGTGTGACCTGTGCTGTTCCAGATGGATAAACCACAAGTCACACACGACCTTAACCCTAATCTTAATCCTCTTCGTCCTCTGTAGAACATAAGTCTTTAAACTCAACTCAGACACATGTGCAGGATCTAAGTGAGTATGTGCTTTTACAGCCCAAAACCTCTGACATTCCTCACTCCCGAAATCAATAATCGGTTATAATAATGTGGCTTCTTTAGAGCATTGACCACACTGGGCTGTTAAACATTAACTCACACATTTGAATGTACTGGTGATGCTATATAAGACTTGTAACAAGCCGTCTACACACGGGGTTAGGCAGCAGTATGTTGAAAGAAGTAAAGGCATTAACTAAAATCTACAACAAAGGTACTGAAGCACCGTTTAAAACCTAAAAGTCTCTGTACAGTGGGCGTCACAGTATGTTACCTGAAATTAACCACTGAGCAAAAATACAGCTCCACATGAAGTAAAATGACAGAAAGGGCATTTTCATTGCCTTATTGTTATTATCTCTATGTTCAACTAAAGTAACTGAATAACGTTTAAGTTTTTAATGAGCTTCAGTCACTCCTGCCCCTTGACCTTAAATCTTAAGTTTATCGGGCTAGCACGTCAGAGAAAAAAAAGCTAACTTCTTTTAGCTAGCTAATAAGCTTCATTATGTATCATAGGACTATGAGCTAGCGTCAGTTAACAAGTTTTCTTACACTTATCGTCAACGTTGTAAACTGCTGGTAACACTCACAGACAAAGCACAACACAAAAAAATGTAAGGTAGCCTTAATAACGCATTATTAGTAGTTACCCCTCTCCTTACAACAACGACGGAACTTCCGACTAAGGCTAATTTCAGAAATATTTATTAAGCGGCTAACGTGTAACTAGCGTTACTTCATCACAACCCATTCACGTTATGTTGGACCAGATGACAGAAAAAGCAGCAGGACGTAAAAATACGAAACATTTTCACGATGCAAACTGTAGTTTGGGAATGCATCTCACTCTGAACTGCAGCCTTAAAACGTTTGGTAAGAGTTTTAGAGAGAGTCGGTTTACCTGAAAGCACAGCCTGCTATCCTCCAGAGTGAAGCGGTGATGTTGCCGGTGGTCGCCATAACACCGGAAATATTCTACCGGTATGTAGTAAGTCATAGCAGCCACGGAGTGTCGCTGTGCACCACACTTTTCTCTGGTGTGTTTAACATAAGAGGTCTGTAAACTAAGGAAGACCACCTCAGCCTCTTAAAAACGCAAGAAATTCTGACATGTTGCATCAAAATTATGAGATAAAAGGTAAAACTGAGATAAAATGTATAATGATTATAAAAGACTCGACAAGGATACAAACAGGTGCAGCCTTTTTTCTCTTTTTCTGAATTTATCTTTGAAATGTAATTTTTTTCCTATTTACTCTCGTCTACCCTTTTTTTATCTCTACAAGAGACAGCCGTTTAGAATTTCATTGTACTGTGTATAATGTCTATAAAGTTAATTCATTAATTCATAAGACGAATCAGATAAGTCATTATTATGAGACTTAAAAAGTCTTAACTATTAAATCAACATGCAGAATTTGGATGCAAAAATTCAAAATATGAGACTGTAAGTCAAATTAATGAGATAAAAAGAGGTCCAAATTATAGATTTAAAAAAATCCTTATTAGTTTGTCAAAATTTTGAGACATTTACTCATAATAATGAGATAAAAAGTCATCATTATGAGGTAAAAATCCAAAATTATGAGATAATATAAATTAAGAGGCAAAAAGTTGAAAATATTAGATAAAAAGCCAAAATGATGATACAGTTATTCTAAATATGAGCTCTTTTAATCTTTCATCAGCCCTTTTGTCCTATTATTAATGACAAACTTTACATTTTGGTATTGGTGCATTTTAAATTTCTTCAAGTTATACCTGGCCAGATATATTGTCAATACTTGTAGGTTTGATATCTGAAAAGAAATGCTACAAAATACTTCTTCACTTATCACTGCTTTTAGTGCAACAATAAAAATTCTCATTCTGCCTGAGACCCCAAATGTCAAATGACACCTCTGACAAGAAGCACACGACCTGCTCCTGTCTCAGTTGTGCAGACTAGTCTTCCTTCACCTTGTTTGTATGGACCACTTTAGGCTGCTAAAATGTGCCTGTATTCAGATGTTTTTTATTGTGAATGCACGGCTTTTCATGGTATTTCACATATTTTTAATAAAGAAGAATCACTTCTTCACCACCCCAATAAATGTTTATTCATTTACATATTTATAAGCTTTTAGACCCATTCTTCAGAACTTCAATCACATACTACTCTCATGTCTACACAATATTCTGTGATTTGTAAGGAGTTAAGAACAATACATACATTTTTTTTCTGTACAATAAAATTATTGTGTAATTTATATATCATTCATATTATGCATGAGGAAATAAACAAGGATGAACTTTTGTAGTGCAAAAAAAGCCTTCACCATCTCCTACCTTTAAAAATTGACTATATGATACTATATGAAAGGGCCATTCGTTAGAATTTTCTCTACAGCCAAGTGTGTACTAAGTCCCAATTATTTCAAATGGACACTTGAATCAGAAAAAGTGGCTATCCTTCATACTGATTGTGTAATAATACATTGTATGTTCTGAATTGTCCCCAGAGCCCAACATAAATATGGTATGTGATGATTAGTTAAAATAAGAGATCAAACAAAATGTGTTTCATTTGACACAGTGATTAAACTTGAACTCTCCTTCCTACCTTTTTCATTTTGATTCGTGCCTACCTAGCATGGCCGATTGGTTGGTTTTTATTTGAAGTGACACAGTAAAAAGTGTTTATTTCTGGTTTTTCAGCAGTTCATCAATCTGTGTTTTGTACATATTCTTCACATCTTCAAGGTCCAGTCTCAGCTCCTCTGCCTCTTCAGCCTTTTCCCCGTACATCTGAAGGATTGTGTTGTGTCTCTGCTCCAAATCCTGAAATAAAAATACAAAATGATTCAAAGAGCTTTAGCAAACAATTTGCCTCTCAAGAGGGAAGCCCATTCAGAAGTGCTACAATGGAAACAAGGTCTATTTTCCTAATCTGCCCTCACTTTGAGTTGAATTTTCAGCTTTGGGATCTCCTTCACTTTCTCATCCATATCGTCGTTTTGATTGGTGAGACGGACCAGCTCTTCAGCCATCACTGAACGGCTCCTCTCTAGACTGGAAATCTCAAGCTGGAACAGAGGGAGAAAATAATACAAACATTTTTAAAGAGGGACAGTCTTGCTGATACATGTAGTCAGCTGTTTTCTGTTATTTGCTGGAAAACCTAAAAAGATCTGGCCAGCTGATATTGACATGAAGCCTTATGCTCTGTTTTGTTTTATTTAAATAGCTACCTGCAGCTGTGCTATCTCTCCTTCTCTGAGTTTGAGCTGAGATTGGAGGTTCTCTATGATGCTGGAGCCTCCAGACAGCCGGGCTGCCTCATACAGGTTGGTCCCGCTCATCGACATTGACATGGTCATAGTACTCAGTGAATGGTCCAAAGCATCATCCTGTTGAAGAATACAACAACATCTAGGTTCAATCAATTAAGCTACACAAAATGAGTGATGTCAAAAGGAACATTTTTCCTCATTGTGTACCTGGGAAAGGACTGATGTGTGCAAGCCAGCATTATCAGCCCCGCTGATGGAGCTGGAGCGGGACAAGGAGGGTGTGGAAGAGGCTGGAGGCTCCACAGAGTGTGTCATGGTCTTCCGTTCCTTGAATGCATAAAAAAACCACAACTATTAGAAAAACTGAATTATAACAGTTCAACACATCTGAATCAATGCATTTTGATTAGATGACAGAGAAAGGATAACATGTGGTGTCCTTCAGTCTCTAGAAATTTCCTTAACCTTTTCCTTGAGTGCCTCTTGTGCTAAATAGCATTTCTTTTTCTCTTGCTCCACCTTCATCTTCTCCATCTCTAACTGGTTAGTCAGCAGCAGCTGGTGAAAGACAGAGATATGCAAATAAGCAAGATGTTTGATATGCAACCAAGTTATAGAGATAGCACCATTCACATATAAAGCAACTCAGTTGTTTTACAAATCTGATCTTTGACTGTAGATGTAAGAGAGAAACAGCCAAGAAGTGCATCATTCATGATAAAAAATGTTGAGACCGCGTGGTCATATAAATATTTGGCCACATATTTGGATGATGAACTTAAATTTAATGTGAACAGTGAGACTATTATCAAGAGGGAGTGACTTTTGCAGAAACTGAATTCTTTCTCAGTCAGTCCTGTCATCCTGTTTTTTATCAGCCTTTTACTGCGAGTCGTCTTTGTTTTTCTTTTATCTGCTGATTTCACAGCCTCTCAGTGAAGGACAGACACAGTCTGAACAGTATTGTTAAAATCTGTTCTAAAACTATTGGTATGAAACAGAGCTCCTTCTTAAGGCCAAGTGTATTCTGGCTATTTCTGATCATGTACTTCTGAGTGAAATTTCTCTGCTGCAATGAGGACGTTATGTTTACCTGTTTGCAAAACTAACTGCCATTTAGAATCATTCATTACCTCTGCAATCAGATTATTAAATGGTGCTTAGGTTTAATGTTTTCATATCTCTTACAATATATTTTGTCTTTTACCCTCAAAGATCCCTTTATCCTTAAGCAGACTATTAATCATTGGTTTTAGTCTAGTTATTAATTTGTCAGCCTAATTTTGTTTTGTAATTTAGCTTACACATATCGTTGCCGTCTGTGTCACTATGTTTTATCTATGTTCTTATGTACAGGCTGCTCCAAGCTAATTGACCCTTGAGGGATTAATAAAATTGTTGACTTCAATTGAGACTGACAAAAAAAAGCATTAGGAGCATTAAATGGAATATTGCATAAATTAGAACACTAAAATACAAAATGTATTTGAGTATTTAACATATTGATAATAAATAACAGTCAGAGTTGGAAATATTATTAAGTAACCTTTTCTTTTTTGGCTTCCTCAAGCGTCCGAACGTGTTCTCCTCGCAGATTTTCCAGCTCAACATGCTCCCTAACATATGAGAAGAAGCAACAAGTCAAAAACATCAAACAATAATAAACAATGAAAGACCCTTTTGATGTGCTTATAATTAGAATAATCATATAACATAAAGAATCAGTATGATATTGTAAGAGGAAATCCAACTTAAGAATTTTTTTTTTTCAAGCAGCCAAGAGTTGCATTCAAAATCCATTTAAATCAACATGTTTTCAGAATGTGTTACATCCTTATGTACAGTGAAGAGGCATTTTATAAAAATATCAAGTTATGTTTTCTCTGTTTGATTCAGCGCTGGACAAAAAAAGTTCCGAGCCAGCCAGGAGTCGAACCTAGAATCTTCTGATCCGTAGTCAGACGCGTTATCCATTGCGCCACTGGCCCCATGAATGCAGCTTGGTCTTTTCAACAAACAAAACCATGCGGTGCAAAGGCCGCATGCATGAGTGCTTCCGCTTCCCCTCCCCCCAAGCTGACGCCTCACACTCTGACTCACAAATTGGTTGGTAGTAAAACACAAGCACTCTCCAGGAAGTATAAGCACTACAAGAAGAGATATTCTGACTAAATCCTACTGAACACTGGTGTTATCACAGATGGAAGCATGGTCAGTAATTCTAAATAACACACTTAAGCATCTGAAAATCAAGAGGAAAAAGTGGAATGCAGAATGAGATACACCATGTTTTGCACTGTTTTTAAATACTGCCACTTGGAAAAAATGTTTAGAACTCCACTAAAAACAGCATCTTTCTTTTTCTCAGCATATTTTTTGTAAAAACAATCGAAGCTTTAGCAATAGAAACCCATGTAATTTAAAACAACACCAACCAAGCACTAACTCAACAAACCAGCCAAATTAATTTCAAACATACAGAGAATAAGAACTGCAAGTTAAAATATCAGCTAGATAGATTTGATCACCCAACCTTACAAGCTGTATTTTAAGTGGTAATGTGTAACCTGCTGCTCTCATCCTCCAGTTTCTCTCTTTTGTTCTTCTCTGCATCCAGCTGTGCCAGTATTCGGGCCTTTTCCTGGCGAAGCAGGGAATTCTGGGACTCCAGAGAGGCCAGCTGGGACTTCATGGACAACAGTTCTTCTGTTGCTGATCGCTCCTTCTGCACAGCAACAGCCAGCTGTGCCTGAGCGTCCGCTGTTTAGAGCAGAGAGCATGTCAGACATTTTGATCTATTTATTTAATGCTGTGTTTCGGTTTGCACATAGAGTTAAGGCCCTGCCTCTCACCAAGCCTATCAGAGATGTTCTTCTCCAGTTTTTCCCAGGATGCCGTCTGCCCACCCAATGAGGCCTGCAGGTTCTCGATTTGTCTCAGCAGGGGCCGTGTTGCAGAGGTAACACTTTGGCTGAGTTCCTGGTTCCTGGTCTCTGCCTCTTGTAACCTCTGTTAAAGACAAGAAAACAAAGGGCTTACTGAACAAACCAACCATGTCAAAGTGACGCTTAATTTAGCTTTTTGTCAGATGTCGTTAGCTCACTGCAAACATTCAAACCCGCATATTATGTTACCTGCTGAAGCTCACTGATCTCCTCCCTTAAATAATCTTCTTTCCTTGCTTGCTGTTGCTCAGCCCTCTGCAGAGCCACTCTCAGGTCTGCCACCTAAACATGACATTAGAAAAAAATTATGAAAGGATGTTCTGTTCAAGTTGTTTACTTACTGCACTGTGTACAGAAATAAGCAAGGGCAAGAAACTATCAGACATTAATCTCTTTTATTTTCCCCATTTGCATAATCACATCAATTATAAAATAAAGATGCATTAAAAAATTAGTTTCATAGCTACATTTTCATTTCTACATGATAGATTTTACCGGGATTAAATAGAATTTCTGACACAAACATAAACAGCTTATGCTGTGAATGTTCACCATACTGTTAACCGACTTCGGTATTTCATGAATGATGATTTAAAAAATAAAGCAGGTTCAGCTGAACAAGCTCAGGGTATCTGCTTGTCAAAGAATGTGAGAGTTTACAGCAGGACTTTGTTTAAAAGGCAGAAGTAATTTATTCAGGACCACTGAAAAATACAGGCAAAAATAAGAGTGCTGTCATGGATGTAAAACTGAGGACTGATGGTTTTTCATCCTGCACTAAAGCGTTCTTCATTGTAAACAAATGAATGCAAAACCATCTCATATTTACTACAAGGCCATAAAGTTTCGAGCCAGCCAGGAGTCGAACCTAGAATCTTCTGATCCGTAGTCAGACGCGTTATCCATTGCGCCACTGGCCCCATGAAGCTGTCTGGCTTTTTCAACAAACAAAACCATGCGGTGCAAAGGCCGCATGCATGAGTGCTTCCGCTTCCCCTCCCCCCAAGCTGATGCTTCACACTCCGACTCACAAATTGGTTGGTAGTAAAACACAAGCACTCTCCAGGAAGTATAAGCACTACAAGAGGAGATATTCTGACTAAATCCTACTGAATACTTGAGTTATCACAGATGGAAGCATTGTCAGTACTTAAATTAATTATTCTTAATCAATTATTCTTTGGTGTTTGACAACACAAGAGCTTGTGTTACCTGATCAGCCAGGGCCTCCTGTTGCATCCTGGCCTCTTCTTGAGCCTTCTCCAGAGCTAGACTCAGCTGCTCCTTGGCCTGTATTTCCCTGCTAAGAGCTGCTTCCTCTGCCTCACTGGCTTTGCTGGCATTCACCTTGTGAAGTTCTGCCAGCTCCCTGAAACAAGAGTAACACATCAATGTGCTGATGCCTTTAACCTGGAACTTTATGTTTGCAATTATAGTAAAACACACATATTGTTGGCTCTATACAGCAGCCCCCTGAAGTGGAAACATTGGATATTTGTGTATTTTATATGATTGATAAACAAAATTGAAAAAAATCCTGGAATGTTAACCTGATATAACAGAATTAGACACAAGTGTTAAATAAAATTTCAAGATCAACACTTCAATCTTAATTTCCTTTGGGAATGCATTGGGTACCTCAATCAAATATGATTGGTTATTCCATAGATAATATTGTATTATTTTTCACCTGAGCTGTCAACTCTATTACCGAAAAAATAATAATAGGACACCATCACAAGCTGACTAATGTCAGAGCGATACTCATATTTTGTGCATTCACTTAGGAAGCATTCAGACCCCCTTTGTTTTAGTTTTTGTTCAATTTTGTTATGTTGCAGCCTGATACAACAGTAAAAAAAATTCTTTTCCCTCTCATTAATCTACACTCAGTACCCCATCATGACAGAGTGAAAACAGAATTAAAAAAAAAAAAGATTTCAAATTAATAAAAAAAAAATGAAATATAACATTGACATAAGTACTCAGACCCTTTCCACTAGGACTTTAGATTCAGCTTAGGTTCCTCCCATTTCTTCTAATCTTTGCTGAGCTGTTTCTACATGTTGACTGGAGTCCACCTGTGGTAAATGAGGTTGAATGGACATGATTTGGAAAGGCACACACCTCTCTATAGAAGACCTCACAGCTAATAATGCATATCAGAGTAAAAACTAAGCCATCAGGTCAAAGAAAATGCCAGCAGAGCTCAGAGACAGGATTGTAGGGCACAGATCTGGGGAAGGCTACAAAAAGTTCTATTGCACTGAAGGTTCCCAAGAGTACAGTGGCCCTAAAATTCTCAAATGGAAGAAGTTTAGAACAAGACCAGGACTCTTCCACGAGCTGGTCACCCAGCCAAATTGAGCAACTGGGGGGAGAAGAGCCTTAGTAAGAGATGTCAACAAAAAAACCTGATGGTCCCTCTGACTGAGCTCTTGAGATCCTGTGTGGAGATGGGACAAAGTTCCAGAAAGACAACTATCACTGCAGCCCTCCACCAATCTGGGCTTATGGCAAGTGTCCAGACAGAAGCCCCTCCTCAGTGCAACACATAATAGCCTGCTAGGAGTTTGCATAAAAACATCAAATGAAAGCCAAGTGGGCTTCATGTGTTTTGCATTGAGAAGAGGCAAACATTTTAGCAACAAGATTTAAATTCTGCTTTCATTTTGCCATGATGGGGTACTGGGTGTAGATTAATGAGAATACAAATGACTGCTTTTCAACTGCAGCATCAGGCTGCAACATGAGACAACTGAAAAAACTGAAGGGGTTTGTGAATACTTTCTGAAGGCACTGTATATCCAGTTTAGATGGCAGGTTGTGTTAGTCATTACTTATAAGAGCTGTCTAGGGCGGCCTGGATGCTTCTGTTCTTCTCCTGCAGCTCCTCAGAGTCCGTCTGCAGCCGGCACAGCTCCTTCTCCTGTCGCTCCACCACAGCATTCAGCTTCTTGATGTTCTCCCTGTGCTGCTTCTCAACGTCCTCCTTCCCATCTAAAACCTAAAAACAGAAGCCATGGATCAGATTTGTAGCTTCAAATATGCCAAATAAATAAAACAGAAAGTGTTTAAGAATAACATTTTAGGTTTACACCAGAGGACAAGAGAGGAAAAATTATAATAGTGGTAAGCAACATAATTACACCAGTTAATGGCTTTATCATCTTGGGTTTCCTTGAACAATGCATGATGACACTGTTTTTGTGTCTTGTTTTGGTACAGGACTCCAGTCTATTTATAGTTGTGTTTTCTTTTCTCTGTGACACACCTTTCACTAACGGCCTTATACACCTAAACAATAACTGCAACAAAACAACTTTGGCATGATCATGATCATTCACCATGTCAAAGCCACATAACTACTGTAATCCTTAAGAAAACTAGCTGCAGCAGCACTAACCTAGTTTGAAAGTGTGTATTGGATGTCTCTGGAAGTCAAAAGTGAGGAGGGTTATAACTTTCAGCCAGGGTAGTGTTACTGAAAATTTTAGACAGTGTGAATTAAAGTTGTAGGGTTACTTCATTATTAAAATCCAGTCTCATCTGTGGACTCATTTTTTACTTCCTGATGTATAGGATGTTTTTAAAGGAGCTGATCTTTTTTTAGATCTAATTGAAGTTATTCTAAAGGGAACTCAATTGCTGCCAACTATGGTAATGAAAAGAATTTGAATATACCCTACAGAGATTGAGTTAAATCTTCCCATAAAACAACACTAACCAAGTCTCATTCATAGGTACCACAGTCTTACCTGCTGCAGCTGCTTAAGTTCCTCCTCCAGCTCCTTGATTTTCTTCTGTTGCTTGGTGATTTTTGTGTCACTCTCCTTCTCCTTCACACGCAGTTTCTTGATGATGTTGCTGTGCTGAAGCTGCTGCTTGGACAGCTTTTCACCTAAAGACGAAAGAAATAAACATCTGCTTAGCAAACTTATGTTAAGTTAATAACAGATATCGAAATGATACCCACCACTACTAACAATATATATATGTGTCTTGTGTTTTCTTTGGGATTACCAAGTCAGTGGCTTCAAATTAAACCACTCACACTGCGTCTTCGAGACAGGTGCATCAATTAATTTTACTGCTCTTATAAACCATTTGTTATGTCTTTATGCTACTGTGGTAGGTAAGCAACTTTTTATTGGATCAAAAGGATAATATCAGCAGTCATGTAATGCCAAGACTTGTCCTCAATTAATACAATGTTTAATATTTTCTGGACTGGGCAATCTGTCTGAAGTGGAACTGGCAGGATTAGAATGATGAAGATTAACATTTTGCTATATAAGTAAGTTTTACCTTCTTCAAGCAGGCCTCGAATCTGCTCTTCTTTTTCTCTGATGAGCTCCATTGTATCATTGGTATGTAATCTTGTAGCGAGCTCTTCTCTCAAGCCTTTGATTTCCTGTAACACAGAAAAATGTAATCTCTGACACAAGCACCTAAGACACTGCTCAATTTTGTGTTTTCTCATCAATGCAGATCCATATAGCTTAGACTATATTATTACCGTTATAACAGTTTATTTATAGCCTAGGATGACTAATATCTTACCTTCTTCGCTATGTCTCTTTCTTTACAGGCAAGCTGAGCCTTCCTCTCTGCATCTGCGATACGCTGGGTGAACTCATCTTTGAGGGACTGAACTGTAGAGCTTTCCTCCTTCAGGGTTACCACTTCGCTGGAGGACGACCAGACTCATTAGTTTAAGAGCTCATTGCACAAGTTTATGCAACATAAAGCCCAAGACACCAAATAAAGCAATTACCAGAGTGGCTCAATGAAAGCATTACTCAACTTTTGAATGCCTGAGAGTAATTAAGCACAAATTACTGTGGCTTAAGCCATACCTAGACATACTCATGACATTTTATTTACATTTGTATCAACATGTGAAATTGTGAAGCACAAACTCACTCTCTGAGATTGTCACACTCCTCTTCCAGCCTGGCCTTGTCTTTGCTGACTGTTAGCAGCTGTGACTCTCTCTTCTCAAGGCGTCCTGACAGCTCATCAATCACCTACAAAATGTCAAGTTTTTTTTTTTTGGTGGTGTATTTACAAGAATGGAAAGACATAAAGAAAACTAATTAGAAAAAACAATGCAGTGCTTTACCACAAAGGTTTTGTGGCTGCCTTTTTCAAATACCATAACAACATTTGGGACTTCAGAGGGTAAAGCCTGACATTTAACCAAACAGTTGGATGATACACCAGATAGTTTTTGGAATACAACCTCCCATCCATAAGGCGTGGCCCACTTAAGATCCCCACATGGCCCCCAAAAGATTATTAAATTCACAAAATGTAAAGAGGAAAAAGATAGTTTTGGTTTTTTAGGGGTTATTTATTAAGTCAACCCCCAAAAAATCAACATCGCAACAGTTTTATAAGGAATGACTTACTGCTAGAACCATTCTTTTGTTTATTATTCATACTCATTTATTTTTTATATATATAAATTGTCACTTATCAGTGCAGTACTGCTCTTTTCAGTGTCAACTTTCCACTTCAGGCTCTTGGAGAGCGCAATTTTCCTGCCTTAGAATCAAAACAGCACACCGGTTTCCTGCATGTTTCTCACCAATGAGGAAGCAGCATATTAGCATCAAACCCAGCAATGGACAACATGGTAGCCTTAGAAATATGTAGTTAAATATTTCAAAGGCCCCCTGTAGCTGGCTGCAGTAGAGCCATTAGGGACTGATCTCCCTGCTGGTGCTTTAAAATTTCTTTAATTTTTATTTAACTTTATTTGAAAATCTGGCCCCCAAAGCATCTGCTAAGATAAAAACCTGGTCCTTGCTCAAATATAGCCGATGACCCCTGCTCCAGACCTTTGGTTCAGCTGATGGGTTGAGACCCAAAAGGGGGTCACAAAGACATTTTCAGAGGCAAAAGGTGCTTTTATTTTAAAGGACATTTCACTATCTCTTTCTTCTGTCAGATCTTTTGTTCTATCTAAAATCTAAAGTGCCCCATTTTTCATTAAAACATTTTGTTATGATTGAAAATGTAAAAATAAAAAATCAGGGTCATGATTTGCTATGAAGGGGGCATTGTGGGTCCAGGCCCTAGACCAGTTTGGAACCACTGCTCTAGACAACAAGCCTGAACAAATACACAAAAGTGACAAGTAAACATGGAACCAAATTACACAGATGTCATCATGACATTTTCACAAAGTTGCTTACTTCTATTTGCATTCTAAGGAAATCTATGCAAAGTAGTAAACAGGTTTAAATGCATTTCTTTTAAAACCATGAGTGTTACCTGTTATTACTGCAGAACTATCTAAGTAAATGTTAAATTAACTACTTGCTTTAAGGTAAAGAGATCTGCCTTAGTTTTTGATTCAGTTTCAGACTTTTTAATGGTATACTTTCAACAAGTTTATAACAAGTGTCTATTAGAGTGACAATCAAACTGTTCTGGCAAAGACATCCACAACCCTTCAACCTGGAGGTAATCCATGCAGCTTCATCATCTCTGTAGACTTGTTAATGCATGAGATAAACATGAAAAATCATCTATGATACATGAACATTGATGAGAACAACTGATACCTTTTGAAGCTCCAAAATCTGGACTGTTGAGAAGCTTTTCATCTCTTCTGTGATTGGTGGGGTGATCCTATCTTCAGCCATGCAAGTAGCATCAGACAACGTGACATTAGCCTCAGATTCTTGTTCTGTCAACTCTTCAGGCTGCTCACTATTAACAGGTGTTGCACTTCGTCCACTCTCTTCCATCTCATCCAGCGACTGCTCCCTCATTGATTCAGTGAAGTCCTCTTCCACCTCATTTTGCCCCTGTCCTTCCTTCTCCACCATTCCATCTTCCTGCTTCTGACACACAGCTGATGATACTGTCAAAGGAGCAGGACCTGAAGTGACAGACGCTAGTGTCCTACTGCCAGGGATCTCATCATCAGAGTTAACCTCACTGACACTCCTGCTATCTAATGACTGCACACTGAATGAATCTATGCGCTCAAATGCATCCGAAGAGGAGCCGCAGCTCTCTGTGAGTTTGGAATAGTCTTCCAGACGGGGGAAATCTCCACAGGTGGAGGCAGTGAGAAGCTGGAAGGAGCCCTGCATCAAGTGAAGGCCAGCCTTGCCCTCACCTGTTTCTTGTCTGGAGCTGGCTGAGCTTTCACTCAACACAGACTCATGGTCTAACACTTCAATGTCACTGGTGGTAGAGGTTCCTGAGGAGAAAGCACTGACCGGGGGAGAAGGAGTATCACTTTGGCGGTCCTCCACCTTTGAGTCTTTATGTTCTATGAGCACTTCTTTAGAAGAAGGGGAGGGTGATTGTTCAGAAGGAGTTGAGCTTTTAGGTACTGAAGAGACAGCAGAAGGTTCAGAGGAATCTGTAGTATCCTGCTCAGTCTTAGGATCTGATGGACTCTGTGGTGGTTCTGTTTTTGAGTCTTCAGAAACTGCTGTGCCAACATCTGTTTCTGCATCATTTGCTTTGATGTCAGTGTTAGCAGGATCACTGGAAGAGAAAGCAGGTGAAACAGGCACCAAGAGGATAGCGTCTTCATAAGGTGTTGTTGGTGAGGGCTCAGGCTCAGCTGGCTGAGTCTCAGCAGCTGTCTGATTCCCATTACTCTCATCAGCAGACAGGGACTTTTCAGTCTCCACTTCTTTTTGGACCACAGCCTTATTGTTTTTCTTGTCCTTCTCCTGAGGCCGCCTTTGGGACTTGGCCGGGGGCACAGACACTACCTGGGATATGGTGACACCTTGAACATCTCCTGGTGACAGAAAGGCACTGAAAAAGTTCTCCGATTCATCCACAACTGTGCGGGTGACAGGAGTAGTGATGGCCTCAGAAGAGGGAGGAGGAGTCGTGGTCTTTTCTTCAGGTGGTGCTTCCCATTGAGTTATCCCCCATCCTCCACTTAATGACAGCTTCTCAGGTAATGTAACATCTGAAAAGAGGGACAATGTACCGGTTTAAGAAATATCCAAAAGGTTAGTATGGAAGCATTAGTTATTTACACCGTGTTCAATTACTTACCGTCATAAGGCATTACAACCGTGTCAGCCCATTGGTCCTCTTCTTTGATGTCCAGAACCCGGTCGATTGACTTCTGAGCTGTTGTCAAAGCTTGCTTAGCGAAGCTAGACAGGTGAGATGCATTGAACCAACTCATTTCGCCTTTTTAGCTAGCTAGCTATCACCAAGTTCAGAAAATGTTTCACGGACCCTTAAGGGAACTAAGTGTAACCACCCTAAACAGCTACATTAACTGTCACTGCATTCTCTGCCGTCAAGCTAACCCAGTGCGATTTGTATTTCGTAAATTCAAATGTATATTTAGTCGAAAAAAGCTTCTTTGACAGCGAGCTACAGCCTCGTCAAGCTGTAAGTTAGCCAACGCATAACGTTAGTGTACAGGGATATCATTCCCAGACAGTTCCAGCTCGACAAACGGGTCAGTTGGCACTCAAAATCCCAACAGTTGTAGAAGTCAATCATGTAGAGATATGGGTTAAGGGTAACCGTATCCAGCCTATCAAACAAAGTGTATTCCCATAGTTAATCCTTGGTTTCTTCGGCTCCCCTGCTCAGCCGTCATCGTTTGTTTTGGTCGCTCAACTTGTAGCAGTTAGCATTAGCCTGCTCGCTACTTCCTTTCCACGTAGCAGCATGACGTCATGATCCGGTCTAACTGGGCCTGAAATGCTGAGACAGCCCAGTCAGCACGGCGAAATCCTCCATTGGCCTACTTTTCAAAATTTAATTACCTACAAATATAGGAAAATAGATTAAAAAGAATTGCAACAGCATTTAATTAGCTAATTATAATTACTAGAGCTTTTGCTTTAAAAAAATACATAGGCCTTCATCTTGAAAATAAACTGATTGGCCTTAATTGATATATGTAAACAAGCTTAATCAAGAGTTTCTAATTAAAAAAAATCTACTGAACTTGAAAAGTGATATTAACTTTATACCGATAAAAACATATTGAAGCATAAAGAACACATACAGATTATTATAAAACATTTTATTCCAGTTCATGTCATTATCAATGTCAAGTGCCACTTCAGTGGTTACTTACACTATAAAATTCAGAATAAATAAATAATCAAGAAATCCAATACCAAAAAAAGTACAGAATTTTTTTCAAGTTGTTAATGCTTGTTTCTTTGTTTAAACAGAGCACACCTCAAATTGTAGTGCACATAAACCATTTATACAGAAATCTGTATCATTGGCAGACAATGCATCATCAAATCATATCATGTTATGAACTATGATTTAGCTTTTCAGTGCAAAATACAAACTTGCATGTAATCCAGATCAGCTACAGTCATTTACACTGTGAACCAGTACACTGTAAACTTTATTAGTTGCCATTTAAATATCCTGAATCAGGTGACAGTTGGCCAAGAAACAAGGGGGACATCAACCAGTTGTGGGAGTGCTTGAGATGTTCCTAGGAGGTGAAGCAGAGTCTGAATAACATAGTCTGAGGTGTGGTGACATCAGCAACAGCCAGCTCTTGTCTGTCTGCCAGGCCCAGCTCTGGAAAAAACACGTACATGAATCATAATAAATGAGTGCACATATTCACAACAGTGTTTTCATGTAACAAATTCTGAGTAAGGGCACTGTCATTCTTGGCAAACATAAAAAAGAAAGCACCTCACCTTTTAGGGTTTTGGACAGATTTGGCCGCGTTCTCTGCTCAATTGAAGCAACGGACTGAAACATAAAATACAAACTGAAAGTTAGCTTCAGCTAGTTAGCTTGCATGATTGTCTTATTTTAACAAGAGAATACTATACCATGAAGTTACAGCTCAAAACAGTGTAACCCTTGAAGCTTATTACCTGTAAGTATAATGTTTTGTTTTTTCCTTCCACTGTTGCAGTTATAGCAGGTGATTTCATTTGTCTGAAAGATGAATTACACATGTTGTTGAAGACAGTGTGCAAAGCAAATACAACTGTTATCATGAAAAGGGTGGGAATTATTGGCAACAGATCTTGATAAGGAAGGCAAACATACAGGGAGGCACTCTCAGTCAAGTAGTCCAAGACCTCTTGGAGTTTGGAAGATGGAGAAAAGTTCAAGTCCATGGGGACTTGACTGCAGGCGGAACAATTTTCCTGCATCAAAGGAACAAAAAAAAAAAAAACATATTTAATTCTAAAAGGCAACTTTATTGAAGAAGCTATCACATGCTGGAAAAAAACAACTCCGGACAAACCTTTCGTTCTGCTTCAAAAGTGTATATGTACAGGCCATCAACATCATTGAATACCATGTAGTTATTTAGAGGTATGTAGGCACTGCAAAAGCAAAAGTTAATTTCATGAGGAAACAGTGAGAGGCACATGTCTATACAGAGATGTGTAAAGCTGAATAGTAGCACATTTACACTCACCTTGATGCTATTTTAAAAACCTCCGTGGCACAAGCAGCTGGGTCAAATAAACACACAAAAAAGTTATGTCCGGGTAGACTTGTCTGTTTACGCAAAGTCAATATGCTCAGTACGGTTTGTAAATATTTAACACTTTTATGGCAGGGTTTGCTATTTCTTTTCATAAAAGGAATTAGATCACATCTTTCCATGATTTTTATTGTAAGGTTTCAGCCACTTACCAGCTATGACAGCATTTGTAGAAGCAACAGCAGGAATTATTCTCTTAACAACACCTGCAAAACACAAGTAAGGCTCAAGAAATCTAGGTATTGATGACTTACTCAAATGGAAAATTAAAATAAAATCTTTATCGGTTTACTAAACAGGGCAATCAGTACAATATGTAGTCATGAGACAATTTAGTAGCACAAAAATAAATGTAGGTCACAGTCTAGGATACCAAACTTCAAAAACAATCATTTGCATAGCAAGTTCATTAGGTCTTGTGTACTTAGGTTCACCTGTAAGAGGAGCTCAAATAAAGAAGTTGTGATCAGCTGCTGACAGATATGTGCTCAATGTGCTCACCCTGTGTAAGTCTGTATGTGACTCCTATTATGTTGAACTCTGCTGCCCTCTCCAGAGACCTCTGGTACACCCACTGGATGTGTTCAGGGTCATCCCCATCCAGGACCACACCATCTAGTCCACATAAATAAACACAAATATAAGAATTTAAGTTCACTTTTAAGGATTTAAGACCAGAAAGGGTTTTAGTGAACCGCAAGTCATTTTTAGAGATCATTGTAGACACTAAAAAAAATGCAACTTCAATGTGATGTCATACCCCCAAATGGTTTCTCTTTGGGCCAAAGCAGAATCCGAACGTATTCAATGCAGTGTTCTGGCAAACGAGGCATGGAGGCTATTGTGCACATGGGAAAGTTTACCTACAGAGGGAAGCATATCTTTAGAATCAACATATTAAATCTGCTTCTTTAATATCACCCAGATTTGATTTTAAACATCCTTTTAAGATCTAAAAAACTGTTTCCTCACCTGAGGAGGGTAAAGCTCAAGTGTACAGTCAATGCAGGCAGACATGCCAGGGAGAATGACTCTGGCATTGCCTTTAAACCCCTCTGTCCCACCATCAATCAGAGGTATAATGGAACTTGGGTCTAAGACACCGTCTTCATACACGAGCAGAGACAGCTGAGTAGAAAGACAAGGCAATTGCATTTGATTACATGAACATGTTCCTTTCCCTACAACACTTTGCAACTTCACCACTATTTGGTGCAAGCATCATGCACTGACAATGTAATGAAAAGAGACAGTATTAGACTGATATTAGAGTCAGTTTATTTCAATTTGCAAATAAAGAAAAAACACTCCCAACAACAAACATGGAAGTTTTACCTTCAACACAAACATAAAAATAAGGGATTAAATTAATCTAAAAGGTGTAGGCTGAAGCTCCAGCTTAATATGCCAACCCTTTTTACAAAATATCTTCAGCTGGGTCGCTCATAGATCACATGGTTAGCAAAAAGGACTGACAAAGGTTATAACAAAGAAAACTTACCAGCATGCCATTCATCCACCTTCTGGCAACTATGGAGTCCAGTCCACAGACGATTATGTGGAATTCTGGGGGGCAACAGAAAGATGGATTAATTCAGTCCAAGTAGAGGGAATTTGAAGAGATCTAATTCCTGAAAAAAACTTGATTTAAATCATACATAGTTGCAAAACTGAACACTAAATCAATTTAAAACTCTTGTTAATGCACAGTTTTAAGTTTGGTTATAGTGAGAAGTACCACATCGTGCATGAGAGGGGACGTTAACATGACTAAATCCTTAGACCCCTAAGAGACATAAAGGCAGTGGTAATTGTCAAAAATCATACTTACGTCTGTAGAAAGTTTCATCCAAGTCCTGAATTTTCTTAAAATAACTGTGCACAGCGTTAAGGTGAAGTTCATGTTTAGATGGATTGCTCTTGTCTTTTTATAACCTGTATGTGACCATTCCATGCTTCCTAAAATAGCAAATAATAGATTTCAACATTTCTCAGTCATTCTAGATTTTCATTTTTTAACATGAAACCACACTATGTGAATTTTCTGCATCAAAAGGATACGGGACTACACAGCATCCAGGTATGCGACTGTTGATAAAATCAGCTGCAACGTCTGCCTTGGGCCGGCCTACATCTTTTGGCCTGTTGGAAAGTATACTCGCATTAACAGAACATATCTACTTCCATCAAACTTTGCACTTATCAAACAGGTTTCAAATTTACAAGGTATGGCTATCAAAAACAATACTAATGCTATAATACAGTTTTACTGAATATCATCAGTGTCCTTCTCCTTCAATATACTCCCCTTCTACATCAACACACCGCTGCATTCAGGTCTCCCACTGATCACAGCAGTGCAGTAGATCTTCTTTGGACAGTTGTCTCAGAACCTCTTTCATTCTATACTTAACCTATGACACAGACTCAAAGTCTGTTTCAGATTTGATCTTAGGAAAATGGAAGTCAGATGAATAGGGAGGGTGATATGTTTTGGGCCAGAAACTGCTTTACCAAGAGAGCAGTGTGGGCTGACACATTGTCATGATAAAGAATGAAACAATTTTTCCACAACTGTGGTCTCTTTTTTTCTGACTTTTTCTCTCAGTTTTTCTAGTACCGGTTTGTAACAGTGTTGATTCACGGTTCACCCTTCTGAAACGTCCTCCTAACCCTTCATCGATAATTTTGAACAATTTGTTCAATTTATTTAATGTTTTCATGCGTTTTTGATGTGCATGGGTGCTCAGAACATTCAGGGTCTTGAACATCCTCTCTGCCTTCAAAAAATCTCTTGTGCCATTCAAACGTGCACATGACATTCAGTGTTCCCCAAACAATTCACCTGCTGTTTTGTTCATATGTTCCTCAGCTTTTGAGCTAATCATTTTCTGATGACTTTAGCAAAAACATGTGCACTTCAATCCATAGGTAGCAGTGAACTAAAGACATCATTTATTCAAAACTTACAGCAGTTGTGTGCAAATACCCAACCTTTAATAAATAACGTGCAATGTGACTGTGAACCATGTGGTTTTATCCCCTGAAGTGCAGCCTTATCATTTAACAGCCATACCTTGTACAAAGGGTTTATCACTTTATTACACTGACCTGAAGAGGAACTGACGATTGAGGTTGGAAACATCAATTGTATCCATGTCCACAACATGAATGTTTCGAAAGCCCGATAAAGCCTGCGCCAGAAAATGTAAAGGAAAAAAAGATCAGTTATCACAGATGACACATTCCAAATATTGATAAAAATGTAGTGATCATACAGTAGCTTGTCATACCAAGTCTTTTAGCAGCTCACATCCAAGACCACCTGCACCAATAACCAGGATTCTGCAGGTTTCCAACATAAACTGCAGTGACTGTGGAGAGAGGTAATAAAGAAACACATAAGATTAAAAAAGAAGACAGGTCAAATGACAAATAAAGGCTCATATCATTCTATTTCCTGCCACTGTCACCTCTGTGCTGGGTTCAAAGTCAGGATGCATGAATGGACCCGACCTTTCCAGAAACTTTTTGATGTGATTCCATCGGCCATCCCACTCACAGGTTCGCCCACTACATCCATCAACCACCATCCTGGAGAAGATAATATGTATATTAAGTATGTAATCAGTAGCCTCTATGACCTCTTAAATGTTTTAGACGCAGATGTCATGCAAACAACAAATCTACTTCATATAATACAAACACTGTACGTCCATTAAATCATGCAAAAAAAATCCACCATTATTGCCATCGTGATTTAATGTTACAATGTAATGGTGACATATACAGTTTAAACAGGGTCATGCAATAACTTAAAGGTCTACGAAATTACAGGAGCACTGTACATGTGTTTAAATGTTTGCCCTACTCTATACTTTGATGTATCTGCATCTGCTCGAGCTTGTGCTACGCTACGATGTGAAATAAAACTTCACAAATATTGTTAAACTGCATATTTTTTGATAGGTGGGCGTTACTGACTCTCTAGCATTACTCTTGCCTGGACAGTTCCCGGTAGTTGGGCTGGACAAACAGCTAGCATGTCAACTGTTAGAAGGTAACTTAAATACCTCTATCTTTGTGCAGAGGACAATAAAACCATAAAATTTTCGCTGCATATACGTGTTAGCTACTCACGTACAACAAGCAGGATATACGTTCTTTATAAACTTAAGTGTACTGTTAGCAAACACAGTTTGGTTAGCTTGTTTAGCTAGCTAACCTTAACCTTCCTCCTGACAAGTAACCTCAAACCTTCCGCCACTTCTAGCAATTCATCACTAACTTCTGAGTCAGCTCCACTACTCTCCTTCTTTTCTTCTCCCTAAAAAGAGAGAATAAAAGAAGGTTCATTCATGCTGTTCTTTCTTAGGTTAATGAGATTTGAAAGTATCTATCGGGCTGTTAATGACTGTTTCTTGCTTGTTCCTTTAGCTGCTACTTACGGCTCATCCACGTCCGCCATGTTTAGTTACAAATCTGTCTTCTAGAGATGTTACGTTCGTGAACGAGTCGGTTCTTAGAGTCGACTCTTATGTGAACGATAAGACCTGGAGTCTGTTTGAAAACCGTTTTATATCATTATTATAATTTTTCAAAAAATGTATGTATATGTGAATGGATGCACGATATTATTGGCTTGATATAGCTTACAAGGGCAAATATAGGTACCAACAGATATCAAAATTTCTGCTAATATTTACATCTGATATTTTGGCTGTGAATATTAGAATTACCCTGTGAATTTACTAATCAATTAGTGGAGTTTTAGACTGGACCAACAGACCTATGTAAGTTCAGGTCTTTTTCTATCTAGCTATCCTCATTTTTTTAAACATTGAATTGTGTTTAAGAACTACTGTTTGTTTCTTTGTTCATCCTCAAACCTTAAAGTGTGTTCAAAGTACTAAGGTTTTAGTTCTGAAAAACATATTTATATACCGGTAGTGATTTGGTATCGACATAAGTAACTCTGTAAATATGGGTATATCCGGAAAAAAAACAAACATCGTCCTGCCTAATATTTTGTATACGTCTATGTGTCATTGATTTTTGGGATAGGTTTGTTTTTGTTTTTTTTTCACATTGCATTAGGGACTCGTGCTTGATGGTGTAACATTATTGGTAATATATCAGGTATACAGCCCAGCCAGTTAGCGGATTTTACTTAAGGGAACCAGTATATTTTCCAGAATATTTACTTAATATTATCATTAATTTGACAAAATAGAAAAATAAACATTATTGGAGTAAAATACTAGCACAAATAGTAAAAATATGTCATGACATTGCTAAATTTTGCAAGTCAAATGAAGCCTAACTGGTACCCAAATGACGAGCCGTTTGAGAGCTGAAAGAGCCGACTCTTCTTGCTGAGCTGAGCCAAATGACCGGATCATTAAAAGGACCTAAAATTCCCATCACCGCTGCCTTCAATGGTCGACGTTAGCAGTAGGAATTCTGAATTTTTTTGGATGAGAACAGTTAAAAACGCCCATGCTTAGGTAGTTTTATAAGTAAATATACCTTTATTCTATAATAAAAGAGCTGAAAAGTCTTTTATATAGAGACTGAGTAAGATTTAAAAAAAAGGCATGTAAGATAAATGATATATAGCTGTGTAGCTCCTTTATTGCAAATGTCTTGTTTTGAATGCAGCACCAGTAGTCGTCCACTTAGGATACTGCAAGTGCACACATCATCCAGAATGGGGCAGCATTTTTCCTTTAATGTCGGATTGGGCAACATAGACAGCGGCTCCTACTTAACATACCCGTTGTTTGTTGTGTTTTTTCATTCTTCTTCAACATTAAAATGGTCAAAGAGTCTACTCAGCAGAGTTGCCACAGTTTTGGCACTTTTACAAGCAGCATTAGTTTGATCCCCCCAAAACAATGTGATACACTGGAGCAGGATATTTAACAATAGCAAAGAGAGTTAAATAGACTCCAGTAGTAATTACCTGATAATTGCTCTGCTCTGTATGGTTCAGCCCTAAAACTTAAGCAATAGTCTATAAAACCAGTTAACAGTCAAAGAGAGACAGGAAGAGGGAAATTGCCTATTTATGTGAAACAAACCTCTTCAAGAGCAGAAACTGATCTCTTTTTTTTTAGCCTAGATAAAATGTAGCTAGTTCAATAAATCTATCTGCAACATTATTTACAGCATTTCTCTGTTTCATGACTATTGTGATAAAAATCAGCAAAGAACAACTGCTCTGACACCTTTAAAAATTACATCACAGATTTATGACTTTGAGCTACTTCATGGTGAACCGTTATGTGAGGCACTTAGCATGAATAAGACATAAAACTGAGATCATGTAATTAAGTTTAACGACTTTACTAGTTAGGACGCCTCCCTAAGGTATCTGATTTACTGTGTCCACATTGTACTAATGAATCTTGATGTTTAATCTCTCATTATAGGATGATTAATAAACCCAGGCTGGGCTTCTTTGCATTTTAAGAGACATGCCTATGGGCATATGAACATAATTAATCCACCTGTCTGACACGCCTCTTATATTAAAGGAAATGTGGTGGAGATACCTTTTGCAGAGGTCACCAAAGATCTGCCATCAGTGAGTATTCACTGATAATGTGACACCCTGAAATTGTTATTTTGTTGAATATGGGTGTATGAGGGGGAGACAGTGGGTACATGGCTGGACTGTTTTTTGGTTGCGGTGATCTGAATAGTTTGATGGAGCATCAAGATGATTTTTAATGAGATGTTCCAAATGACAGCCTCTGAAAACTGATAACTTAAAGTAATTGCTGCGGCCATGTCCTTCATAGCTGACTGCCTGCCATCCCGTCCCTCCGCTCTCCCTCCCTCTCTCTATCTCTCCCTCTTTCTATTTGTTCTGTCCGTCTCGCCGTCTTTCATTTCACCTCTCTCATGTTAAACAGCAGTGGAAAGGGTTGAATCTCATCAAATATGAAAGGTGGTAGCCCTCAAGACATCTAGAAATAGGTAATATTTGGAATTAGGACCACTGCCATGGGATTTTTGCACAATGACACTTATATAGGTATAATTTCAAGCATTCCTTCATCTATTGGTGCTACCTCCTGCTTCATTTTAGAGGTCTTTAACCCTCAGGCATCACTTTAATTTACCACCCTTTAAAGCCATTAAGGTTAAAAATGTCCACTTCCAAAAAAACTGCTATAAAAACTTAACAGAATAATATTTTTCTGCTTTTTTTGTCATAAATCTCTTAAACAACTTCAGCTGTACTCAAAACTACCAAACATTCAATCATTTTGAGGATTTTAACCCTTTAAATGCCAGTTTGATTAATTAAAGTCACTACCACATAACATTAATTATTTTCCAGAAAACTAATGTGTGGGGGTGGGGGGTGTTTTTTTTTAAGTCAGTCCTGGGTATATCCAACATTAGCCAAAACAATGACTTTGATGCATTATGAGTTTTTGTGTAGCATCCCATTTAAAATTTATGAATGTTTTGAGTCACTTTTAGACATAAACCTCCCATTGACTCCCATTCAAACCACATTTTTTGATCTCATTGCCATTGTATGATACAATTATGCATTCTGTAATGATATGTTTTCATTGTTGAGAAACACAGTAAAATTTGTCATTTTTAATGTTCATCACTAAAAGCAGACATTTCCCATTATAGGCCTATGCATGAAAAGCCTATCATTACATTAGTTTTTGTGCTTGTGTTATTGAGCTTATTAGGCTATTTTAAGATAGTGTTAAGCAGTTTTTTTGGAAGTGGACATTTTTGTCCTTAATGGCTTTAAAGGGTGGTAAATTTCTTTCACAGTGTCCCCCTGACCTATTAGAGCAATTGAAATTTGAATTTGAAAATTTGCCAAGAAAGATGCCTTGTTACAAAAAATTAGACCATATGGACTAACACAGCCAAACGGTGAGCAAATAAAGACAAAAAATCTGCCCAAACGGACAAAAATGTCCCTAGTGATGCCTGAGGGTTAAAGCAAAGTCTTGCTGAAAGCATTCTGGATCAAAAGTAGGGCAGCAGAGGACGAGAAGTCAAAACATCTTCCACTGTTGACACATTTTTATAGATTCCATTGAAATGCCATCTGTCATTTCTCCACCTGAAGCAGCTACCTCAATGTCACCACGGTGCCTTTGAGATGACCCGGCTCTCCACCATCCATCACAGACAACCACAGTTAAGGTGTCTACGCAAAGATTGAAGAGTTGAAAAGCCCCTTGCTTGAAATACTTGATCATAGCAGGCAGGTATGTGGCAGACCCACAGCTGATATTTAGTGTCCTCTTCAGCAGAAAACAGAAGAAAATGTTGTTTTTCTCTGCACATATCCTCTTCCTGCACTAGCATGAGAATCAGGCTTTGTCATCTTTATGGCCTCATACATCTCCATATCCATTTGCCACTTGATGGCTCCCCGTCAGGACATCCAAAGTGGTGTTGATTGTGCTAATGATAATGTGTCACAGTGATGTGTCCCGTTTTAGGCCAGAAGAAGAGCTGCCAACCAGAAGACAAGGAGACTACGGGCTCATGTTGTGTTGTGCTGTAAGAAGTGATTGATGACTCTCTCTGTTGTATTGCTTTGATTAAGACTGGTGATTTATTGCCATGGCTCACAATGTAATTAGACTCTTTATATACACAAAAACAGTGCTGTCTTGCTATATGATCCCAGTGTGTTTCAGTGTGTGTGTTGTGTTATCTCCATATGATTACATTATACTGTCAACTTGTGCATCCAATTGATGCTCAAGCCTGTTTGAAGAGATTGCCAGGAAAAGAGGCACCTCCCTGGTCTGTTTTTGTATTAAAGCAGGAAATATAAGCAAGATATGTGTTTCATTTAGGGTATTTATTGAATTGTTCAAAATAAATGATGGATGTGTTTACCTTTAAGTGAAATTGCCTGGTGTGTATTCATTTTGAAGCTCTAGAAATAGATTTCATTTGCTGTGAAAATGCACCTATGACATCTTTGGTTGTTCAAGGCTACAGCTTTTTATTTATTTGTGGTCTCTTTGGTATTTCAATCTAGAATATTAAGTCAAAATAAAACCTTAAAATGGGCTGACAACATGGCCACTGCAACAGATGCTGTTTTCCTTCTGTCATGGCCACTTTTGATGTCCCAGAGTGAAGTTCTATATCGATGCATGTTTGTTGAATCAGTAGATCTAGTGTCCTCATTTTGGACCTGAGAAATGTCAAACTATTTCTGGGTTTGGATGTTAGAATGATGTTATTGGTGCAATACTTTTTTCAACACATTTCCTGCCCATTTTTGTTACTTCTTTTTGCCACTTTAACCCATGTTTGACACTTTTCACCCATTTATGCTGGTTTTCCCCCTTTAATGCCACCATTCTTTGACAATTTACTCCCATTTTTGCCTCTTTTTTTCCCAGTTTTATCCCATTTTTGCCTCTTTTCACCCATGTTTGCTCATCATGCTCTGCCAATGTTTGCCAAACCTTTTTGCCATTTACCCATTTTGTCACTTTTTTATCCATTTTGATCCCCTTTTCAACTCATTTTGCCACTTAAACTAATTTTGACACTTTCTGCCCATTTATGCTGGGTCCCCCCCTTTATTTCCACTTTTATGGCACTGTTTTGACACTGTTTTACACCCATTTTCAATCATATTGACTATGCCTGCCATTACGTTTTTGCACTTTTTGCTCATTTTTGCCACTTTTAACCAATTTTTGCTGCTGTTTACCCATTAATGCGTATTAAACCATTTTCTGCTCATTTTTGCCACTTTTTGCCCATTTGTACTGTTTTTTGCTCTTAATTTCCACTGTTATAGCACCATTTAGCCAATTTACACCCATTTTTGCCTCTTTTTGACCATACCTGGTACTCATTTTTGGCTCTTTTAACACATTTTAACCACTTTTTGCCAAATTGTCCCTCTTTTTGCCACTTTCAACCAATTGTTCTGCTTTCACTCATATTTTGTCATATTTGCCCTCCTCATTTGCCAGTTTTTAAATTTTTGGGCACTTTTTTGCCACTTTTCATGATTATGTAATTATTTTCTGTACAAGTTTTGTCTGTTTTATTCTACTTTTCCACTAATTCCACTCTATTTCCTGGCGTCCTGACATCTGACACCACTTTCTTAACTGTTTAGTTCTGTGTGCCTGTCTACATTGTTAACATCACAGATAAAAAGATAATTCTTTTCAAAGAAAAGGAGTTTACGGCTTAAAAAAAGGCTATATTAATAAATGAAATTCATTTTTGTTGCTTTGTGTTTATCATTAAGAAAGCAGGTAAAATGTGCTCATCACAACTTGACTTCCTTATGTACCATGATTTTGCTGACCTCCATGGGCCCGCTTTTTGGCTAGGCCCCAGAAAGCTCTCCCCTTTATACCCCCTTCTGGGCAGCCATACATGGATCTTACATGAGGTTGCTGCAACATCACAAAGGTGTTCAGGAACACAATCCATCTTCCTTGTGTGTGGGGTGTGGTGTCAATGCTGGTTTGCACTTTGTTCTTCCTGTTTCTGATGGGCAGAGCCCCACAGACGATTTGTGCTCTGAGCTTCCTGCCTGCAGGGGTGGAGGACCTGCAGTAATCTTGCTGAACATAGTTTGTTTTTTTCCGCATTGTTTGGAACCTGTGAGATGTCCCAAAGATGGGAAAAAAAAACCCTAAGGATCCAAAGACAGTTGAGCAGGTGGGGACTTTGATGAACCTCAGAGGTCAGGATAAAAATGCAGCCACTTCATTGATGTCTTAGAGTTTAACCTACAACACTGTGGTAGATCTACCCATTATAAATTTGAAAGTACCATTTTATTTCACTTTCATGTTGACATAACTTTCACCAAACTGTATTTTTTATGATCTTTTTTAAATCAGTTTTAAGCCCTGACAAAAACGAATAAACAATATTGAAAAAATAAATTAGAAATGCATAGAAAATTCAGAATATACTGAATTTAGATGTTGAGTTTTCTCCTCAACCTCAGAATTCAGTGGGGGGTTTTTTTCGTCCAGATCCTGCAAAAGAAAGCTCACAATTCTGAAAAATGCCCTCAAAAGTGTGACACATGTGCAGTCTGTCATCACAGCCTACACCCAGCTATGGAGATCCAAGAAGGCTCCTCAGAGCTCTCCTCTGATTTAAAGTCAGGAATCTGACAAAAAAAAAAAACTCAGTCATGACTGAGGAAAAAAACCCTCCATATTCTGCATGACTCCGAATTCAGGGTCTTTTCAGGGTCTTTTTGTGAATGGTCCACATTCACAAAATTTGTCACACTCGTTATTTTCCTCTTTTACACCTGTAGCTAGTCTTATTTTGGGATTATTTTCCTTTTACACCTATAGCTGGTTGTATATCGAGATTATTTCCCCCTTTTACACCTATAGCTGGTCTTATATTTGGATTGTTTTCCCCTTTTACAACTGTACCTGGTCTGATATCGGGATTTTTCACCCCTTTTACATCTGTAGCTGGTTTTACATTGGGATTATTTTCCTCTATTACACCTGTCGCTGGTTGTTACCTCTACCTGGTTGTTTGTTAGTTTGTTTGTTTGCAACATAACTCAAAAAGCCATGGACAGATTTTCATGAATTTTTCAGGAGATGTCAGGAATGGCATAAGGAAGAACTGATTAAATTTTGGGAGAGATCTGGATCTGGAGTGATCTGGATCCAGGATTTTTTTAAAGGATTCTGTACTATTGGGAGATAGGGCTAATGGCGGAGGTCTGCACTCTCCGAGTGTTTTTCTAGTTCTATTTTGAATACATTTTCTCCTTTTACACCTGTACCTGGTCTTATATCAGGATTATTTAGCTGTACATTTCATGAATGACACTCTTTATGTGTTAAATATTTGCTTAATGTGAACTGAAGAAAAGCTAATATTGTTTGCACATTTAAGTGATGTTTTACCTACCTTATCTTGCCACATCTGAATTTACTATTTATTCAGAACCTTTGCACATTTTTTCTCTATTCCTACATTGTCTATGTTGTATGTTAAGCTCTGTTATTTTTTTCATCAGCAAACATGTATTTACACACTGTTACTTAGGCAATATCTAATGGTAAAAATTTCAGTATTGCCATATTTGTTTTGTAAACACATTCACCTTGGTGAACTGGTTAAGTAAAACAAAAACCTGAGTACAGACACCAATTCTGTCATCTGATACTTATAAAGGGCCGCCTTACTGGTTTCCCGTGGGACTCGTTTAAATACAGGTACATCTAAAAAAATCGAAGTAACTCAATTCAGAAAGTGAAACCCATATATTATATAGACTAGTTACCTATAGAATGAAACATTTTAAGCCTTTATTTCTTGAAATGTTGATGATTATGGCTTACCAAAATTCAGTGTCTCAGAAAATTATAATATTATGTAATATCAATAAAAAAAAGTAACCTGAAATGCCAGATGGATTTTTTTCACACATCCATCTGGAAAACTTTCATTACTAAGCGTTTGAGAAAGGGCAGAGGCTTTAGAAAAAAACTCAGAGTGTGATTGGATGAACGTTCTGTCTGTCACATCTTTACAGGCCAATCGGAGCAACAAAACACATGGCCTAGCCGTGACTGAGGTGTGCATGTGCAGCTACCGAGCAATAACGCAAACCATGGCAACTATAGACATGTCAGTACATGACTTTTGTTATTTTTGAAAAAAGAAAACAACTCACTGCTTTAAGGAAGAAATGTCATCAAGTTCTGGTAAACAGGTTTGCAGGTGTTTTGAGTTAATTACCTGATGGGGTGTGACACCATGACTTTTCAATATTTAACTCTTTCATGATATTCTAATTTTCTGAGATACTGAATTCTGGATTTCATTTTCTGTAAGCCATAATCATCAACAATTCAAGAAATAAAGGCTTGAAATATCTATTTAATAATATATTTCACTCTATGTGTAATGAGTCTATATAATATATGGGTTTCACTTTCTGAAATGAGTGACAAAAAATATTGAACTTTTTCGTGATACTCTAATTTTTTGAGATGTACCTGTAGATTGTCCAGGATGGTTAAATGCTACACCACATTTAACTGTTATCACTGCACTGTAAACATTTAGACCAGAACATTTGATTCCTTCTTTCAGATCCTCACTCTTTGTTCCAGGCTCACTCTTTGTGTCTTTCAAGGACAGAGGAGGAAATTCTTGCAGGAGAATCTTAAGACAGTGAAACGGAAATTTCCCTCCAGCTATTTCAACAGGGTTTATTCCTGCTCGCGCTTCCTATTTCCTGTCCTCTTCAGCACGCTTCCTGACCTGCCATTCCTACTGTTCCGCCATCATCACCAAAACCATCGTCTTGTTAAAAGGAGACAATGTCTATTGTGAGGACAACATCCAGCCTGTCAGCAGTCACCACGAATTTCCTCACAGGAGTGAAACAAACTGAAGAGACAAACAAAAGACACCTCAAGGTTTCCATTTTCCATCTGAGCGGGATACAGGCCCAGTCAGAGGGAACAGATGGAAAGGGTTCTCCACTTTTCCTAAAAACATATTGTTGTATGTTTTATCCAGAGGCATTTGATGACTAAAGTTTTCTTATAGCAGAGGTACAAAAATAAGTTCACCTATCAGTGATCACTCTGAACAAATGCCCCAATGGTTGCCACTAGTGCTCTGATGTCTGCTCTGATATATTACATAAAAAATAAAATACACTAGCGTCCAGAATATTGTATCAATAATAGTGGTTGTGTTGTATTTAAAGTCAGTTTTTACTAAAAAAGTTATGCCAAAAGGGTTAAAAAGTTAACATGATAAATCAAAGTTTAAAAACTATTGAAAACAAATTATGTTGCATAACTTCACGTTTCTCTGCTGCCATCTAGTGGACACTGTCAGTGAGGTTTAATGTTCAGTCATGTTGATGTAAATCAGTTAAAGGAACAGAGAGCGAGGTCTGGCTTTGCTTGCAGTTTTTCTGCCAAGCTTTGGACTTGGAGACCATTTGTCCATAAGTTTTGTGTTTAAATTATGTTTAAATCGTTTGATGCAAGGAGAAATGTCTTATAAGGACATTTTTGGTGTCTCTGTTTTATGTGTGCTCTGCTAGCTAATGCTAACTGCAGAAGCTAACTGTTGAATAGCTGTATTTTCATGAAGAACCTTATTTGTGACTTTAATAGGTTACTGAATTTATTTGTATATGCTGAGATTTGTTCTGACTCATTTTGTTTTTACTATGATCTTGTAGTTTTACAATATACAAAAGAAATACAATACAATGTAACTATACGTACAAACAGGGCAGTACAGTGGTACCACAAGTTTTATCTTATAACTAAATGAATTTTAGCAGTGATGACACTCACAATAAAAATTTAAAAAGTATTTAAGCCATTAAAGTATAACAAACCTGTTTTACTGTTGTAAAGCTGATGAAAATCACGTATATTTAACTATTTATACAATATACTGTTCCTTATTATTCCATCAGAGAACCATAGAAAAATCACAAATACTGAATGTCTTGGTAGATTAAAGCAGAAATAAGGCTCATGGTGAAAATAAATACCTACCTAGGGACTGTAGATTAGCTTTAAGCTATCTCTGGTACATCACAATGCAACATTTTTGTTCATTATTGTGCATGGTCCCTTTAGCAATATAAATTATATATCATTATTGATCATTATTTCTTAAAAATTTCTTTAAATTAGTCCGATTTATCTCTGGATAACTCTGATTGTTTTTACAAGCCTGTGGCAGCCTCTAGCTACACTTTAAAGCACTATTATCCTACATATTATATTATTTTTCAAGAAAATAGCCTTAGTATGGTTGCTAGATTAAATGGCCCTATGCTTTAACAAAGACTGCATTTTACACCCCTAAATAGGCATATGTCCAAATGTGGTTCCCATAGCTGCTCGCTAGGTAGCTGGATGTGTTTCACTAGCTATCGTCAAAACGTCTTACATTTTACGTCTTTTAACTCTTAGAGGTCCACTGGCTATTGCGCCATTCTGTTCATTTTCTTTTGACAAAATAAACCACTCAGAATATGTATACCATGCTCATGTTCAGTATAATCTTTTTCGGTTCTACCTCAACTTTATAAAATAAGAACTGTACATTTTTTTAAGTTTAACTGTCTTAGATATGGGGCCTCAAAAACACAACACCACATGGAAAATGATTTTTTGAAATTGTTATTTAAAAAAACATATTTTCATTTTTAAAAAGAAACAACATGCTGAAACTATGAAATATTGCCATTGCCAGTCCTATACAGCATGGTCCACTATGTGTAACATTATTTTTTTTACTTGGCCTATTGACTGAAAAAAAACTAAAAAGAAAGCCTAAAGGTTATCCACACAGAGTGATGGCAATGCAAAATGTGGCTTTGTTTTCATGCTGTCATGTGACAAAAGTAGTACATGATAAAATCACGCTGGCATGATCGTGGACCCCTAAGAGCTACATAATAAATATTTCAAATCCATTTTTCTATTTTTTGAAGATCCTTTGTCTAAAAAAATAAATTAAAGTTAAAAGAAAGTTTTGTTTTCATAAAGCTGAGGTTCTGCCGTAAAAAAAAAAAAATGATTCAAAACCTGAGCATGGTTGACATTTTCTGAGCAGTTTAATTTTCCAAGAAAAAGTATTAACAAAATGGTTAAAACAGCCAGTGGATTTCTAAGGGTTAATAATCCTGCACCAGTTGGATCCATCATATAAACTTACTTCTTTTCTCTCAACTTTAGCCTTTTTCAAACACACACTCCTGCAAATTTCTAGAAAATTTAAGAACAAGTTTCACCTACAACATTCCTGACGTACAGGGGTTGGGGTCTGAGGAGGCAGAACATTAAGTAACACAAATAGTGCAGACATGTTGCTTTTATTAATCTCTCATTTAAGTGGATGTTAAGAGTGTAAACTAATGTAGAAAGAAGATTGCACCTGGACAGGATACAGAAAGATGCAGCTTCATTACAGAGATGGCACCAGTCACACATCAGTCATATACTGCAACCACCTTTACGTGATTTTATTTTATGTAATTCCTACTACGTTTTTACATTGGCTCTATCTGACTTCACGTGGAAATAACAAGGGTGCTGGCAAAAATAAAAACTCCAGGTAGAGTCAGGGAGAAAATGTATCTGCATATTTACACCTCAGCAGCTTAATTCTGAACATTTTGGGAAAGTTTTTAGCAGTTTTGTAAACGCACTAGTTCAATGCACTTGGAGTCCCAGACTCTGGCACACCATATAAAGAGCTGTACTTTATGACAGAGAAGCTGTCAGAGGTGTTCCCACCCTCAGGTTTAACCTCTGGGGAGTTCTTCATCCCTGCGTTTTATATCCTCGTCTTTCCTCTGCAGAGCAGGGGGTAGGGTGGAGCCGAAGGAAGTGGGGTATATCCTTCCTCCACACCAAGAGCACGACTGAGGAGAGACTGGAGGGCTCTGAACCACTGATAGGACTACAGATACCAACTCTTCATCCTCTCAGTCAGCTCTCTCTGATGTTTCCATGTAATATTTAGATGAAACAGTCTCAGGTGATAAAGTATCATGAAATCTTTCACTCTCCCCGTCTAAAGTAATAAACAGCACTGCACCTGGCAGAACACAGCCCTCAGAGGGAAATTGCCTGTGAGATCTGCATTGTGAAAGTGACACCTGAGAAGAAAAAGCATGTTCTTGTGTCAAAACAACTTCATTACAGCGATATGCGTGTTTTAGCCTTGTAATATTGTAGTTTTCAGCAGCTCTGTGAGATTTAGATGTTCTGTTAGGAGAAAAATAAGTCACTTTTATCGGTGCTCATAATGCTTCTTAAGACTGACTGTATTACTGTAATGAGAAGAGTAATATTTGTATTCATTTTCCTTCTCTCTTTATACAAAATGGCACAGCATTATCATAACTGCAGAGGCAGTTAGCTGATAAAGAATTACTCATGAACATTAATGAATCATAGCATTATTCATTTATGTTTTCTTCTTGACTCTTACACTTTACAGTGCCTGCATTGTGAAGAGTCATAATTTAATCCATGATTTTTATCACCATTTTATCACCACATTAAACAAACATAATGGCATTATGCTGTGACAGTTTGCTTGTTAACATCTATGAGTGGAGGAGACACTTATGCCTGTATTATTTCTCACTCAAATGAATAACATGACAAGAAAAATGTAGTTTAAATGAGCTTATATGCCGTATTGAATTTAGGGTGGCATGATGGGAAATTAGGAGCTGTTACCAAAAAAATCTGAGATGGTCCCTTTGCACTTGTTATTGGACAATATTAGTTTCTGTTACTTTTACACATACAGTTTCATTCCTGGTATGGGCCTTAACAGAGAGTGCATTGTTCAAATAGTATCTTAACTGTGTGCTTGTCAGCACAGTTAAACCTAGGTAATCCTTAAAAACAAGCATTCAGTCAGCATGTTTTAGAAAAGCATCAACTCTCTCATCTGAACAGCATGAGAAACATATTGTAAGGTTTAAGCAGAAAGCATTCATTTCATAGAGAATGAAGCATTATAGCTTAAAGACCCTGTAAACTGATTCAAAAAAATCTGTATTTAGGTTTGTTGTATGATAGGCCACTGTGTTATGAACCCCCAGGTCTGATTTCAGTCAAATAAAACATCTCTAAGTTTAGAAAATTAAGCTTCAAAATCATGAAAAATGAGGCGTGTCTGTTGAATGAGCTGAAGTCCCGCCCACTCATGAGAAATATTATCCTCTAAAATTTAAAGAAAAATGCTCCAACTTGACTGGATGGAAAGTACAACGGCTGATTTGGGAAAATAATCTAATTGCGCTTTTTTTCCTCAATATTGCGATTGCAATTTGATATGCAATTATTTATGAAGTTCCTTATCTTATGCATTTTCCAAAAAACGAGCAATAAATCATTCAATACTATAACCAACACAGTATTAGATTAAATAAGGGCTAAACAAATTTAAGAAAATATCTATTATTATCTATTATTCTGACTCGTATTGCAAATATGATGTAAATCCTTGTATTGAAGGGAGTGATCATTTTTATGTAATTATCATATTCAGTAAGAAAAAACTGCAAAAATGAAGAAAGTAGGTTTTTTGTTGACTTCATAAAAAATGACAGTTGAATGATTATGATATGTAATGAATAACATTTCTGCTGCAAAAAAAGGTTTTAAACTGATATTTTGTCACAAATTTCAGGTTAAAGAAAAATTGCACCTTCTGCAATTTTCAAATTGCAGCATGCCATATATATATTGCGATTTAATTTAATTTGTGATTAAGTTCCCAGCCCTAGAAAGCACACTATTAGCCTGCTCCTTGACCTTATGTTGACCTTATGATCAAAGTGCAGCTGCCTGGCTTTGTGCCACAGCAGAGACAAACTCTGTTTTCTGGCTCAAATCTCTTTGTTATGACACTTTAAATGATCCATAGGCCACTGTGGCTGATAGATTTAGCAAATTTACCTCACAATGTACAAAAAACAGCATTTAACTGACTGTTAACTTTCAATAAAGGCAGTAACATCAGCTAACAGCAGACTGCACTGAGATGAACTACTCTGGGGGTTTTATATCATTGTAGCAGCTATTCCACAGTCCTCATGTAGGAGGAAGCTTGGCCCGAAGTACTCACCACGGTTCACTGTTTACATACATGGCTTATGTTGCTGCTTTGTGAGCTTAGCTTTAGCTCTTTTAGCTATGTAGTGTCATTAGGTATGTAGCTCCATTAGCTCCGTAGCTTTGGCAGCTAACAGAGCTCTGTAAGCTACGCTTGCTCCGTTGGACTGTTTCTATGGTGGACAAGCTTTTTCCTGTAAGAAGACCGTTTATTCATCTTTATAAAAAAAAAAGAAAAAAAAAAAAGAAAATAAGAAAATGTGGTACCAGGTTTGGGTATTCAGGTTTTGGACTTCACTTTTGGTATCTTAACCCTTACCGTAAGCCTTACCCTGACCCTAAATGGAAGTTGAATCCAGTTTTATTTTGAAACTTTTACGTGTGTTTCTAAGTTATACACCTTCTCAGATAAACTGTCCTGAGAGTGGCCGTCAGAAATGAATGGACTGCCAGACTCTCTTGGAGCAGCACACTGTAGATCTTCAGATAATTAACTCCTTAAAAGAAGTAGGAATAAATCAGAAATTGATTTGAAACTTAAATTGATCGTGAATTGAATCTCGACCCCAAAATCAGACTCAAATCAAGTCAAACTGTGAGCCTCTCAAAGATTCACATCCCTAACGTTTGAAGTGGTCACTGATCAATTATCCTTAAATAAAACTAGATATATAGATGGATCAGTGTCATATGAGGCAATATCATAACTGTACACTGCCTATACAGCATTAGTTTACCTTTGTAGGTCATAGTGATAGCTTTGACAGTTGAAGAGCAGGATGAAATTTAGAGTTGAGAAGTAAAATTTTGTACTGGATTTAAACAATTAAACTTCACCATATCTTTTAAAGCTGGCTTATTTCACTACACGGCAAAAAAACAAAAAGACTTTTAAAAAGGACAAACCATAAAAAAGTCCATCGTAATGTCTGAACCAGACTATCACAGTTTTAGCTGTTTATGACATTATACTGCATCCCCCTTGTGTGGTTGAGAGTAATATCCAGCCACTATGGAGCTCAGTGTTCTCCCCAACTCTGCATAAGAAATTCATTAGAGCACGGCTAAAATGAGATCTTGATGAAAAACAATTTGGTTGCTAACTTATTTATTAAGGTGGAGGCCAAGCGGTGTTTATCAGCTCCTGTGGGCCACTTATTGAAGTAATGGCATCACATGACTGAGGACACAGAAACGCAGACACCCACACATCCATATTAAACACAGTCGCTCTCCAAACCCCAGGCCAGATTGGGTCTCATCGCACCAAACAGAGGATTACTCGCTCTCTCTCTCCCCTAACTCTCTCCTCCCCTCACCTGAATTGAAGACTCCATCATATGTCAACTGTCTCCCAGCATCACCCTGAGTGATTGCCAGTCCTGACACCCATATGCTTGTCTCACTAACCCAAACAAATGCCGGGGAAATTAAATGCTCTGTGGGGATAATAAAGAGAGTAAATCCTGGGTGTAGATGTCGGGGTTGATGTGGGGGCAGCTATATTAAGCCCACATGGATCACCGTCCAGCACTCACTCATTATACCTCATCGAGGGGGGATTTACAGCTTTTCCAAAGAACAGCATGACTACCACTGTAGTCTTAACCTGCACTGTGTCTGACTGAGGTTATAGGCTGTTTGAGGACAAATTCTGAGTTATAATCTAGCAATCGCATAGTTTTAATGAAAATGTGGGCATGTGGGTTTCATCTTCAAAGCTCTGTGAGGAACTACAGGCTATTCCTTATTTTAGTCCTGATGGGCAAAGCACTATCCATGATCTTTTTACAGCTCTTGTCCTATGCATGTTAGAAGAATTTTAAAAAGACTCATACTTTAATCTGGATGTCAAATGTATCACATTGTCTGTTTACATGCAGTTAGAAAAAAATAGACTGGATAGTCTGGTTCGTCTAGAGTGGGCAGAAGGCAGAAAGTGGTATAAAGCGTTATGATTTTTTTTAGGCCTGTAAATATTTACGCATTATCGCTCGTGATTAATCCAGAAAGCTTTACACGTAAAAAAAAAAAAAAAACGCAGTTTAATCATATAACTAAGACCATAGCTTCCTCCCATGGTCCTCCTGAGTGGATGTTTACATCCCTGGGGTGAGAAGGTTAAAGGCGGGTCAAACGCAGCCAGCAGTGATGAGTGAGGAGACAGACCCAGGTCTGCTTCACGGCAAATTTAGATTTAAAAAGCTGCCTAATGGAAGTCTGGATCAAACAAAAGTTGTGTGTACATACTGCGGTGATGGACTGCCTTTTACACCCAAGCACAACGAGTCTGAAGTACCACCTCTGGGCAAAACGCATCTTTGCTAATGTTAGCAAAGACACTTGACAGCACGGGACCAAGCCATGATAGCTAATGTTGCTAATGTTAACAAAACTAACAACAACATGGGATCAAGCCATGATAGCTAATGTTGCTAATGTTAGCAAAGACGCTAACAACAACACGGGATCAAGCCATGACCTCAAACTACAGCCATGCAGTCCAGCGGACCCAGATTTGTCCCCAAAATGACAACATCTAAGCTAACTAATGCGATCACTAATGGGTCGCCAGAGATTGCAGACCATCAGCGTCGTTGACGACAAGGGGCTTCAGGACATCATCCATCCATACCACAGAATACCTACGACAACTACTGTCACAAGAAAGCGTGAACTGTATGACAGCTAAAAAGGCAACTAAAGTGGAGCAGCTGGCCCGAGCTACATTTATTACACTGACGAGAGACCACTGGACATCAGTCAGCAACTTCAGCTACCATGAGGTAACAGCACACCTGATCGTTCGCTTTACAGCAGAAGTTATTTTGAACCTGATGTGTTTGTCGTCTAGGCTCGTTTGCAGTTTATAAATATTATTGCTCAGTGAATTAAGACACTCTAAATTAACAAACCACAAATAAGTTTAAAAACTCTAGTTTGCTTAATATTTCTTATTTAAACACCATACTTGAACTAATTTATCTCAAACAAAAATGGAATGGAAGTAAATGGTAGTATTTGAAATGTTTATTTATAGATTATAATGATAATTATAATAACAAATTTTTTTGCTTTAAAAGTGCTGTACATAAAGTTAAAATAATGCAAACACTTGATAATAACGTTTAAAAATCTAAAAATTACTAAAACTAAAAAAATGCTGTGATTAATCATGATTAGTCACAGCATAGTGATGTGATTAACTTGATTAATTGTTTTTAATCAATTAACAGCACTCATATGTTTATGTGATTTAATACACTCAAATACATGACAGTACCTCTCTTGGTATCTCGTAACCATGGCAACATGTCATAGTCTCTCACTCTAATTTTAGCTCACCTTTTCTTTTGTGCTCATGCAAGAACAGCATGCTGGACAGCGGACCTGTGCAAGCGGACCAAACCACATAAGAGTGCAACAGTTTTGGAATTTGAGCCCCGAACCAAGTCAAGTCTCGCTGAACCATCAGGCGTGAAAAACGACCTGAGGCTGGAATGCAGCTACTCAGCCATGGAAACCTATTCAATAAAGCTCCTGGCACACAGTTTTTGTCCTTACATTGATGCCAGTGGAAGTTCAGTACTTTTACCCATATAGTGTAAATTACCTGGATGAAAGGAAAACAAGGGTTAGGGTTAGTGGTATGATATAAAAGTCAATTTAAAGAAAAAACACCTTGAATGTAATTATTGATTAAAATGCACAGCATCCTAGTGTCAACACCAGCACATATACTGTCCACTGAAGTGGTTGATTTAATAGGTACATGTCTGCAAGTGTTCATTATTGGGGAAATGACAGTCAGCTAATTAAAAGGCCTAATTGAGCTATAGCCATATCTCCACTTATGCATATAAACATACTGACTCTTTGAGTCTTGGCTATGGAAAATTCAAAAACAAAGACTTTTATGCAAGATATTATCATCATCATTTCATTTGATTCTAGCAGCATTTACAGGAACTAAAAAACTACATAGAAATAATCAGCCATCTCACTGATGGTCTTTGTTGCTCCTGCAGACCATAAAGAGGCATCACTATTCATTTCAGTTTCATAACCAGCTAAAAAATTTTCACAGGAGCTTTAAGGGTTTTTCCCCATGCATATCGGTTTACTTTCATCCATTTGAACTCACCTGATTTTTAAAACGGTTCTTTCTCCAGTTGGAATTTCTTTCCTTAAACATAAAAAAAGAAACTAACAACCAAACAAAGAACGGGTTTTTACAGGAAACTTAACAGTGATGATAGTCATCATTCCTCCATCTGTTGAGTACTCACCAGTGAGGCAGTTTGAACAGCTTGCAGTGACTGAAACAAACATGATAAAAAGCATCCATTTTGAACGGATTTTCCCTCCTGATAACAGCTGCCGAGGAACAGATTAATAATGGAGGAGAAAATGAGATTATGCTGAGTCATTAATTTTATAACTCTCTGTAGAAGTAGATAATGATTCTGCTAGTGATCATAACTGTTGGCACAAATTTACGTACGTAATTCCACCACTGGAGACTGGGAAACCTTTTATTGACGTGCAAAGAGGGCTTTATAGATATTTGGAAAGCAGATGACAAAAAGAAACCCTGAAAAAATAATCATCTTTTATGAAAAGACAAGATGACAATGAAACCTGCACAATATATAATTTCACATCTGAAAGTTTCTCTATGGCTTGAAGTTTGTTTTTGTACACGGTACCACCACTTCACCACAAAATACACTGTGAGCTCCCTGAGTCAAAGACTGTAAAAGTCTCCTGCCAGGCGTCGCCTTCATTTCAACAACAACAAACATGTGCACACTTGCTACAATTTCTTTACGGACAACTGCTTTAATGTTACTGCAAACACTTAGTAAACAGCCTCAGGCAGGTTTGTTGGTCCTTCTATTTGCATTTATGCAGTTTCTCCTTACAGTCGATCAACTTTGCTCTTTTCAGAGTGGAGTAATCTTTATCACAGTGGGAGACAAATGGTTGTCATTAGGATTAAGCTTTCAATGCAGGGAAGTAACCATTTTTAAAATTAATTACTCAGGTTATTTAGTGGCTTTTTGTGTTCTTGAACTTTGGAGTAATTTTAAAATCAGTCATTTTACTTTAACTGAAGTATTTTGCGTCACTACATTTCATATAGCATCTGTTACTGAGTTCAAAATCAAATTAAACTGACAAAAGAGGAGATCTAAGCTTTCTGTCAATTACAGGAACTCAATAATTTTACACTGTCATTTAACATTCAGGAGCATCATAGTGAACACGATAGTTCCACTTTGCCTCTATTACAATAACATTACAGCAGTCTTTCCAAAACTGATGTATGCCATGATCCAGTTTAAAACCTGAAAATCTACTTGCCCACCAAAACCCATCAGACAAACATAACATGACACTTAAAGTATAACAGTTATATTTTCATTTCCTAAACAGAGAGTTCAAAGTGAATGCTTAGATTAGCCATCAAATCTCTAGGATAGAATTTGCTAATATTCATCTGCAACACTGCAAGATAATAAATAAGAATGAGGTGGTAATTACCTGGTAATAAGTTGCCATTTTTACCATGTAATAACTCTGTAAAATTAATGAAATATTAACAAGTAATGATGTATAGTCATTATAGTACAAAACTGTTAGGGACTGTTGTGCTTTTACTTCTTAAGTTTTGGTAACATTCCAGTTTTCTGATAATACAATCTTTGAAGACTGAATACAGAAGTTACATTTGCAGTGGTGTATTTTCATTCAAATGTGGTGTTATTATTTGTGCAGTAAGATTGATTACTGCATAAATTAGGATTATTAATAAAGTAATTTTAAGATTGCATAGAATAGATGATATAATATGCTGTTATAATCAACTGGATACATAAAACCTATTTTTATTAAATCCATTCCATCATTACGTATCAAATAGGGGGAGGATGAAATGAGAATGAATCATAGAATGAAATCATCTTTAATTGATTTAAACAACTTCAGTGCTGTGTGCCTGGCGTTGATGAGTTTCCGCACATCGATTATTGTGGGCCAGGCTGAGTCAAAGTCTAGGGCTGTTTTTTAGTCCCAGTCCGTCCCTGATTGTGGCAATTCTCTGTTGATAAGGTAATTTCAAAGGAATAGACTGATAACTTTCTGTATAAGTTGCTTGATAATTCACAGGTAACTTCTTTATTTTAGCCCACTAGGTTTGAGGGAGCCGTTTCTGATTAATTTTCAAGTAATTCTTAGGGTTAGGATAAGGGGTTTAGGGGAAGGGTTAGGGTGAAATACCACCAAATTATTAGAGAATTGCCAATTCTACAAGGAATCACTTGATAATTCATTGTTACAAGTAGGGATATTCCGATACCATTTTCTCCTTCCCAATACGATACTGATACCAAGGTGTTGGGCATTGGCCGATAATGAGCACTGATCTGATACCAGTGTGAACTTTCTGGACTGACTGTGAAGACTAGCACATTATTTTAGACAAATATTTGACTCAGAACCTGGCTCAACAAATAGAATCATAATGTACAGCATCTCTGTGACCCTCAAGTTTTTTTTCTAAGTTTTTTTTGTTAACAACTTGTTTATTGAACCATTGCAAATGAAACATCTAGTGACATCCATACAACTTTTAGAAGTGTATCTTGAGTGCAGGAATTTTGTAGTTTATCCACCTATGGCGATATTTTGATACTTTAATCTGGAAGATGTAGTCTTACAAACGTACCTTTTTAAAACTGTGATCTGTTCCCTAAGTGTGTATGGGAATGGGGTATGGGTTTCACCTACGCTGCTCCTGCAACCTGAGTTGTGTCTGAAAGTTCTATTTTAATCATTCAGATGGGTTTATATGGTATTCCACCCCAGAGAGATCTTTATATAGGATGAGGGAGTCTGAGAATGAGTGGTAGGTAAGTCATGTTCTCCTGGTTAAATGAGATTTAAATATATACATACAGTACATACATAAATACATACTTGTACATGCAGGCATAAAAGGCAGAAGAAGTTGAAAATTGAAACATCTGAAAAATTTAGCCTTTTCCCTTGGCAAAACCCTGCTCTGCTGGTCTTTTCTGTGACTTTTCCACATCTGTGCTGCAGTTTCCTCAGCGCTATATGAGGCTGAACCTGATTAAAAGATAAATTTTAATTCTAAACTTGAGTCCTCCAAACACATGGCATGTGTTTTTGCATCATGCAAGTAGGATTTTGGGAGGAAATTGCGTTTTTGTTATAGCCTTCAGGAAAATATCAGAGAAGCATTCAGTTCTAGTTGTCAAGCTGAGGATTAAGTGGGAGTGTCGATAGAGAATCAATACAACTTCACGATGGCTGAGCTGTCCCCTGCTGCTAATAAACACAAACCATTCATGACTTAATAATGTCCAAACCACATTCACTGAACTGTTGATGTAATGTATCCTCTGCAGCCATATGAAAGGATAAACATGCAGTACATGCTTTGATTTTATTGTTAGAAATTCAATAAATGCACTTGTTCTCATGCAATAATGTAATAATGTAAGGTGAGTGCAGGCCCCTGCTGAAAATATAGGCACCCTTAAGCTACAGTTTGATAAGAGCCGTATATTTTTCTTGGTTATATTCCTCCCTTGGTGATACTCGAAAAATCCCACCACACACTACAGGGAAAGCAGTAAAGACATAAATGGGGGTAAAAAGTGGAAGGGATCATTGTGGTCTGGAAATTTTCACAGTGCCTGAAACCAAGCACATAAACATGATTTCCAGGACAGTTTATATAAAACATGTAGAAAAAGCTCTCAGGTGGGAAGTCAGTCCATCGTCTTAAATCCAGCCTCAGGTGGATGAGCACTAGATTGGCTCTGTTTCTGTATTTGAGGCCTACAGCCATGGCTCTTCTCCAGCCTCACAAAGAAGCAGCAACTTTTTTGTAAGATTTTCTCAGTTAAGGAAACAGTGTGACAAGGAGAGAATGGTGTCAGCAAATTTAGCAAGACTGAAAGGTGTGAGTCAGTCAAAAACACGTTTGAATATTTGATGAAGGCGGCAATAAAGGAGAGTAAAACATCTGTCTGTGTGGACATAGTAGTACAACAGTCTTCCGTTTAAGCACGTTTGACACACATGTGCTGAGGTAGTATGTATGTGTGAAAGGCTCACAGCTGAGGAGATGCTAGAATTAACGCCCTGTCTGGGTGACTAAAGCCTGGAACACAGTCGTGTGAAATTTTAGCCCAACCCCACACCAAAGTGAGCAAAGGCCTGATTATTGGATGGTTCTAAAGATTATCTTAACAGGTTTTCCTGTTGTGTTTGGTGTGTTAAGAGTGATCTTCTTATGGCCAATCTGCTCAGAAGTTGATCAGATCCACTCTGATTGAGATCATAAATACTGAGCATGTTCAATTTTTTTTTTTCTGAAATCCTGTTGTGATTGGGCACTGTAGACAACTGAGCAGGCATGAGCAAGATTGTTACGTGGAATGGGGCAATCAGGAAATAAGATGATCGGAGGAAGCACAACAAGCACAGCCATGGAAATGATGGTAAAGATGGCCCTCAGAAATGCAACTAGTTGATTTGTAGCAAAAAAGACAGGTGACTACAGGTGTCCTGTTAAACAGTGGCTCTCAGCTAATTGCCTGAGAACTGAGACACAATTTTACGTTTTTTTTTTCAACCACTCAAATTTATTTTATAAGAAGTGTCACAGTTTGGACTTAAGGTGAACAAAACATATGACCAAACAAGGGTTGCAAAAAGCACGGAAACGCCCTCGTACCCTGTTGGGGTGAGTGGCAACTGCTGCTGTGTTGGATTAATTGGTTGTAACACTTGCTGTGTGCTGCAGCAGAGCACAGAAAGCATGTCTATTCTCCTAGTACTGCTATTTATCATGTAAAATGAGAAAAAAAAACAGCACATTGTATGTTAGAGATACTGCTGCTTTCTCGCAGTGGGTGGTGCATTAGCAAAAACATGTAATACATATTTAAATTCATATTTAAACACATTAAAATATGTAGAGGCAGACCCTGATGATACATGTGAGATATGATGCAAATCAGAAGTTTCATGTAGAAGTTACAGTGACTCTGTGAAACAACGAGATAACAAATTGGGCACCAATAAAGAAATGGCCCAATTGTGTCCCTTCCTGTTGCCAGTAGGAGTGCTACATCAAAAAGAGGAAATTAACCTTTGAGTATTAAAAGGAGCAGACCTTTATCCTACATGTGAAATTTGAATGCAATCAGATGTTTGGGATGGGAGTTACACATACTTCCTGTCAAACTGGCTAGATACGGAAATGCTCGCCATCGCAAGTGAGACATCCTTCAACAAAACATATGTGTTGTGGCCAATTATTGAAGCCTTTCTTTCAAAATCAGAGCTCAATATGTTAAGCACAATAAGAGGAATGAAGACCCACTTGTGCCACTTCCTGTTGCCAGTAGGGGGCGCTCTGATGAGATGTTTGAATGTGGTTGTGTTCAGAGTGATACTGTCAACTTGCAAGAAAGAGCAGAAGAATATTATTATTGTTTACTAAAGTAATACTAGGTTAAAGTCATTTGGCACCATCAATAATGCCTTATTTTGAAATTGAGATAAAGCTGGTGGACTTCCCATAGGGATTTGGGCATGGCTTTAAGAAGCTTCTTTGCAGGTCTGATGATAACCCTCATGCAGACCAAAACTCCCTAGCCTAGGCTGATGTGCAGGGGCTGAATATTTAAAGGGAAAATTCCAAAAATCAAAGGCTGAAATGTTCAATTACCAGAAGGGGGCGTTGTGATGAAGTATCTATATTGATGTGTGAATGTGTTCAGGATCATTGTGTGATCATCTCTGTGAAGTTTGTTGATGATTGACGTAAGTCCTAAAAAGTTATATGGCATTATTGGTGTAAAAAACATTGCTGTAAAATATATCATAATCAACTGACAAAGAGAGGAGCTGGACCATAATTGCATGACTGGATGTAGCCTACAGCTAGCCACATTTAGCTTGTTTATGTTAAAGTGTACTCTGCATAAGACTTGATGTATGTTTGTCATCTTGTTGCACACCACACACTATTAGAATAAAACGGCTAAATTTGTCATTGTATACCTAAGAGGTACTTAAATCTATGAAGGGAAATCAGCTGTATGGAAATGGTTAGTCATTGCTGCAGGTCATAAAGAAGCCAAAACAAAGGGACCTGCAGATATCTGAGCCACATAAACACAGACTCAGTAGCCAGGATGCAGACGAGCCTGGACCGAGCAGAGAGTTGTAAGGGACTTTGATGAGTGGATCAATCTACTTATGACAAATTCTCAGATTAAGTGGAAGTGTATTCAATATAGAATCATGTCATGCAGAAAGGCATGGGTTGTTTGGGGCTATGACGAAAGTGCCATCTCATTTCCCCGTAGTTGGGTATTCATGCTCAGAGCGTCCTGGCTAATCAGCAGCAGCAGTATGGGAAAAGCCATCAGTGAGAGCAGGACTGTACTGAACTATCCACAGTGGATGCTTTTGTCTTTCTGTGGGACTACTATAAATAAGCCATGATGATTAGATTTTACTGTTTTAGGTTACAGTTGAGATCATCAGTTTATGAGGAATGAATGGGACAATTGACAGTAAGACTTGATTTTGTGTTGTAATGCAGAGTTTTGTTGGTGTTTTCAGTGGAGGGTGATATTTGGCAGTTTAAAGTTATGGTAGTAGCTAATGTGCTAACAGGTTAGCTTAGAGCGAATGTAGCTAATGTTAAGCTGTTGTTGTTTATGTGCCAACTGACTGCATGTCTGTAAAGAAAAACTCATAACTTTCATTATGCTTGTTTAATCAACCTACACAAAGACATAAAAGAATGTCTTTTCCCAGTCATTACCAATGTCTGATCATGTGTTGTACATGTAAACAAGGTTGTAATAACGGTAACAATTACAAAGGTCTACTGTCAGGCTTGGGTTCTAATGTCTTGGTCTCAGGTCAGGTTAATGAAACTGCATCACAGGGTTTCCATTTCTACGTGTTTTATTGCTGTTAAATGCAGATTATTGGTCTCATACAGCTGTTTAGAGCAAATGTCCGGTAGTTGCAATAAATGGCTGAAATTCTAGATGACTGCCAGTCATTGCGGCTGGAGAATAAAAAAATAAATTTAGCGGAAACTCTGGAAACAGACATGAATTTCTCTGTAATTTCAGTGAAGACATAAACAGCATCATTACTTTCAGAGAAGACTTCCTTTCTTCGCAGTGTTCCAGTGTTCGGACATAAACAGCATCATTACAAAATGCATTGCCTCCTGAGACCCCACACCCCTGACCAACTGTTCAACAGTGAAGATCTTCCACTGTGAGGAATGTGTGTGAAAGAGAAACTCAGGAAGATTCCAGGAATAAGCTTACATGATATTTCCTAAGAAAAAATCAGGAGTACACATGTTCATGTGTTCATTGTTCTCAATTGAACAGCCTACCATTAAGCTCAAAGCCAGACTGCTTCTTTAATTATGTTTACTTGTGACACATTACTTAATTAAAAGTGTGTTTTTCTATGTTTTTCCATATCAGGTCAGAGGAAAATCATAGTTAAATCCATTTCCATTCCCTTGAGACAGTTTAAATCTGAAATTAAACTGCTACTTCACCGTTTTTGTTCCCCAATTAAAGAGATGAATGCTAGAAATATTTGCTACAGGTCTCTCTCACATGTAAGATTGTGCTCCTGGCTAATTACATTTGCCGACAAAGTGTAAACTAAATGTTGGCATGATGTATTGTCGCCTGCCAAATCCCTCTGCCTCGCTCGCCATAGATCACAATGATTGAATAGCTTAAGAAGTATCAACCACATTCCCCAATCACTTGTCTGCCAGAAGTGAAAGTCAATGACATTATATCCATTTATGTATTTTGATTAATTGTGAGGGATTGCCTTTTTGGAGCACGAGTCCCTGGTGTTTGGAGGAGTAGCTGTTGGCAGTCATTACCATAATCGTGTTAGTGTTTGGCTCTGTCCTTGTAGCGGCTCCGTCCCATTATAATTCCACATAGTAATGGATGCACATCAGAGATGAGATTGTGACAGGCTTGTCCTCTGCAGGTGAGGACACTGGTCAAAGCTGCACGAAACAACACTGCTCAGTAAGCTTTAATCTTATTGATATTTCTATTTAAAATGTTGCAAATTGATGCAGTGCTTAGACCTGAAGAAGCAGAATAGTCTACATGGCGCCAAGTGACTGACTTCTAATTATGCCTCATTAATGGTGTCTGCTGGGCACCATTTTTCTGCTCATATGAGCGTGCTGCTCACTATCTGACTGAGACATCTACTGTTCCATCACAGCGGCCACCTTAAGCTTCATTTCCCTGCCTGTCACTGCCCGCCTGCTCACTATCTGTCCTCAGGACTTTGATAAATGCCACTCTGCCACATATTACATCTCATTTCACTGACAGAAGTTGTGCACCTACACTGTAAGACCCTCAGACCTTCACCTCACCTTAAGAGTATAATGAAAACTGCAGCTGGGAACATATGTGGACCACCCCCCTGCTCACACCTCCCAAAGGCAGGAGGGGAAAACTGCTGAAAGGTACTGTTGCTGAAGGGAGCGGGGGTTTGTTTAGCACAAAAAGCATATGTCCGTCATGAGAGCAGGAATCCAATAGCCAGGTTTGCCCCAAGGATGGTATATCCTGTGTTATTGCCTGTTAATGCGTGTGTTAGCACAAAGTTTGTAATGGAGCTCATAAAATGTGCATACTGCTTGAAGGTACAGATCAGGTCACAGCGTGGGACGACTGCACCTACAATGGAAAGAGTAACGACGCTTGTAAATGTTATTTTATTTCTTTCATCATATACTCTGCAGAACAAGAAAGAAAATACAATCATCACAACAGAGGATGATGGTGATGAAGGGGAAGACATACCTTATTAATCCCTCAGGGGCAAATTCAGGTTTTATCTTCTAATATTGATCATGCTACTCACACATAGGTTGAAATACACATGCATGCACAAACAGGATCCTATGAACATGCACATGGAGAGATGTTGGAGTGGCGGCTGCCATGCATGGAGGAGCACCAACTGGAGTTGGAAGTGAACTGGCGCCTCTCCAGCTACTGGACAGGTTTCCAGGCTTAGCCAGATTGGGTCCTGAACAAGCAACTTTCAAGTCTGACCCATCAGACACACTGTTCCATATATCTATTTCACATTTATGACAGGCCAATCAGAGAGACAAAACAAAACAAGGTAGCAGTGCTATGTGCAATGCTAACCTAAACCACAGGCTAGCGCCTTTCAGGAGTCATGCAAAAAACATGCTCTCTGCTAAGAGAAGTTTTCAGTATGGCTCTTTGTTCTTGTTTTTGATAAAGAAATATGGGTCAGTTCTGATAAAACTGCCACTATATAATAGCTCCATCCCAGGTAATCGCTACACTGTAGACAGCCGTTGTTTATTGTTCCCAGTACAACTTAACCCTGTCTGAAGCTACTGCCTTGTTCTGCTCAAAGTGTGATTGGTCAGAACTGTTTTCAGATCAGCACAAATGTTGTGGATTGGTAACCTGACACATCAGATGGATGTGTAAAACACATCCATCTGGAAGACCTCCCATAGACAGCGTTTGGGAAAGGGCAGAGCCTTTTAAAAAAAGTTCAGATGGGAGCTTTACAAGAGGGATTCACAAGTGAGAAACACAGCGATACATCTGCTTCGTAAGGTAAGCAACTTTATGGTTCCCAACCCAAGTCCATACTTAGCTATACATGACCCCTTGATTTGTATATCTCAGTACTTTTTAACTTCTATTGTGTTTTTTTCCTTTTTTAAATTTATCTATTTATCTTTTTACCTTTATTGACCTCTTAAGGGTTTTTTTTTTGTATTTGAGCCAATATTGTATGTTTCTATAGCTGCTGGCTAAAACGGTAACAAAAATATTTCAGAACTTTTTGTTTGTTTGTTCATTTAGTTGATTAGTTATTAAGTTTGTTCAGGAACACTTTATTATAAATATAATCAATAATCAAATATGATCAATAGTTTCCTTTAAAAAATTTTGTGTACACTCAATAAATGATAAAATGCCTTCCAGTGGTTTATCAATTGAAAAAAAGTGAAATTTTAAGGCAATTTTTCTCTATTTTGGATTTTAGTAGAAGGTTAAATAAACATCTCAGTTCCAAAACATTAAAATTTTTCTGGCTATCAATTGAGGTTTCAGGCTTTAAAGGGTTAAGCATTGGTTTAAATATCATTCATAACCAAATGCTTTATTTATGCATTACTAAAGCATTATTTATTTACCTGTACTGCACCCTTTTGGTGTATTTTTTTATATATGTCATTTGTTTTTTCATTTCTTTGCTTGTTCAGTTGAAAAATGTGTTTTTAGTCATTTTGGAAATGATATTTAGTATAAGTAAAGCATTAGTAAATAGTTAACTGATCATTTATAAAGCATTGTTTACTAATTTATTAGTCATTCATAAACATAAATGTAAATGCTTTATTGATACATTAGTAAAGCATTATTAAAGGGATATAGCTAGGGTTATCAATGGTCTAATAATACATCAACAAGGCTTCTAAAGTTTTGCTCATTCATGACCAAAGTGAATCAATATTGCTTTGTAGATGATGACTTGGGCTTTACTAATGCTTTATCATTGAATCTATTAAGCATTCATGGCCACGTTTTTAAATGGCATTAAAATAATTAATGCTTGAGAAATGATGAGTGAACTGTAAACAAATCACTCACAGCTGTTTAAAGTGAGTAGTTATTATAAAATGTAATTTTTATTTGTTTCATTCATTCATTCATGGGACCTTTTATATCTTGAAAGGGTTTTTTAATGAATTTTAGTTAATTTCATACTGTATATCTTTTTGCTTGTTTATGTTATTTGATGTACCTGCTGTATATAATGTAATGAGAAAACATGTCTCCATGCACTGTGTTTTGTAGCCTTAAAACTGTTTGTGACCAGTAACTGTGAGCTGGACTGATTTGAATACAGACATCCATTTAGTCACTTTGTATTAGCATAGTCAGAGCTTCTATTGCAAAGTGTATTTCTTAATCACAGTCACATTTCTTGGCCACGTCATAGTACAATGGATTAAATTTGGATTAAGTGCAGGCTGATTGAGCTCAATAGAATGAAAAATGGCAAAATAAATGTTCCAATTAATTTCATATGGGGGTGCTTCTCCTCTAGGTGCCACTTAATCTCATTAGAGGGAAATAAAAATCACAATCCACTTCACTCCGTCACACACACAAATGCACCAACAGATCCGCCTTTCCTCATTCCCCTCTTAAAAAGACACTTAAGACTCATATATCTTCATCACCTACTTGAGCTCTAAGCAGCTTCATCACCTGACATTTAAATCTCTGTTACTGCACCGGCGCCATGGTTCTGAATTCATAAACCAACATGCTGCAGCAGAGCCAAGACCCGGTCAAAGCACCAAGTGTGTGTGTTAGAGACGATGACCAGCGGGTCAATGAGAGGTGAGAAGAGTGACTAAATCCCGGGAGACAGAGTGAGAGGGATTTTCACTGTGCCAAATAATGACAACTAAGGCAATATCACTGTGCCGAGGTGCCGACGACAGTAACGATCGGTCGTGGTTCATTTTATAAAAGCTGACCCTTTTGACCTCTAGGTTGCCATGGATACACAGCATCTCTATGGGGTGATAGCTGCCTATTGACATGAGCTGACACGGTGTTGAGAGTGACACCTATTACTCCAGGCAGATATCACTTATAGATAATCTTATTGTAAGTGTCCTCTCTCTTCTCTGAGTCCCACAGAGAGATAGATGAGAGCACACGCTAAAGGTCTCCACAGGTCACCATCTTTTTCATTATCACCACTTCAACCATAACACCTAGCTGTGGCCGGTGTTGT